>NC_064670.1:85744199-86055532 GCF_943734685.1 Anopheles coluzzii
GAAAGATACGAACTAGGGAGATTTCGTTGCTAAAAGAGTTGAAAACTAGTTTTAGTGAATTTTGACAAGCAATAAATGTTGAGTAACAGTGAATTGAAAGTGAATTGAAAAATAAAAGTACAAAATCCTTATACTCAATGGTATAAACATCCTGCGATTAAGGAACCGATGTAATTAGAAAAGGTAAATAATGTTAGTAAACGGATAAAAATAGTGAAGTTACACCAATTTTTTCATCCAAAATCATCTTATTTTTTATGACACCGATGTAATAGAACATAGAACAAAAGAGCACATTATATTTACAAAAATAAACTTGATAACCACTGAATTTATTATTACCTTCTTCGTCTTAAGTATAATTGATCATATATAACAAAATAACAACATAGCAAACCAAAAGACTATTTGTTTGAATGTTGCTATAAAATATTTCTTTACAATAATAACAGCTTTACTGTAAATAAGTTAAAGAAACATATTGCATTATGAAAAGGCGATATTATAACCTTTTACCGCTACCCTAGATATGCTTGCCATCCAAATAATGACCCGTACCATTCCAAAAATAGCTAAAATAATAGCAAAAAAAAGAAAACTCGAGAAAAATTCCTAAATATAATCGGCAATAGAGAAATTACCAGTGAGTATGCTTTCCCTATAGACCTCAGTACCTGCAGAATGGGCTCATGATAACAGGGTATAAAATATGCAAAGTGAGCAACACATTTATTACTCCGCATGCTATCGTACGAGACATTCAACGGCGTTCATTTATTCATGGCCAGCGTCAAACCCTATCGGAACGAAAGGGGCGTTCAAAATTTAGTCGGCCACTCAGGGCACGTAAGGAAGTTTAAGGTCCTATATTTGATTCTCATTGAGGGAGGAAGTCCGGCTGATGGTTGTAATTTATGCATTGCAGTGTTGACTGCAACAGAATGCAGCCTACCGCAGTTTGTCTGCAAAATCGGGCCCGATTATACGCTCCACACTGGTTTAGTGGACAGCTTTAAGAATAAAGTATTGATATTATGAGCACTTGATTGATGGTTACGTACACCATTTTCATGCGAAAGTGTTAAATTGAAATGTTTATCCATTTTTATCAGCTAATTCTTGAAAGCGTTAATAGATTAAACCTGTAGATTCAGTTTTTTTAAATAATCCTTACTAATACGTTTTCCTCGATATATTTTTGATACCCATTTGTATTTCTTCTACACACTGGCACATTTCAACAATCAACACATCAGTTGACGAAACTTAGTTCAAGTTGATTCTAAACAAAACTTCCAAATCTGAACATCAGCTATGCGGCTAGCGTAATGAACTTTCTCGTACCTTTCCAAACAATTTTACGACTATTCTCGTCCTTTGTTATCTCGCATAACCATCATGATGGTAGGAACCAAAAGTGATCGGTTTAGCGTTCCACCGAATGATTCGGCACTGCAGCAGGGGTCCTGCTGATGACACGAATTCTGTATGTTCGTGTCCTGCTCACAAACAGAATAGAAAACAGATACGATGATGATTTATACGTATGCTGGCTGCATTCGGGAGCCATACTCCGGCAATGGCGTGATTGACCGTTTTTCATTTCTGATCGTTAGAGCGTTCGTTATGGTGGCCTGAAGTAAGATTAAATCATAAACCTAACGGAACCTTAGAAACAGGGAGTGCATCTCGCCGTACCTTTCTTTTCATTGCAATGATTTGAAGCGCCATCCTTCCACTTCAGAAGGTGCATTTTTTCACTTGAATGAAACATAACAGAAAAAATATCTACTCATGCGATCACATCAAATTTTATAGTACGGTCACATTCAATCAAACAAAAGAAAAGTTTTCCAGCTCATGATTATTGTAGTGTGGCGCCTATCAATAGTAACGGGTTTCAAAGTTTCTCGGTGGTCGTTATCATGGTGGTCTACTACATTGCCTTCTCGGTGGTATAAACACTTTCTTTTCAATAACGTTAATTTTCACGCCATAACTCATTCTGTTACTCTTTGAATCAAGAATCTTGACCGTGAATCTTTTCCTGTCTTAAAGAGATGTATTTCACTACATGAACCCTGGCCCTTCAACATTACAGACCGGTGCAGAGATAGTCCTGGGCTTCCGATAACGGCTTCATTTTACGCATGGGAAATTACTGGAATGCCTTCTGGATGGCTTTGAAGGGTACCAACACAAAAGAGGATGTTGGATGCCGTAGATGACAACAGGAGTGGAAACCATGCATGAGGCTTTAATAGTGACACATCTTCATACGTAGACCTCATCAAAAGATACTACACTTTCGATCCAGGAAAAGAAAACAACATCATCCAACGAACCTGGTCGGTGACTCATCTACTGAGTTCGATTCATCCAGCCCATGCAAACCAACACGTCATGTGGTCCGGTTATGATAGAGGCAGTGGCAAGCTTGATGCTGCCAGCAACAGTCAACAAGAAACATTGGCCGATATCGAGCACATTTCCACGATTGCCGGGTCGCTCGGCAGTATCGGAACTATCTCACAGTCCGGTGACGGAGAACCTGTTTACGAGACGGACCACACAGATCTCAACTCGGAGTACGACGAGGTCGAACTGCGGCGGGAACTTATGAAGGATGTAAGTATGCGCGTTTGAATGCACACAAACTTGAACTTGCTGGGAGGGTGGGAAACGCGTTGGTGTTCTTTACCAAGTTTTTAATTCTGTATGCCTCTCAGCGTTTGTTAACTTACGAATCGATCTTCAACTCTCGTGTTTCCACAGAAATGGCGTCAATTATTCGATGCGGTAAGCATGACCCACCACAAAATGAATTCGAATCGCACAATCGATCCACAATCAGTTCGCGAGACTGCTGCAAAGTTTGCCCTGTGCGCCGTCAATTGTAATTGCATTCTCCTCTTTGCAGTTCGATCCCGAAGGATTTGGCGAAATTCCCGTGGACGATTTTGTCGCAGCACTCAAATCGCCAGAATTTCTCGCCAACGTTCCGCCTAATAAACGTGACATACTGTACGATCGCGCACTCAAAGCCAAGACCTCCAAGGTGGAGGCAATCTCTTTCCAGGATTTCGTGAACGTGGTAAGTTGAAGACTTTTTACTCTTGACCTTGATGAGCTTTTCGCGCTAATTATGCTGAGAAGCCTGGAAGTGAAGAATTCAAGCAATTTTTACATTTTACATACTAATGATTCAATTAAGGGAGTATGCATGGATTAGGAATATTCTGAACATTTAAATATGTTGAAATAGTTTACTTTATTTTATAAATATGTCGTAATCCACGAATGAGTTGTTTTTTCTCTCGCAATAATTTAGAACCTCATTTCATAGCGCCATCAATAATCCATTAATGGTGTGTGGCTTTGAATCTTATCCTACGGTCGATTCTTTTGTTCTTTGGTTAAATAAACGGCCAGCGACCTCACAAGCAATCAAATAAATACATTACCATAGAATCCTCCTCCAACAACCTCCAACAAAGATCCCATGAAATACAGGAAAGGGTGACCTCGCCTGAACATTATTACGCTCGTGTTCAATATGTCACTCGCGCCTACAAGCCTTTGACGGCTTGGATAGAGCAGTTGCGTTCTGTATCATTAGATAGTTTATCTTGAAAATTACACGACCGCCATCATCATTATTATTATTATCCTTTCCATTTGCCGGTACCGCTAAAGACACTTGGTGTGTTCCTGTAAAATGACAACGGAAAAAACCAGCGCACCGCTTCTCGAATCAATATCATTAGCTTTTTTTGAGAACACTTTAGAACGAGGGAACATCAAGTCACTTTTTGTTGGTATAAAGACACGACGAGAAGAACCAATGTCCTACTGGAGGTCTCCCTGCATGGACCTGCAGAGATCAAAGGAAGTTTGGAAGGTTTGAAATAAATTAGACTTAATCAGCCTGTGACCTGAGTGTGACATTCTAGCCTTTTTTGTGGGTCTGTTTGTTTTTCGGTGATTACCTTGCCCATTCTCATTGTGTCTCCTGCCACGATCAGGGTGGTAGGTGTGATCTGGATGTCTGCTCATTTATAGAAGTTCCATTGAAGTTGCATTTGTAAGAAACGCACGCATTCTGGCCGATAGCTTATGCCATTTGTTGATGGAGTAAGAATGAGATAGTGTTTTTTTTAAGGAGACCACCGTTGATTTCTCTCCATCCTTCCAATAGGAATCCGGAAACACAGCCGGTGCCTTTAATCCTAAAGCAACACCAACTACTGGACTGGCAGACATTGAACTAATTTCTAAGAAATTCTATCCACAATTGAAGCGACGGGATGGCCGGGGTTCCATTGAGCCAACGGCCGTTCTCCGAGGTGGTTTGTTTGGTCAGTTTTACTTATTTGTCAAGTAAACATAATCGAAAAAGAGGACAAATGAATACGGCCTAACAATAGCAGAGTCTGCACAAAATTACGACAGCGGTTAGAAGAAACGCCAAGCTGTTCCAAGCTGTGCCCTCGACCTAACGCCGTGACAATCCAGGTAGTTAAAAAGGATATCACTTTCAGCGTGCTGTGTTGTGTTAGGAACACGTTGCGTACAACTGCAATCGAATGGACGGAAAATTAAGATAATAAATCTGGGACACCGGTCAATGGACGAATTCGACTGCTGGTCCTGGTACGGTCAGAGAACATTCCGTAGGAATGATCAGCGATAAAAGGCAATGATTCGCTTTAGAAAATGTCAACCCCGTGTCGGCAGGGTTCAAAGCCTAACTAGTGAGGTTCTGCAGTTTACAGAAGGTTGACAGATTATAGGTAATTTTTAATTGGACTTTGGGGTCTTTCTCTTTATGGTTGACCTTCCTAGGTATGTCGAAAAAAAGCGTTAGGTATGCTGCCATATCTGTTCTCCCTCCTGTTTGAAGAATCATTGTGACGAAAGTCACAAGGGCGCTACTTGCGCACTGACAACTGTTAAGCTTCACACCAAACTGGAGCAGCTAGCTTATGAAATTACAGTTAAGATCACCCATAGAGTTCAAGTCGAAGAATTATTTTCCCAGATCAATGTTTGTATCTAGTCAAAAAAATCTATTTCAAAATATTCCAGTTATTCATCAAAAATCAACAAAACAATAATTGCTTAAAATGTGCGTTTTTTTAGTTCGTCGATGTTATGAATCAAACTGAAGAACTCAGCTGATGAACTTATGAACACAAACGAATGACATTTTCAGGATTATGAAATTTAATGGTCTAATTTCATCTGAATAAGAATGAACTGCCTCCTTCAATGTTTAAACACTTAAGACTACACATTCTCCCTCATTCTTTCACCGACCATTCAGGGACGCTCTAGTGCAGGTCTGCCTGCTGTTGCCGTACGTATTGCGTTTATGCGCGCTTGTCAAAAATCATGCACAATGCACCGAATGCTACCTTTTTTAATCGTTTCCGAGCTACCGGTTGTTCGAACGATTCAGCTTCTCCATGTGCTCGCGGATCGGAAGCCACAGCAATACACATACAGTATGTGCGACTTTCTGCTCTTTGGCAACAGTTGCTGCAGCTAAGATCGTTATGGCTGCCAAGACAGCGCCAGGTCCTGCTGGTTTTTTAAAAAGGTAAACGATCACGAACGAAGGATAAGGGTCAGGTCATTTTTATAGCGATGCCGAAAAATCCGCGGCCAATACGCCATATGGGTAGCAAGCGTGTCTGACGTGTGCCAAAAAATCATCTCTTACAGCAACATGTGGTGGCTGTAGAGATCGTCTGCATTGTACCTTTTTTGTCGGTTTTTCATCTTAACTAATCGCTGAAAGTTTTTCATGTTTTATATATCCATGCAGCGTGTCAAAACTTACATTTTTACTTTCTCCATTTAAACTGGATGAATAAAATTTAGTAAGTTAGAAAAAAAATAAAATATCATGTTTGATAGATTGATGAATATGGACTCGTTTTATTAATTGGAGCAATAACAGTAGTATTTCTTGATCTACCATAAGCCACTTCTGGTTATCTATGACTTATAAGATTACATTTAGCCGAATAATCAATGTAATGATTGGAATGAATAGAAAGATTCAAGAATAATCTTGCATCCTACAGTTAGCAAGTATCGAAAAAAATATGTCAATAAAAAATATGTACTAACAAAATGACAATTCAAATGTTTATTTTTGGTCTTCTTTGTTATGTTTCATCTTAGCTACTGTTCTCAAAAGAAGCATGAAATTGATTTGTTTGTTTTCTTGTACAATTTCTTTTACTTCCACTTACTTTCGTTGCCAGCCAGATACATGAAAATTAAACTACATGAAACGAAACGACGAAAACGAAACAAAATAAATAATGATACGGATGCAAAAGAATCATTCGAGATAGTTTGAACCGTGAAAAACACCCGCCAAATCGACGTGTACTATGAGCTGGTCGTACCCGTCTTTAGGGCGGGAGGTCTACCGTGTAGCTTTTGCAAAGCATGCCGGAACATGAGCCTCTTGGACACAACTCCGTTTACCATTCGGCCAGGCAGCGCATAACAAGACGCCCGTCTTTGGGCCGTCATAAGTCGATGTAATGTGCGCCTGGTGGCTGATCTGTTTCAACCGACCAACTGCTGGTCCTGCTAGTGTAACCTGATCTTCGGGTACGGCCGCACGTGTCTGCGAAACAGTTGGGACCGGCTGTCCGTGCTAGAGGACTCTTTTTGGGCTTCAGGATATCGCACGTATTTGGTGTTTGCATCCTGATGGTATATGCATTTTGTTCCGCACATTGGCTATTGGTCGAAGTGGTTTCCCGAGCGAGCAGTTAATGCTTCCGTTTTTACTTGAGAAAACTGTTTTTAACACATTTGTTTGTGTCTGCCGCCAGCGGAAGGATGCTCGGGTAAGAAGGTAGGAAAGGGAAAATATTACATCCAGCTGCTCTTCATATCGTTTTGTTTTCTGCATCCAGCGCCCACTTACGCATGCATTCGTGAGTGCATCAGTGAGTGAAGTGTTGTTTTTTGAGATGAAATGACTCGAAATCTTCACTCTTCTGTATTTTTATCTTTTAGCAAGCAACACACAAAATAACACATTCTTTAAGGCAGACAACGATTGCTGTCAACTACAAAGAAATTATTCCTTCCTAGCACTTCTTTCCTTTGTCATATTAGAGCTTCTCTGGTGTGTGTTATATTTAGAGTCGTTTGAACTTTATACGTCTCGTTCAACTAAATTAAATAGTTAGAAACAACTGCAATGAACAACTAAACCAACACATGTTCTAATCTGCTACATTGTATCTTTCGATCAACAAAAAACTGTTTTTTTTTGCCCATACAAATTGGCAGGATAATGCACGAAAACGGATATCAAAGAACCCATACTGACAAGGTGCTACGATGTGCAGGTTTTAAATGGCAAAACGAGCGACTCCTCTAACGACCGCATCAGCTTTCTTGGACCGTTTTTTTTAACAATGCTCTATGAAACTTGAAACTTACTCTCAGGATATTTACTCCTGATCACAATCTAGGTCACTTGAGCCAAAGGGTAATTTCTGATAGTTCGTTAAATTTGAAGCAGAGTGTCAGATGTTCGTGAAACAAATACACTTCACTCTGTCATTATGTATGTACTTTATCAACTATTTTGAATGTTTGTAGATGTTCAACAATAAGAACCTTTGAATATTTTTTTTATTTCTCTTAAAGCATTGTCGTTCCTTCATCGTTTCAATATGGCCTTAACTATACTGTCGCCAATGTTTGGGCCGCCATCGATAACCTCGTCGCCAAAGATAATATTGTAATAAAATTTTATTTTCATTGCAAGTCAACGTAGCCGACTGCTCATAAAAAGCACATGACGGTTCCGACTGGTTGGTATTCTTTTGGGGTGAACCGTGTCTAGGATTCTCACTTTTTGTTCTAAGCTACCATCTTCGATTCTTTTGAGTTATCTAGCTTGACAATACTAGGTTCATTTCTGAAGTGATCTTTTCTCATGAGCAATTGTAGGGTTTTTTTTAAGTGAACCGATAAAACCGATTAACTGTTTCACCAAATATTTTAGTCAAAACATTGCTGAACGCACTATCATATCTTGTGACATAAATTTTATAATAATTCAAAATATTTCAAACAGCAAATTTTAAGTAACAATATTCCGAACTTAAAGTGGTGAGAACCAAACACACGACGCATACATAAAACCAATTCAAACCCAAACCCAACGCATTAGCACGTGTGGCAGCGTAAAACTAATTTTATGATGTCTAAGTTAAACTATGAAAGCATCCTTTTGGGTTACGTTTCTGACACGTTAATTTATCCTCGTTATTTTAAAGTGTTCCAGCTCCACGCTTTCCCGCAAAAGCAGATACGAGCAAGGCATGTGGGCATTCTGTGCCGTGCCTGTGCTGGAGAAAGTCTATAAAACTGTTCCAAGCTGGGAAGTGTGTGCACCCTGTGTCGGCGTCATCCGTCACACATAAAAAAGGAAGAAAGCAAAAAAAAGGATACAACTGGCGTGTGCTGTAGCAACGATATGCAATAAAAATTAATTATTGAACTTTATTAGTTTCGTTTCGTGGGGCTTATGCCTAGCTAACGGCGCTCTCAGCGGCGGTACAGCAGACGATTGTGGGCAGAATTTGTAAAACGCGCATCTCTGACTCGCTGGTTTGAGGACGCAACGTGTTGCTTGAGCAACTACCGGTGGAAATGCGTTAAGGATGTATACAGCACAGGGAAGAAGGCAGAACGATATTGGATGGGTTTCAGCTGGTACCAATAACGTCAAACATTAGCTTTCTAGAACATTGCATTCACGTCGGTTCAATTTGTTACGGCTGGTTATGTTTTTCGGAAATTTATTTTGTACCATTTTGTATTGAATAGAGCATTTGTACATCATTTAAACCTCGATAAGTAAGATAACGTACATCGTTTGAAGTATTCTTCCTTGGTTTCAGGCATTTGCGGTATGAAAAAAAAATCCTTCAAAATGCTTGCCAAAAAGCAGAACATAAATATGAAAAGCAATTGCCTGAAATATAATTGAAAACCAGTTATCGATCATGATTGATACCGTGTTTTTTGCGGAGATTCAGCAGCACCGAGCATGCCAACATTTGCTTTGCCACCTGACGGTTTTTATTTTTTTACATCCAGCCCCAGCGATGTGCAGCGATGGGCCAAAGTCCTGGTGCGCTGGTTGCAATTGGAAATGCACGGCAGCACGCACTTGTTCCATAATTCATGTATAAATGAGAATAAACAGCCAACATGGGTTTGAATCCGATCCGAAAAACGATCACTCGCACGTGTTCGAATTCGATCGAAACACGGCATGTGATTGGAGGCTTTACAGTATCGGCTACAGTTACTGTCTCGATCATATCGGTTGCTTCCCATCAGCCCCGATGGTGACAGATGCTTGGCCACCTGGCATCTGATGAGTAGTGCGGCGATCCGGTACGAAATATCGATCGAGCAAAGATTGAGCACGAGCCAAACCAGTTTTTTGTTGGTTTTTTTCTTCACATTTCGCCACACATGTATAATCAAGGCCCGCAATGTTACCGTTGACAGGTTGTATTATTTTTTAAGAGCATCAATGCCACTCAATAATTTAATTTATAATTTTAATACGGCAAATATGTAACATCGATAGCAACACAATGTACCCAAGAAAAAGTATTTTATTGGGATAAGCATAAGTTTTGTTAGTTTCATTGTTATTCCAAAAACACGAACTATCCAAAGCTATCTGTCTATTGTAGAACCATTCCATCGGTGTTTTCATCTATCCGGAGTAACCTGTCGCGAACCTTTCGTTTCTTCAAATGGAACGCACCGGCGGCAGTAATTGTCATTGCACGCATAGCGTAAGAAATCGTTTCGATTTTTCAGATCCCCTCTCCCACGAGTTGTTGTTTCCCACAGAAGAAGCAAAAGATTCCGCGCCTGTAGGTTTGTGTCTGCTGCTTTATTTTCCTTTGTACAATCGAAAAGCCGCTAATGACGTGTAAGTGTCTTATGCTTCTGCTCCCAGGGAGGGAAACAGGCGCGGAAAACAAAGCCGAAATGAAAACAATCACATATACATAATCAAAGCAATAGGAAGTCGAGGAAGCGAACAGTACCACCTCAGCGCCCTGCCATCAGGTTAGGTGGCACAACAACAACAACAGCAACAACGGCAAACCATCGATAAAACCAACAGACAGGCAAAGTGAACGAAGCTGGTGAAAGGTTGCCTCCTTGCTAAGCAGCAGCGCACAGATTGGCCATTGGTCGAACGTAATAATCGCTCCCAAATGGTCGTACCCACCGGGCTACAAAAGGCACTCGGCCTCGGGGTAATGGTTTGCCGGCGAATGAGCGATAATTTCTGTCGGCGGCATTTCGGAAATTCATCATACATCATCATCATCATTGGTAGCAAAATTCGGCACTGATTGGAAGCCGAAATCAATCAGTGCAAGGCAAACACACGTACAAGATTCGGTAGTCGAGCAATGCGGGAGAACGATCATCACGCTGGCATCTCCACCCGACACAACCACCGGAACAATACACTCAGGCCGTACGTTGGTCGGTTGTCCGACACCGCGGCATCACAGAAATCAGAACAAAAACCAAAGAAAACACACACACACACACACAGGTAATGAAAAACTGGCGCAACTAGCGCTCCAGAAGTGTGGGAAAATGTCAGTTCCTCATTCCACCCGAAGCGGAAGACGGAATTCCTTTCCGATCACAGCTTCCGTACACACCCACCCACCCATCCACGATGTGGGCGATGTGAACGGGCCCGATAATAACGAACGACGGGACGGAGCTGGCACGGGATGGAGTAGCATCACACACACACACAGACACAAAACAAAAACGCACACTGAGCATAACGCAGCTTGAAAGAAGCGTACTTTAAAGTATTTGTTGAATGAAATCAAATGATGCCGGTTCAATTAAGCGTTATTACATACTTATGCCCATCATTATACATTTCGTACACCTTTCGAACGGTGGTTGGTGGTTCAGCCAGTGCTGGCCAGTAGTGGTTCCGACTTCCATCTTAGTCTCAGGCTGCAAAAGGACCCTAAGTGTAAGCAATATCGATCGAGTGGAGAGCAAAGATCGCTTCCGAACCAGTGCTCTGCGATCGATGAAGATGTGAGCTTTTTGTGAGCTAGTTGATTGATTCCCGGTCAGAGATATCCCGTGGATGCATGCAAGCCATGATCAAAGCTCGGCCCGGTCTGTGCCGAAACGCCCAGCGTAACCGAAGGAGGCGGAAGATAAGAGGTGTGAAGGAATCTTGTGCGATGTTTCTGAAGGTGGCAGGGGCACACAGCAACACAAAGTATGATCGCGTGTGATTTTCTGCGTTTACAATAAAGCAATGGTGAAACGCATCAGCAGCAGCACCAGCCCCGGCATTCAATCACAAAACACAGTGGCTAATATTGGATTTCATCAATTAATTCGAATGAATTTGGACGAATTCTTGTTGCTGCCGTGAAGATGATTGATTGAATTTCGACACTCCCGGACCCGGACCGAGCCGGGCCGGGTGTTCAGAAAAAGGTTCTCGCAACGTTCTCACCTTATTAATGCTGCTTATTAATTTCACCCCTTTTCTGCTCCCAGCTTCAGGCCGTTGCTGCTTCTGCTCCTCGGGGCGGGTAGTGTACAACGCCCCGATGGGCAGTGATTGTTTCCCTGGCCATTGCGTCGAATTGATAGCTCCATTCACGGTGCGTTTAAAAATGTTGCAGCGCGCTCGGTGCGCGAACCGGTGAGCATATTTTGGCACCGGCAAGGAATTTTGTAAGTTGTTTCATTTTGAATCCTGCACAAAAGGGAGCTGGGAATGGAGCTTACCGCAAGGCTGTGCGCATTAGCGTTTAATGGTTTAATGGAATCCAGCAAGGACTTTAAAGTCATTGTGCAAAAAAGCACAGGGTTTGAGCTGTAAGAATGTTGATCAATTTTGGCAAAAGAATTGATTTCCAATGGATTACGTTTTAAATATTTTGGAAGAATCATCAACAGTATGTGTATTTCCATAGGACATACGTGAAACATAACACAATGCAGATGGAATAATAGACTAGACACAGCATTTACTTGTTCATAATCATAGTTTCGAGGCAAATAACAAAGACGAGAAATATCCAAAATATGAAACTGTTAAATTAATTAATGGCTCCCCCCTTTGTACGGTGCAGTTAGTTTAGAATAATAGCCTTTTATGCGTGTAAAACCTCTTCTAGAGGCACAAAAAACAGCAACCGTCTCAGCGGCACCACTGTTTGAGCTGATTTATCTTAATAAGCAGAATGGTTTTACAGCACATAGCACGTTTTGCTGGAAAAGCAGGTAAAGCGGAATGCATTCCACCCTGTTTACGATATGCATCGAGGTATGACGAAATTTTTCGGTGGTAATCAACGGTAAGCAAGTCCATAAACTTTTGTTTGAGTTGCAGTAAAGCAGATTAAATTGTTATGATTATCATAAAGAAATGGGCGGCCTGGAAAGCAAAGTTTTTAATTAACGTCAATGCAGTCACATGGAATTCTTTACAGTTTGTTTCGCAAAATTTTAAGAGCATGCTAACGACTACACGATGTGGAGTAAATGTATAAATAGTGGATGAAGTGTTTTAACATATGTCCCTTAAGAAGTATAAGAGAACAATATATGTATCTGGCAAACATTTCAGAACAACATGTTCTACATTCACACACTTTCATTCCGTTTCATAGCGGCCAAAATGCACAACATTTACCAAAATAAATTAAACCTTACCGTAAAATTAATTTGGACTTGATAAATGACGCTTTTAGGAAACTCAAATACATATTTTTTTAAGCATTTGATCACATCGAATATTAATAAATCTATTAATTAATATACATTTTTTAACAACTTCCTATTAGCTATGGCTATTAGAAAAAAGAACTGACAATAGAACAATTGTACAACTCCAAACCTAGTATGATTTAAATGTGAAAACTGTTTGTCACAGATGACGATTCATCCACCATCCATCACACGCCCGCATGCAATTTCAGAAATATTGAATCTCATGTACCACCATTTCTTGGGAAATCTGCCAAATTCTTATCTTTCATTCATGATGACAAACATGATAAACAAGATTATGACAAATGGTTTCCAATTGAAACAGAATCTTGGTATATGACATTTAATTATTTTCGTACAGTGACGAGTAGTATTAGTACAATTATACCTTCTTTCCTACGAGTGCCGTGACGTATTGGATGGGAAAATGTATGCATCAAATTGTGCAACAGAGATGTCAAACTGGTGGCCCGCTGACTAAATGTGGCCCGCGAGGTCTTTCAGTCCGGTTCTCAATTCACCTCACCAGTACATGTCAGACAATTCCAAATAACTGAAATATGTCAAGAACTTCGCAGGTTTCTCAACTAATTGTCAAACCATCCAAAGTCATAAAACCTTAACGATGTTTCCTCCACCTTCTCTATATGCATGCATGTACAAAAAAAAGTAAAAACACCAAACACTTTTCGAATTGAAACCGTAAAAGAAAAACCTATAATGTGTATTTTGTGGAAAAAGAGCAATCAATTCCTATCACTTTGGTTTTGTTTAGTAAAATCGCTAGAAAATTAATGAAAATTCTTTTCAACTCATGATTGAGAGAACTCTCTCTCTTGAACGAATAAATTAATTTAATAAAAATTCAACTAACATTTTCCAGTAAGGAAAACTAGGTTTACACAAAACTGTATGTTATTTTGTTTTTTTTTTTTTTTAATAATCATTCAGGGTACTTGGAGATCAAAAGATCAAATTCTGTAAGTAAAACTTCGAGACTTTAAAAAATTTTCAAAATTACTCAACCAATGGGAGTAAAAAATGCTGACATTGTTTTTTGCATATTGTTTTGGGAAAGTATCAGTTCGAACCTCTCTTTAGGCATGGTTGCTGCTTTAGAACATTATACTTCTACAAAACGTTTAGATATCAGTTGAAATCAGGTTTTAGCCGACTGCCAAATGAAGATGAAATCTGGACGTGACTAGAAGAACCGACCTGTAGTAATTTATGAATCTTGGACAGCATCAAAAAGAAGAATTCACTGTTTAACGTTCGCAAATGCTGCTCACAATCAATCTTCTTCTTTCGGCTCAACAACCGTTGTCGGTTAAGGCCTGGCTGTGTACCACTACTTGTGGGCTTTCAGTGACTTATTTATTCCCTCCATAGCAGGATATTTAGTCCTACGTATGGGGGCACTGTCCCATTCAGTGCCTTCGGGACTTTCAGTGACTTAATTATTCCCTCCATTGCAGGATATTTAGTCCTACGTATGGGGGCACTGTCCCATTCGGCCCTTGAATCCATGAAGGGCATGTTGTTAGGTCCTTCGATTTGACGACTATACCACGAGACCGTGTTAGCTTAGCTTAACTCACAATCAATACCAGCTCAAAAATATTGTTACTCAAATTGACACCAATGGATCGATAAATAACCAAGATGACACCAATATGATAACTTATTAGCTGGTACAAAATTAACCCAAATTTGAAAATATGGCCTATGGCCAAATGAAAATAATTTGCTATAAAAGTCCTTTGGGAAAAAAGATCTTAGATTTAATAAAAAATATTTTACATTTTTTACTGCTGTAACGTACCTATTATGAAATGAAAGGAGCTGTTAGGGATCCTAGATTATCATATAAGTAGCATTTTGGCTCGCGTGGTCAAATGAGTTTGACATCGCTGTTCTACAATTAAAAATACTTCAACCGTGGCTTTACCTTCATCTACACGACGTTGTCTGCATATGTTGATCCATTTTATTTTTTATTTTTATAGAGACTTTGAGCCGATTGGCTTCATTCGTCTCTTATATTGACCCATTTGCTCAGCAAGAAGCTTACCGCAATGCTGTGAAAAGTGTGTTTTTCTTTCAGTCCAATCGCAATCGAACATTGGACGCGAAGGTTAGCCAGACTAGTTGCGTCGCCAATTATTAGGAGGAAAAGCTTTCATTCCCAACTACTACTGGCTGCAGCCGCTCCAAAGCAGCAAAGTGAGCACCAGTTTGGGAAAATTGAGCCTAAAACGGTTCGATGAAGTGTATTTATGTCAGCCTCGAGCCGTACTGAACCGATGTAAGCTGATTGAGACATCATCAGGGACGCCGCTATTGCTGCGTAATTGAAACTAATGGTAGCGAAACAGTCCGATGCTCATGTAACAGTGGCTCACAGTGCGTCCTCGGGGTGTAACGATGGACAATCAAATGGTGATTTTTTACATTTACAGCCACTTAGGGGTACATTAATTTCTGAGATTGTTTTTTCCACTCTAATGAGGAAATGTTGTGCGGCTGTGAAAGAAGCGCCGAAAAACAAAAGTGTACAGTATGCGCTGGCAAAGAACGAACGGAACATTTGGGTAACTGAAAAAGTTACAAAGAATTGCTTAACCGTCATTAGATATTTTCAAGTAGTAGCATTCAACTAAATTGTTTTATAGAAAAAGAATGCCGCTCAGATGCCAATTCCAATGTGTATGAGTTGTTACATACGTTGGTAATGGTTTTTGGCTCGATCTTGCGTATGGGTTTGCGTATGTGACTAACGATACTTATGGAGGAGCAATTGAAGGACTTCGAGGTACCCTGTGTGGAACCCGTTCCTTAATGCACTATTAACCAGCATACAAACGAAGATAACTAGCCCTCAAGCAGAGCTAATGAGTTCTCAACACCAAACAAACGGCAGTCGGCAACTCAATCCAACCGACAAATCGAGATTATCCTGTTACATCCTGTGGGAAACAAAAGCGTGAGATTTCTTTTCTTGTTTCTTCAAAAAATCAACAGCCCACGCAAAGCTTCGTACGCTCCCCAATAACCCTAAACTTATGGGCATGGAAAACCTTTTTCTCGCACTTGCCTTCAGTGTTCCGTTTCCACTTGAAACAAATATTTGTGATAATTAATCGCATTAGAGGATAAGTTGGTGAGATGTTGTATCCGCGCCCTTTTCTTCACTTCAGCCCCTGTGGCCCGGTCGGTTAGTAGTAGCGTCGGCGATGGTTATATTGCTTTTGTTTTTTGGATTTCACAACAAATGTTTTGAGTTGACCCTCGTACTTTTATCGTAAATCACAAAATTGTCTCAATTGCTTTGTGTGTGTGTTTGCTGCCTTCTCTTTCACACTTTCCGCAATTGGCTGTCAGTTTTAGGCGGCAGTTGAGCCTCAAACTGGAAACAAACACCACCCGTACGAGACCTGTGTGCAGCTTTGTGGGTGTGCATTCTTCTCTCTTTTTTTTCTTCACCAAACACCTAATCGGGGTTTGCGTCGGGGTTAAATTGCTTCAGAAGCACGTACGGCAGGTTTCTGGCCGATCCCTTTTCCTAAATGGGACGAACATCGACCGTGATCTTCAAACAAAACAATCCAATGCCAAAAAGGGTAGCTTAATCCTTGTTGTTGTCATCACGTTCCGGAACATCGTCGGCATCGATGATAAGGAAAACGTTTCTCAGTAGGAGTGCGTCCCTTGGTTAGCACTGTTGGTGGATGATTTTCGTTGGTTGGCGATGGGAATGTTCGTTGGGAGATTCTTTCTTTTCTTTTTTTTTCTTTCTCCTACGCATGGTGGTCCATAAAATTGAGTTTTTTATGAGGATTGGTTATAAACGTAGAATGTAAAATGAATGCATTTTTGATACACTAAACTTTACATATTTAGATACATCAAATCATTGATCTATAACAGCTTATTCCGATTGGGTCCAAATGCAGTTTTATTTGTGCAGCTAATCAATTCTTGCAGACCGATCTTATTCTCCTTATGTGACGTCAAAAGAGCACAGGCTATGAAGGCTATCTACCGCACACAACGTTTTTTTTTTCTACATTGAGTAGGATCTTTTTAGCTCCAGCCTACAAAAAAGGAGTCTTTAGGTAACATCATGACTCTTCCAATTCCCACCCGTCTCTGTACGTGCTTCGGGATAAGTAGCTCATTAGATTCGTCCCTTAGTCGGGGGAAATGAGATTGCCGAAAGCAATTTCACCGAAAAAGAAGTGACCGCTCAAGTGATTCGGAAATCAGAAAAAAAGAAAGAAAAATCTTCCACAAAATGATGCAATATAAAGCAAACACATCCACCTCCAGGAAGTGGCAAATGAAACAAAAACAATACCACCCATGTGAGAAGCCCATGCATAACAGCATGGCATCTCCCAGTGCGGAACTAGGTAAATGCACAAATGCAGCCGAATGGCGGCAGTCGGGCAGGCGGAAACCGTTGGCGAACCGAATTGCCACCCGGCTTGCGATAGGTTCAGGTAAATCAAGTTGCTAAACGTGTTTCGTTTGAGGTTAATGTTTTGAGGTGTTTTGTGTGTGTGTGTGTGTGTGTGTGTGTGTGTGTGTGTGTGTGTGTGTGTGTGTGTGTGTGTGTGTGTGTGTGTGTGTGTGTCCTCCCGCTCTCCTATTTTCATTGTGTTGACATGTACGACCCCGGGCACGTTTGTCACAGATCCGGGTGGAATGTTTACTCGGTTCCGAAATTATTCTCGGAATTTGGGATTCGGTTTTGCTGGTGCGGAAAGGATTCATCTGATCTGTTTTGCTAGACGTGATCTGGACCGTTCAGTTCCATTTCGTTCCAGTGGTTTGGCCTCGGACCTGCAACAATTGAACTTATTTTTAAATTGGTCTATGCTATAAAATGAGATTGTATTTAAACAAAATGTGTCCAAAGTGCTAGTTTGGACTTAAGTCAAAGCGATCATTTAAAAAGATATTTTATTGCAGTATCTGAGATACTGATCAAAACTAGAGTGTTGCTCGATGTCGTCGAATAGTCGATGCGTTACTGTACGTTTCATCATTCAGATGCAAATTTCGATAAACGCAAAAAAATGCAATTTTCTTAGCAAATGAATAAAAAACCCGTCTATCTATTTTGGGATCATGCGGCAAAAAAAATTGCATGAAGATCGCTTCATAGCAACGGAGAGGCCACGCAACACAAAATGAACTCAACCATCCAGGATGAACACCTAGATCACCGGTCCTAATCTAACCAAGTGTTGTGGGTGGAGTTATGCAGCATGTTTATGCTTTCCGTGCTTCTTCTTATGTTGTGGCTTAAGATTAGCAGCGCATAAGGAACAGAACCCCGTACCGAGGCAGAAAGACGGTGCGCGGGGTCGTAACACACAAATGCGAATGCGGCACAGATGTCGCATGAACCCATTTTCCCCTTCAAACGCAGAAAATGAATAGCTCTCTGTTTCTCTCACACTCTCGCGGATATCTGTTTTATATCGGATGAACACTCTCTCAAACCGTACGCGCGTACCGGCATTTTGCATAGACTCGCTCTCACTCGCTCGCTCTCGTGCACACGCCGGGCGCTCTCACGCATTCGAACCGGCGAAGGCAGGCTCGGTCGGAGCTAGCCGCCAGCAGACTCGACAGTTTTTTCCCAGACCTCGGCTGACATCGACGGAAGCGTGTGCAACGTAACGAGATCGCACGCTTCAAAACTCGACGCACACAGCCTGCTCACTAGTATTCGTAGTTTCGTTCCCAAGCACGCGCGCGTGTGTACGCATCGTTTTCGCTAATTCGACCAGCCATTCCCCCAGTGCGTTGGCAGACAAAAGTGTGTTCTGTGGTGTGGACTGTTGTGTTACTTCGAATCGAGCAACGTCGGCGCTTTTACATCCCGCTGCAATTATAGGGAATTTCGATCTCAGAAACCAACGTTGACGACGTGCATGTGTGTGCTGTGCTGCATTCAACCTCGCCCCGAGCTAATAATCGCTCATCTCAATCCAGGATAGAAGAAAGTGTGTGTTGACGTGTGTTGCGGTGTGTGCGGTGGTCTTCATCCGTATCAAAACACGTGCTCGCGTAGTGTCCTTGTTTGCGGGTGATATCAAGAATTCGAGGCCGCCTGTCTGGTGCTGCTGCCCCAATACAATAGGAGGCCGGCTCTTTCGTAGTGTCGCAGAGAAAGAAGGCAGAATTGTACGCCAGAATTGGAACACGTTGGCATTCCAAGGCAAAAAAGGAAAAAGAAAACCTTACACTACCACCGAAGGCGCGGCCAGTAGTTCCAGTGCCGCCGTTCTCTGCGTGCGCCTGTGTGTCCATCACGAAACAGTGTGGTGGAAGTGAAAACAAAAAAAAAGGAGTACGCGAATTTAAGGAGCTCAAACCGGCTCACGGTGACAAAGCGCAAATCCACACAATTACTGGATTTTGGTGCCGATTATTTAGTGGAATGTGCCTGCGTGGTGCTGTGTTGCGGCCGTTCCAAGCAGAGAAAGGCGTGTGAGAATAATTGCTGGCGGAAGAGGAGAAGAGTTCGCGCGAATCGGTAGCAGGTAAAATTTTCAACAACAAAAAAATACGTGCCTTTTGTTTGCTGCTCTTTGGCGTGGGGCTCAGTTTCGGTTTGTGAGTCGATTGTGTCGATTTTCAAACGAATCGCGTTCAGTGTGTTGTGGCCGTGTACGTGTGTGTGTGTCCCCACTGTCCTGTGCGTGTGCCAGTGATGTGCATTTTCGTTGGTGGTCAGAATCGATTCGAAAAATCCGCGCTGCGCCTACTACCAACGTCCTCTACTCTTGCCTCACCAGTCGCGCACCCATCCCCATGACGTGTGTGTGTGTTTGGCAGGAAGTAATGTGTGTAACCAAGTTAGCAGCAGCATAGCAACATACCGCCCGTAACATAGCAACGCGCACCGTGTGCGTATCTGTATGTGCCTTGTTGTGTGATCAAAGCGAGAGAGAGAGCGAGAGAGAGAGAGAGAGGTGTGTAGTGTGATGATCGTGCGCTGTCTCTGTGATTGTTGCATCACCTTTTTTTGCTGCAATTGCCAAATTTCCTTCCAGTTTGCGCAAAAGTGTGTAAATGTGTAGGAAGGGGTGCGAAAATTGAAGGCAGTCACATAGAGAAAGGTGTGCCTTTTTCCAAAGTTCAGTGAAAAGCAAAAGAAGATATCCGAAAGGAAGTCATCATCTTTGCGTGATTGAGCCTGTTGACCCCTTGTAACAAACGTCCTTCCCGACAACCATCATCACCATCACCCACCAACCAGCTCAGTGTGACAATGTTAGGTAAGGAGAAAACGAGCGGGGTTGGTCAACAAGAACGGTGTACTTATATCCTTCTTCGCTTAAGATCGCTTCCCATTTATTAGTCTGTTTTTCCGGTCTCGCGTTCGCGTCTGGTGTTCTATTGGCGCTGTCCGTCTGGCCGTCGTCTGTGTCTGCCCTGCGTGTGTCTGGAAAGTTTCATTTATTTTCCTGCCAACGTCTCCGCAACGTGCGCAAAACTAATCCCGTGGGTGAGTGGAAAAGATTGCACGGGGAAGGAGCGAAACACACGCGGGATTGATAAGTACATCCGGAAGGATATATTTGCACGAAACGAAACAGGCGGGAGAAACTTTTTTTTTTCACAAACCATCGAAAACTCCGGTCCGAGCCTTCCAACTCCCTCTTTTATCCTTGTTTGCGTGTGTGTGTGTGTGTGCTTGTGGTTTAGTGGGGAGGACTGGAATATTTATTACATCGCCATCCAGACTGAAATATGGCCAAGTCGCGCAAGGAGGGTGGTTCCTTTCATGTACGTGGTACTCACTCGGCTAGGTTTTAGGGTGGCCGGAAGTTGAGGTTCTGGTTTGCCACCCCTCCCCCACCGGCCATGATGTGCCATAAGTCCTTCAAACTTGGTTGGTAAATTGATGATGGGCAAAAGTTCACTATCGGTGGAACAAACATTACAGATATTTGTGTGTATGTGTGTGCTCCGCCAAACAGTGCTGTATAGTGATGGGCAAAACGGCTCCGAAGCCGGAGCCGGCTCCGACCGGCTCCAGGCAATTTCGGAGCCGGCTCCGCTCCGACGGCTCCGGAGCCGGCTCCGCTCCGACGGCTCCGGAGCCGGCTCCGCTCCGACGGCTCCGGAGCCGGCTCCACTCCGACGGCTCCGGAGCCGGCTCCACTCCGACGGCTCCGGAGCCGGCTCCGCTCCGACGGCTCCGGAGCCGGCTCCGCACCAACGGCTCCGCTCCAACGGCTACGGAGCCGGTTTTAACACAAAAGACCAAAAAAACTTTTTCAATGAAGTTTCAATCGAGGTAATCCGTAAATAACGGAGTAGGTCATGTTTAAAAGAATTTATCAAAAAAATATCGATTAGTTTTGAATATTGTTAAGAAAGACGAGACTAACGAATGCTACACAACGTCATGCATGCCAATACTGCAATCATATCGTGTGTTAGCTTCCACACGTGCGAGAATATATATTCATTTATGGAACGGAGGCGTGAGTGTAGAGCCGTTAGTCCGGAGCCGGCTACGGAGCCGTTGGTGCGGAGCCGTTGGTGCGGAGCCGGCTCCGGAGCCGTAGGTGGGTGTGGGTGCGGAGTCGGCTCCGGAGCCGTTGGTGCGGAGCCGGCTCCGGAGCCGTTGGTGCGGAGCCGGCTCCGGAGCCGTCGGAGCGGAGCCGGCTCCGGAGCCGTCGGTGAGGAGCCGGCTCCGGAGCCGTCGGAGCGGAGCCGGCTCCGGAGCCGTCGGAGCGGAGCCGGCTCCGGGAAAAAGTCGGAGCCGGCTCCGGAGCCGTTGGTGCGCTCCGAAACGCCCATCACTAGTGCTGTACAGTATTTTAACATTTTTGTTGTCTGTTTTGCAAGTTACAAAAAATATGTTTTCCTCTTAAAACCCCTTCCTTTTTGTTTTGTCGGTGGAAATCTTCCACTCTACTTTCACAAACCGAATGTGTCCAATGTTTGCTGGTGTTTCGTCACGATACGTGAAAAGCTGTTTTTCTGGCCGGTGGTTTCATAATCGTCGTCGTCGTCATCATCAGTCGTGGGATTGTTTGGGATGGGCAGAAACGGAAACGATGAAATTGTCTCAATTTTCTTCCCATCGCTGGTGTGTGGCGTGTGTTTTTTTTTTTCGTTTTCTTTTGTTGTAAATGCATTGTTCGGTGGAATGCTTTTTTCGCACTCGTGCTCTGATTTTTCTACTACTGCATTTCCGAATCTTCGGATGGAACCAGTAAAAAACACACTTTTTTACCGTCAGTAAATCATCATCATGTTTCAACGTTTCCCTCGGTTCCAGCGACAACAGGCGGGTGAGGGCGTTTGTCAACTTTCGTTTCATTTTTAGTGGGAAAGGAATTGTGACGTCTTTTTGAAGCTCTCTCAAACGATCATCACAAATTCGGTGTCTTATGGCAGTGAGAAAATGTACTCTAAACATCTATTGTTAATCAAAACCATATTTGTTTTCTAATAATTGATTGATTGAGTTGATAAAATCCTTTTTAACATATTATAACAATTTCTCGTTAAAGGTTTCCTCTAGTTTTTGAGCAATGTTTAGAAAAGGAAAAATGAACCCCACACACGGCACAGGGGTCATGACAGCTCACACGGCAAGCCGAAAAGAGCGCCACACATGCACACGCAACGTGTTTCTCTCCCACATAATTCTTCCGGTTCCGGGTCGTTGCACAATGCATTTGTGTGTGCGGTGCACTGGTAGTAGTGAGTTTATACGCTTCTGTTTGTGTGTGGTCCAGCTGATATGAACTGAACCACACAACAACTGTATGAAGAAATGGTGGCATTTTTTTTAATTGCATCGCCCCATTGAGTCGTTTATGCGTTTTGGTCGTTTTTCCCAGTCTTTGGGGAAGAGAGACGGACAGTGTCAGTGGTAGGCCTCTTAATCTTTTGCCTTGTGATTCTTCATGCTCAAACCTACGCCAGTCGTGTTTGGTTGAAAAAAGTAGAAATCATTGTAAAGTTATGCAAAAAATCCATTCTTGTACTGTTAATTTCATCATACCAGACGCTCTTTTGTCTTTTTTTAAATTGTCTGGGTTGTGTTGCGAATAAAGGGGGGTCAAATAAAGAAATAAAAATAAAAAAATCACATCAGTTACATCTCAAGAGCATTCCGCATCTCCCCTCCTCTTCACACTACAGACCAAAATGCCAATCCCTATCTATCGGTGGTCGTTGCCTCGTGTGTGTCTGTAACGTACTACTTACACGTCATTTCGATGATAAATCCGAGAACCATCGGAAGAGAAAGTGCGAATCTCATGGTGCAAGGTGGTGGTGTATGACTGTGTGCTTCCCACCTCATCTCGGCCTAGTAGCCGCAACATTACGAAAGAGATTCGACCTTCTGGAACTCGCACGACGCGGCACTACACGTGTGCCCGGCAAAACGTGACTCACCACTCACACACACACGAGACACACGACGACCGCGATCCGTTGCGTCCTCTCGCGGATCTCTGAACTGGCCCGGCGGTCGGTCGGAGGAATTCCGTCGTTCTTGACCTAGTGTAACAGTGGCGCGCGCGCGCGCACGCTCTTGCTCGCTTACTCACACTCACTCACTCGCACGTGCCCGCCCGCCTGGACGGATTGGGCCAGGTTGGAGAAATTTCAAGATCACACACGACTGCTGCCGTTGTGGTGATGTTGTTAGCACATTTCTTGTACCGCCGTGTATCGTACGCGACCATCGCTCAAGCTCTCCTTACAGTGTGGTTTAACTTTTAATTTCTATCCTTCCCCGGGGATGATCTTGATAATGATCATCTTTCACGGCGTTTTGTGCTGATCCTCGGCGCGCTTTTTTACTAGCCTTCCCCCTCCCTCCCTCCCCAACACACGCTTTTACCCTTCTTTTTGCTGTCTGACGCGCGTGACTATTGCTTCTCGCGTGGTTGTTGCTTGGGATGAGATTCTGCTTTTGATATTCGAATGGAGGGTGAGGAGGGATTGTGGTGTGGGGACTGGTCATCGCAAGGGTAGCAGCAGGCAGCAGCCTAATAAGTCGAGATCATCTCGTCGTTTTGTCGGCGGAGTTTGTATAGGTAATAAAAAGAGAAAAGGAAGGAGTAGGATTACAATTAAGACGCGATCTCCCCTCACGCTGCTGCTGTCGGTTCGCGTGCGATCTCGCGTCCAGTGTGATGAGGGGTAGAAGCCCAAAGGGAGGTGAATTTTCACGCCCATTTTCACCCCTTCGCTACTGAGAGGAGGGGTCTGTGTAGTCCGATCATCTCGTTGGGGAGAAGGGCTTGTTTTGCTACCTACAATCCAATCACTCAATCAATGATGATCATCAACCCGATCGTGTGTATGTGTGTGTGTGTGTGGCTGATGTAGTTTAGCGGTGGAAAAAGAAAGGTAAGACCTTTGCTCTCTTCTTTGCTGGACGCGTTTATTTTATGAATGGACCTCTTCTCGCTCGCTCTGCGTGTGGTGTCTTACTTTGGAAGAGGTTGAAGTGTTCGGAGTTGTGACCGGTCGCGTGGGCAGCCGCGGCAGTGGCCTTGGATTCTATTTTGTCTAGCCACGACTTTCGAGCGCGCCGGATACAAACCCCAACACACACACACACGTCCCTCAAAGCCCTCCCCATCAGACATATGCGGAAGGCGGTAGCGCGCAATGACTCTTGCGAGGTGTAAATGCGGTTGCGGGTCTTACTTAAAGCGCCGTGGGTTTTCTTCTTTTCTTTCGGTTTCGCTCCTCTCCGTTACACGCAGCTTAGTCGGGGGAGACCACCTTGTTGGAGCTTTCCTCCTCCGTCGTGGTTGTTGTTTGATTTAAACACGCCAAATTAAGCAGGAGAGAGGCACGGGTTGGTTTTGCTGCTGCCGGTACGCGCGTTAACCTAATGGGTGGCGATTATTCATGCGACCCTTTCGAGTGAGAGAGAGACCCTGTGGTGTTGCGTACTTCTTCGACGTCATCAGCAACGCTTTTTCTAGTCGCGCGAGGGTGGTGTGTCTCGTGTGTACTACGCCAACGTGAATTTGATTTTCACTCTCGTGCGGGCGTTGCGTCGTCGCTTGCGGGGCAGGCTGAAGGTTGCAGAATTTGTTTTGGCTTGCCAGTGCAAGGCGGAGATGTTATTACAACATGCTTTTTCTTATAAGCTTTTCCAGTATTGTGATACTAGTATAGTATTGGTGATATTAGGGTTAATTGCAGAAATAGGTAGATTTTAAATTATTTACTTACAGCTTTCTAAATTACCTCACACACGTGTTAAATGTAAAGTTCCAAATTAAAAATGTCTGTAATTTGGAGTGAAGGTGTGAACGCAATAGCGCTCCTCCCCTCTCTCCCCCCATCTCACTGTGCTGTCCGTGGCTCACTTTACTCTACGATGCGCTCTGATTAATACCACATTTCTGCTTTGCTTTTCTCTCTACTGCTTGCCTTTTGCCTGCTTGTTGAAGTTTTGTTCCGAGTAAATAAAAAAAAACAACCTCCACCCACACGACAGCGCATCACCACTTGTTGGCAAAAGTGTGGAAAACTGTAAAAGCAAATGTAAATACCGCGGAAAGTGTATCTGTGTGTGTGTATGTGTATGTTCGCGCACTTCTGTACTGTTTCTCATTAACAACAAAAAATGCAGCGGAACAACACGCAATGCTCGAGATTTTCCCGTTTGTTGTTGTTGTTGCTCGCGCGTTGATTTGATGCGCTTGGTTGCGGATGCGCTTTTTGTTGTTTTTGTTTGCACATTTTAAGCTTCAGTTTGGTGGTTTGGGAGGACGTCTGGTGGCAGCAAAGTGTTGTAACTTTAATAGCCCCCATTTCGGTGACCCGGGGAGGAAACTATGCTGCAACCTGAATTACTGTTGCTGCCAAGTTGAGCGATGCATTTAGATGATATCCATCCTTCACCATCTGTTTGGGCAACGCGTTTTGGGCAATTCCCAAACCCTAAAAGCTTCCTTCCACCGTTGCAGACGCGAAAAATAATGCGAAATGACACCTATTGTGTATGTGTGTGTGTGATTCTGCATTAAACATTGTGCATTTCCCGGGCACCAAATGTATCGTGCGATAAATATGATGATGCATTCCATTAAAAGCAAGCCGTTGTTATTGTGCTGAAAAATAATGCTCCCTCGAGCTTTTGAGCGTTCGCGGCGCGAGTTTCCATCACGAAGGCAAATCTCGGAGCCCCCACGTGAGTGTGTGTGTGTGTGAGAGTGGATGCACTCCATTGCACACTGCATTCTTTTGTGAACGATGCATTTTACTGTTTGTGCCATTATATTGGCGGTGGGTGGTGGTGGTGGCGTGTTACGCTTTAGTTCCCACCGATGGAGGAAAGGCGAATGCTGCTTGCCTGAGCTTTGGGTAATCGCGCTCATTACGATTAACATTTTTAATTTATGCTAGCGCAACTGATCATTATGATGGCCTCTGCTGCTATTGTTGTTCCTGCTGCTGTTGCTGCTGCTGTTTTTTGCTTATCTGAACTTGGAGTGGTCAGTAGGAAGTGTGTGAGTTTGGTTGTTTGCACACACATCCACAGATGATTTGAGAGAACTCTCGACGTTTGCTGATATGAAAGGCAACGTTCTCCGATTGTTTGTGATCCCTCCTTGGGCAAGCCTGCTTCTGTGTGGAAGTGTTCCTTAGCTCTGTTGGTGTCGCTGGATGCAAAGTTCAAACGAGATGTCATTTACGAGGGTCGCGCGCGCGCGCACGTCGTCGTCCTACCTTTTCCGGTTTGGCTTTGAATCAGTGAGTTCCAAGAGAGGAGCTGAGTCCGAGGCGCCGACGAGAAGCAAGAAATGGCATTAAAATAAGCGTTATCCCCCTTTTTCCCAAGCAGTGTGTGCCCCCTTTCTGTGTGTGAGTAGGTGATCCGGCGACATGCTGTGCGCTCATTGGCGTGTGTACCTACGTACCTTTGCCACCTACCTTACAGAAATTGGAATTATGCTTGGGACGATCGAGAAAGATGCACAAAGATGTGGAAGAAAACAGGCGATCCGGTGCTCTGATATGAAATTCAAGCAAAGAGAACAGTGTGTGGGCCACAATGGCTGCGTCGTCGTCGTAGCATGACTCATCCGACAGGAAACTTGGCCACGCGGGTGTTATATTGGTTTGGGACGCGAATGGAAAAAGATGAGAATTTTATTTCAACGTAACCGATTTATTTATTTTCATTTGTGCACCACAAGCTCTCTCGATCAAGAAGCGAAACATTTAGCAGAGTTCTTGCTGCTGCCGTTGCTGTGTATGTGTGTGTGTGCATAAACAGCATTTTACTTCCCACGCGTAAAGAAGTTTTGTTTTCTCGACGGCTACCCCAAGTTCTCAAAACATGTGTGGTGCAAAAAAAAGGAACACTTCTCGCCTCGCCGCTTACTGTATTGTGATGTGATGGCGGCAAAAAGTGAGCCACACTTACGCGCGCGCGAACCCTTTCAATATCAACGCGGACCAATGTTTAATCATCATCAGCCCAAAGGGAGGGAAATGGGGTTGTTTTTATTTAGATTAAGACGAAGAATGAACCATAAACCCACCACCATAATGTGTGTGTCTGTGTCTCATAGCAACTGTTTTGGTTTTGGCTCCGTTTCGTAAATTGGGTCAACGCAACGACGTGCAGTGCAGTCGCTTTTCTTCGTCATTTTCTTTTGCTTTCCGAGGCGCTTGATCGGTGACGACAAAATTAGGCCGACTTCCCGTATAAAACATTGCATTGGACGTTTCCATTCATTCGAGATGACGTTCAAACAAAAAGCGAAAATTAGCTATTAAACGGTACTGAATAAACTCATATTGGGCTACTTTTGTTTCTTTTGTCTCTCTAAAATTCATTTGAGTATGTTTAAACGACTTGCTGTTTTATTGGAATTTGTTTTTTTTACCTATTTATAAGCCTGAATCAATGGTCTTTTACGATCATCGTGTATCGTGTACGATCTGAATCAGTTACGGTCCCGTTTGCCCGTTAAAATGTAACAACGCTAACGAGGAAATGCAAAAGAAAGTGAAGTGAGGAACAGATTGATGAGAACTTACCGCAATGCTGCCAGCTGGTTTGTTGGTGCCGTTAGAATGGCGTACGCTTGTTTGTTTGTGGTGTTTCGCAGAGTCTCAATTTAAGCCTTTTTTGCTGTTTAATTTCTAAAACTAAGAAGTATTAACATGGTTACTTCGGTTTTTGTGAAAATGTTAAAAATACTTGGAACATTAATTCACTTTTCAAAAGGGTGTTCTCCAACAAATGTCTATGAATTTACTTTAAAAAAGCATGAGTTATCCGTTAGCCGCTTAATGCGTGTGTGTGTGGCGATAGCCCTCCTCCCCCTCTGCTGATCCCAAGAAAAGCGATTAAATGGCAGGGGAGGAGTGCTATTGTTACACTCCGGTGGTCTCCCCAATTTATAGTTGTGGCGCTACTCGCGCTCCGCTTTCAGCTTTCAAGATGCCCTTGTACCATGAAAAACAGCTCAAGGAGAACTCCACACGGCGAAGGCCGACACTTTTGCTGCAGCAGTAAAAGCCGAAGGAGAAGAAGAAGGCGACGGCGGCGATGGAATAAATTATTTCGCCTCTGGGAGAACTCTATTCCCCAGGATCGGCGTCCCGCGGCCCCCACCGCGCGTAACACGTCCTTTCGGCATCGATTCTTTTGATCTCCATTTTCACTAGGGCGTTTATTGTGGGGGAGTGAAATTAATTGGAACCCACTCTGGCGTGCTGGCTGTCCGGCTGGCTCTGGCGCGTAGAACTATGGATGGGTCAGATCCTCGCTATCGCTCGAGCAGTCAAAAGAAGAAGAGAAGACCCCAACAATGTGCATGTGAGAATGTACTGTGTACGCACCGGCGGTCCACGCGCACCTGCTCGTATCGTCGGTCAGTGTTGGTCGTGGTGTTGATGGAGATGGTGTTGTTGTGTATACCGGTTCCTTACCCGAGGGGGCGGTGGCAAGTAATCATCGCTAATACGTATCGGAAAAAAGAGCGTGTGATCAATAGGGGTTAGGGTCGCGCACGTGTGGCGCGATAATATATCAAATTATGTTGAAGTTTCGCTGTGTGTCGCTCGCGCAGGATAGGTTTGACAGGTCAACGTGATCGGAAGAAGCAGCAGTGTACCAAGAGAAGGACAGGAGCACTCGGGGTCTCGCCAGTGGAAGCATTGTTATTGGCAGCAGCAGCAGCAGCAGCAGCAGCAGCAGATGCACCTGTTCAAATTATCAACACGTTTTGGTTTTGATGTTTTGTTCGGTGCGATGGCTCCTGGAAGAGCGAGCCGCCTCCTTTGTGTGTAATTACCCGAATTTCCTGACGCGGGATTTTTCCGGCACACACACATGCAGCTCAAACGAGCATCAGGAACTGCTTCTAAAGTTTCGATAATTGATCATAATTTGGGACATAGGAATTTTGGAAACAAAGACACTCGGAAGTACGCTAGAGTTTGGGCTGGGTTTTGGAAGAAAGTTTCGTGAAGATGGTAAGCAGCAGTGGTCGTCTGTGTGTTGTGGGATGTGTTAGATAAGAGAAACGATGGGTAGATGGGAATTTCCTGTTTTCAATACGTCTGCCCCCGTCCGAGGCGTTTTAATTGTACGAGAAACAACGATCACATCGATCGGAGACATTGACGTGTTTGGAATTGATGGGCGGGTGTGTGAAATTCTCACTTTCCTAATCATTGGATGACGAACTTTGATACTCTAAAGGTACTCTGAGACCATTGTGCGTTTGATGATGAACTCTGAGACATGTGCAACCAGTTAGTTCCATTTGTTTTTCTCAGTTCAATCATAAGGTCTCAGTGTTACAAATGTTGCTTACATCCAAACAAGGGACCCTGCTCTCTCTGCTATAAGATGTGATGTGTGGGGCCAGCTACTACTAGCACTGAATGAGAGAATTATTATGTGCGGAAAAGCTCTTCGTTGAAGACGGAGTTTTGTTTTTTTCGTTTCTGCTCCAATTATAGGCTTTGTTTATATCGCTCTCTCACCGTGTAGATTGTGTGTGGTAGTTAATAATAGACGGCGGTAAACAAAATAAACTATTCCGCTCGGTACAAGATACTCCAAATCAAAAGGAAGAGTAGTGCGTGGTGGTGGAAAACATAGTGAGAACTCGCGCGTGTGTGTGTGTGTGTGTGTGTGTGGTGCCGGCTCCTGCACGCAATGTAAGCAATGCCAAGAGAGAGAAAGGCGTACTGCAACGCAGATAGCGGTATATTGGAGCAAATGCATATATCCATGCTGCTGTTGCATATTCACTCCCTCCCCCCCTCACACTCGTGTTCTCCCTTTGCCTGCCTGTTCCACACGGTTAAAGCATCCGCAGCAGATGCTGGCTTCTTTCGAAGTCGTCCGGAGAGCGAGAAGTGGAGTCAAACTTCCATCATTAATCAGAGGGGGCCCTCACAGACGGACGGCGCGTGCTCTTGGGGTGCGAGATGACATGAACCATATAAATATTTAAGGCCCTGTGCGTGTGTGCGCCGCCAGTGTGTAAGGATTTGATCTTTCAATTGGTTATTTATTTTGGGACCAGTTTTATGGAGCTTCGGCCGAGTAGTAGTCTATACGGCAAGGAGGCAACGATTTTCACCATCAACCATCAAGAGCAGTTCTGGTTACTTCTTCGTTGGGTAACGTGGGATTGATTAATTTCGTGAAAACGTGTATAATTAATTGTTGCATTTGTTGCACATCCTTTTCACGTCATAATATTGAGAAAGTGAGAGTAGATCATCTTGTTTCTTTTTTTTCGTATACCTTTGCAGTGTCTTAGTCTATGAGTGAGACAAGTTTTTTGTCCTAAAATTTTCAATTCAATTTATATTTACAATTTATATTGTTGATTTTTATTAAAATTCGTGATTTACAAATTTGATTTCTATTTATTATAAACCAAAAGTTTAGAACGATAAAAAAACACATCTGTCGCTTCTAATATCCATGTGGTAAAAAGCGCTGTGTTCGTCTCTTTATTTTTCATACTTTTTTTTTCATACTCCGTTGATTCGGTTTCGCTTTTCGCACCCTGTTCTTACCGTTCCCTTTTTACGCCCAACAACTACCCCATGGCCCCCGTCACCACCATACTGCCGGGCCCTCTTTTTATGCACAAAAGATAACCCAATTTGCAATTAATTTCAAGAATTCCTTTTTCGGTGGCATTCTCAATATTGAAGACACTTCCTTCACCTGCGAAAGCCAAAAACCAACGTAGAGGAGAGTGTGGAAAAAGTGGACGGGCGAGGGGGGTTACTTGTGCCGGCTGAGAGGTAGTTATGTTGAGGGCGTCGGCGCAGCTTTTTGGCCCTAAGTGTGTGTATGCGTTGTTACGAGATTCTTTTGGAGGGGGGATCTTGTGTAGTGATGGGGACATTAAAATTTTCGTCGGAATTGATTTCTGCTAGCTCCGAAGTTTTCTGGAATCGATACCGGATAGTAGGTCCGGAATCAGTTTTCGGAATCGGCTTCGGAATCGGGTCATGGAATCAAAATCGGTTTCGGAATCGAAATCGGCTCCAGAACCGGAATTGGCTCTGAAATCAGAATCGGCTTTCAAATTGGAGTCAGTTTCGGCATCTCCATCATAATAGGCGTTTGGGTCCAATGATGCTACGCATTGATAGCAGCAAAGAATTCAAATTTACTTGTAAACAATACATTCTCATCGAGATTTCCGGATTGATTTCACTTCTCAAACTTGTTATTCCAAACAAAAACTGATTCTCATTCCAGAGCTAATTCCAGTTCTGGAGTCGATTCTGATTCCGTTTCCGGAGCAAGTTGCTAATCCCAGGTCGAATCCGATTCCGGACATGTTTCTGATTTCGGAGCCAATTCAGATTCCGGATTCGATTCCGGATTTGATTCCGGATTCGGAGTCGTCATTGGAATCGGATCTGAAATAGGAATCGATTTCAGAAATCGACTTCGGAAATGACTCCGAACACGGAATCGGAATCTGATAGGTCCGATTCCGAGCTCCCATCACTAATCTTGTTGGTAGGTTGGTTGGCTCTGGTTACTTGGAGCATGTCGGCGGCCGCCCCGTCCGTCGTAAGCATGTTGTGAATAAGGAAGAAATGCACACAACGTGCAAAGATCATAAAAAATATTCAAATTTACCATTACAGAATGTTCAAATACACGATCACGGGCAGCCGGATACCTTTTTGTTTTGAAGGGCCAGAACGAAACAGAAGAAGACGACCGTCGCTTTTCCAGTTGATATTTCGCCGCCGTGAAAAAGACACGACACGCGGCGGCATGGTGTGGTGTAAATACTGTCCCAAAACCTTTTTTTCTCTCACTCTCTCTCGAGGGCCAACGGAAGAGAATGAAGGGTGGGTACTACTTCCCCCCAACATCTCCCACCTCTTGGCGTGCGTTTGTAAAGGCGCCGCCACAGCCACGATCTTTCGAGGTTTTCTTTTGCTTCTGCCTTTTGGTTTCTTGGCGCGAAGGACGACGACGACGACGACGCGCCTTGTTACCCATCAGCTGGGCCCCTGGCCCCTGTCAGGAGATGCATTAAAAGGATTCCCAGCTACGGAGTGCGGCCACTGGGGTTTGTGGCCGCCTACAGAATTTCGGGTTTGCTGTAGTCCTTCCTTCTTTTATGTGGCTTATTTTTATAGGCCGCTGAATGTGTGTGTGTGTTCATAAAATGCAGCTTTTCATCGGCTCCCGTCCCCTGTCCTTGTTCTGCTGCGAGGTGGTTTGAATTATTACAGTTTGATAAAATATGGAGGTCGTTGGCATTTTGCTTTGAAGCGAGAAGCGTGTTTCTTCCGTTTTCGTGTGTGCATATAGAGACGTTTCCCCGAGCCGTTGCTACACTGCTCTATTCGGCAATAGAAGGGGACATTATGTGTGTGTGTGTGTGTAGACGACAACGATTGGGTGCATGATGCCCTTGCCGGTTGTGTTGTGCGGGCCGAGAGAAGGAGGACGGTAATCGGTCCTGCTAATGACCATTTTGCATGCACAGGACTGGAAGGTAAATTACGGGTGAAAAAAGGGAAACACGTGTGGAAATGCCACGAGAAATGGACACACGGAATGTGGGATAGCCGCATTCCTAACCCGCCGCCGCCGCTTGTGTGAAAGTCGAGACGCCGACGAATTACACAGGGTGCGGGGGGAGGAGTGTCTCTGTTTTAAAGGGGAAATAGGAAAGCATTGGGGGTGATACCATTTTCGTAATAATTTAATCAACACTGCTACCTTTCGGCCTTCATCAACTTGCTTTCTACAATTGTTTACTAAAAAGTTCTTAAAAATTGATTAAAAAAGGGATGGTGCAATCGTCGTATAAACGAGAACCTCAAAACAAATGCACACCACCTTCCGCAAAAGTCAAAGGTATTCAGGTTTTTGGGTGCTTCTGGGATCCATTCTCCCCATCCTCGATCTCGCTGTTTGCAATGAGAAAATGGAAGGAATGCGGCCGGCAGATCTCCTTGTGCCAAACGCCATCAATCATTATCTCGCGATGATCGTCGTGTGTGTGTGTGTTGTGCTCTCCGGTAGCTCCCGGTGCTCGAGATCTCAACTAACGGGCGGCGGCGAGCAGAGTGTAGAAGCGATTGAGTGAAATATGTAGTTATGTTGCTTCTTCTTGCTGGGTTTTGTGTCGTCTTTGGCAATTTGTTGTTTATTCATTGCGGGCATTGTAATTTTTAAATTCACATTATGTGGACAGTAAGACAATAATTTTCTTGTTTGCAGTAGTGCTTTAAAAATTGCATGTTAGGAGAACATGTTGTTTTGGGGTCTTTTTCTCTGATCCTCCACGATTCAATTTAGATCGCTTAGGAGGACTACTCAATATTATAGAAAATTGCTCCAAGTATGTTGTCCGTAAACGATATTTATTTGTTCCGATTCGTTGGAGACTCTTCTCTCGCCGAATGGATCCTCTCGACCCTCATCTGAAAGCCGAATATTCGAGCAAAACGTTTGTGCTATTATTTATTCCAACTTTAATCCAACATTGTCACACCTACACATGCCTGGCTGCGAGACCTTCCAACAGGATAAGCCGAGAGCAAGAAAAGGTAAATTCTGTTTTGCTCTCGGAGAGTAGAAAGAAGTAAGAAAGCGATACCAACCGAATTCAAATGCCAAACTGTATCACGAAGAGTGTTGTCTGCGCGCGCGCCACTGGTGGGGGTGGTGGGTGCCGGCTAAGCCTTCTAGCAACTCTCCCCCGAAGACTGGCGCGCGATGTCGGAACGCGGATTATTGTTTTTGCTCTGTTCTTGTTTTGTTTTGCCCACAGATACCGCCTCCTCCCCACAGCATTGAAATCAACTAAAATAATAATCTAGTAAATCGCACTTTTGCGATCGTGCGGTAGTGGTGTGTGTGTGTGTGTATAGAGAGGAGCCGCATAAGGATTGGAATACTCTGGCGGGAGACACGACAACTCTGGGAACTCGAGAAAACGTGTTATTAGGGGATTGACATTTAAGTGGTGATGTCACGCTTCGTGATGTGATCTTTGTCTGTTTTCGTACACGCACTGCGTAATTTTGGGAATATAGTTGAATGCCCGATGTGTGTGTGTGTGTGTGCACTGCTGTGCTAGCAATTTTATAGAATGCTCTAGTACCTCTGCGCGCGGGGTCAATATACTCCCAAAGAGAATCAAACGATGATTAGCAAGGATCGCTCACTTCTATTTCCATCCCCCAATTTTATTTTACATTTTATTTTTGTGGTTTTGTTAGTAGTGCACTTTACTTCCATTTGCTGTGCAGTGGTTGCGAAGTAAATTACCAGTGGATGCTGCTGCTGTTGGTTTGTTTATTTGACTTTCCGTCGTCTAGCATTCACCTTTTACCAACCACCACCAACATGTGACGCGCCGCCACCGTTGGAATGGCACTGTTATTTGGTGAGAAATTCACGATCTTTTAATCTCCTTTCTGCGCTCTGTGATGTTTGCCTCCTCCGTGTGTACCTACTACTACCTACCTACTACACGCGTGTGACAATAAACAACAGACACAACAAAGGTTAATATTTTAATTGCTTTAATTTATACTTTCTCTAAAATTGTGTGAAATCGCGTACATTCTTGGGGGTTAAGGGATTGGCTGTGGTGGTATGTGGTACCAGAGAGAGAGGGAGAGAGAGAGGAAAAGATGCATTGTTGCTGAGTGTGATGATGATGGTCCATTATGGAATGAAAGTGGTGGGAAAACATCTCCCACGAGGGAAAGGGAGGAAGTGAGACCCCTGACAACGGGAGGGGGGAAAGTCAATGGTGTGCTAAACGATGATCTGCGCTGATCTCTCTGTGTGTGTATGTGTCTGCGTGTGCGGTTGTTGTTACGTGGGAATTGGAATTTTCTTCTGCTTTGCCTCCCCTGCCTGAGACGCGCCCAAGATGTGTGCGGTTGTTTTGCAGAGACAATATCTAATCAGCGATTGTTTGCTTTCTTTCTGCTCTCTCCCCTCTATAGATGAGCGGCAAGCGTTCTCGTAGCTTCAAGTGTGCAGTACATCATCGCGATCGTGAGGTTTGTTCCGAGAACGATTTTCATCTGATATTCGAGGATCCGCCACTATTCCGCAGGTAAGTGTGTGTGTGTGATCGACGGAGGAAGGATAAACCCGCCAACTCCTAGGGTCGCAGTGCGGCATATTGAGCACCGTTCGCAGACTGCAAGCACAACGCAGCGAAAGACACCCAGTGTGTGTTTGTGTGGATGGATGGGTATGGGTGGGTGGTTGTACTACGATGTTGGATTGAATCGAATAATCGTAAATGCGTTGTGTGCTGTGTTGTTCTGTGAACGCCGGAGAGACATATGCTAATTTCGAACCGAAACCTTTGATTTAATTTCATACTCTTTTGCTGTGTTTCCCTTTGCTTCCTATCACACGCCCGTCTGATTTGTATTTTGTTTTCTCTTCTACCTAGAATGGTGCACGTAATTGCAATGGAAGTGCTCCCCGAGGAGCGGGATCGAAAATATTATGCAGACAATTATTCATGCTGTCCGCCTCCGTTATTTGTGATACTAGTTACATTCGTCGAGGTATGTATCATTTCCTTTTTTTCTCTCTTTCAAGGTTTCAGCGCGCGCCGCGGATGGTAGAGATGGGTAAAATGTCGCACGAACCCCCACCCCTCCCCCGGCGGTATGAGAGGAGTGGGACGATTTGGCATTCTTGTGTTCTGTGTCATCGATGCGCAACAGCAACATTGAATCTTGATTTTTTTTCTCTACACTACAGTCTTGCTATTTGTTTGGTTTTATTTTGAGTGAAAAAGTTTCACTAAATAATCATCTTCATGATTCGGACCAAGAGCGTTTGCTTGCTGCCGGTTCGTCGCTTGAGCAATCGTTGGAGTCTTTCGTTGTAATATTGCAACCATTTTATCTGTTGCCTTCAGTTTTTCGTGTGTGTTTTTGCTTCGATTGTATTTTTGTGAGCAAATAATTTAATACGATAATCTTCAACTGTGAATACGTAAGATGCGTACGCATCGCGGGGGAGTTCGAGTTGTGCATACAAAGTGTAATGCTGTTGAGGTGTGAGCAGTATTTACCTTTCTCACGTCCGAGTTGACAGCACAACAGTGCTTCCTACTGTCGGGTGTAAAGACTTTTTTTTATCTCATGACTTAAATTAGCATTACAATCAACAATCGCTCCTATTCATCGATTCATCTGCGCACCATATTCGTTTTCATTTAAAGGCGAAAATTATGTTTTTGTTTATATATTTCATATTACAACATAGTTTTCATCGTTTGTTTTATTGATACGTTTATAATGGTGTATTAATTTTGGCTTAACATCGTTGCTGCTATTTTAGTAAGATTTTTTTTTTTATGTGGTATCTTCATCCACTACGCAAAGCGGGGGTCGTAATCGTGTTTTGTGGCGCGTGTCTTCCGCTCACGCACCGGTTTGGTGTCACCGGTCTTTATAAACCGACACCGGATGTTGTCACTCTTGCTTCTCGGCGCGTTCCGTTCTGTTTTGTTTACCATTCATCATGGATGGCGCTGTGCTGGTGGGGAAGCCGGCCGATCGAAATCATACCCCGGTCCCCGGTCCCTCTCAGTATGCATCGCGCTAATTCGTTGGAATGCCGACAGTGTTTTGCTTTACACCCTCTTTGAACCAATAATGCACCGGAACGGAATGTGAACGAACATAACAATCGAACAAAGCTTCGTTTTTTTGCTTCTCTTCGTCATGGAATAGCTAAATCCTCTAAGGTTGATGTTGCTCAGGATGGTTCTTTTCTATTCTGCTACCTTTCTCAGAACCAGCTGAAGACGATCATAATGGAAAATAGGTTCACAACTTGTGCCCAGACACATTAAACCCACCTGTCAGCTGCCCGAAAGGGCAAGAGAGTGGCATCAGTACTCTGTGTCTGCTGGCAAGTTCGGCATGTGCGTGTAGGCTTATGACGAATAAAACTACTTCCGTTTATGCTGTTGCTTCGGCTCCTGTCGCTACCCTTTGTATGCTTCCGCACACACCTCTCTGTATTCCTCTATCGATTAAAATGCCTGTTGTGTCGGTTGAATAGCAGTTTTGGAACTGGCCTTGCGCCGAAAACCAGCTGTGATCGTTCCATGGTGCACTACAGCATATGCACTGTTTCCCTTTTGCGGATGTATGTCCTGTTATGAAGCCTCGCCAAAGCGTACCGTTTGGACCGTTGAAAAGCAGGAAGGTGTAAAATGCACAAACAATACCCCTTTGCTGTTAATCCATCGGTAAAGGAGGAAGATAAGTAGAAAGGATAAGTGCGGAATCGTGATACACCAATCATAATTCCGACAAACCACCACCGTAGCCGTGATTCGCTTGATCGTTTCGCGTTCTGGTTGTGGTTTAATGGGTTCTGTGTGGTGTTGGGTGGTGGGCATGGGCATATGGTGGTCCCGATGATGCACATGCATCAAGTAATGAAGCGCACGCGACTACCAGCAACACAAAAATAAACGAGAAATGAAGAAGAAACGGCCAATTGATGACCCATGAGCAAGTATGGTTCCGTCCTTTGGTTCTTTTAACGTTGCGGTTGGAAAAGACGTAACATTTTTTTATTTTATTATTGTTGGACACACTTTCAGTTCCGATTCGCTACAATGCTTCGATGTAACGATATTTAAACCGAAATTGCAATGCTTACATACGGCACTTGAACACACAAGCGCTAGCATTTTCAACGTACGATTATTTTTTTCCTGTGCTGCTTAACGGAAAACCCAAAAGTGACAGTTGGTTTGTGGGTCCTCTTTATCAACCATGATGAGACTTACTGTGAACCCAGGCGGAGGGATATGCCAATAGCATCGTGAAACATGGAACATCTGTTGTTGGCAGTGTGTTGCTGTTGGGGTCCCTTTAGCTTGTGTCCCTTTTTCAGAAGATCGCAAGTGTTAGCCCCTGTACGCGTAAAGAACAGGCCACGGATCACTGTTGTACCATTGTTTATGGATAATTTTCTGGTACCTTTATTTTGTGTTGCTTTGATGAGCGTTAAATTCTAGGAGACGGAGCATGAAGCATATCTGCTGCTTATAAACTGTCTACCTTCTATCTTCTAACACTAAATTTGATTTAATCCGTGTTTAGAATCCCGACATTATATTAATCTTTTTCCTTTATCAATATTGAATCTTTCATACTCTGTTCCAAATTTTCTGCAACACAATTCTATTCTTCGGTAGCCGAGAGCTGCGCTTGGCCTTCTTCGGGTGCGGGCATTTCGGTCGTTTCGGAAAGCGGAAACCGGAAAAGGCCCCGAATTTCATGAACAACACATCTGCTCCGCGTGCGCGCATACCTCGAGTCTGTGCAGTGGCATCCCGTGTCGTCCGGATGTGTGTAACCTGCGAGGAATTCAGGATGCGCCGCACAGCAACAATAAAAAGGAGAGACGGATGCTCGGAAATGCATTGAAAAAGCGATCACGTTTTGCTGTTGCCGTTGTGTTGGTCGTATCGTGTGTATAGGGAGAGGACCACCCTAAATGTGACCTACAACATTGTTTCCTTTTTCGTTGCGCCTGTTGTACAGATTTTCGACAAATCTCACTTTTATGGAAACATGAACTAATTATATCTTAGCGACAAATCGTATATTTGTAATATATTGTTTTGTTTTTAAAATCTTTGCACCACTCCACACGAAAATTAAGACACCCAGGTCTAGTCCATCCATCGGCGACGGCATTGTTCCGAGTGACCGCCCTTCTGTTAGGGAAAGGAGGAAAAAGGGAGGGGGCATGTTATGAAATGTTATTAATGATTTTTACAGCTCTTGATCACGATCGCCAACCCCACCACCACCGTGAAGATGTAAACGGAATGTGTTTTAGTGTATGCGAGCAACCTGCAAGAGTCTCATTTTGATGGTAAAAGAGGGAGGTTAATTAAAAAAAACCCTTTTTCCAGATCACTTTCCTGATCAGATTGTTGTTTAGGTTTCCACCAAGTCCACGGCGTAGCTGAGGAAATGGTGGGGAACCGCTAGTTGTTCCATCGGTTGGTCGGTGTTCGCTAGTAGGAGTGTGTGTGTGTTAGTTGCCCGTGGAAGCTAGAGATATTAATTAATTTTAATTAGATATTGTATAGCGCTTCGGTGGGGAATTTGGGAACGTTTTCAGTCCAGTTATCAATTTAATGAAGTTAATTTTGAAGGTATTTTCACGCCGGGTGTATAAAATATTTTGAATCAAGTTGTTGTTCTCTTCAATAGAAAATTGAGCAGTTATTGCTGTTGTGCCATCATGATTTGAATTATTGAAATACACGCAATTACGCGCAGTTGTTACACCTAAGGGTCTGTGGAAGCCTTTTCGATTTTCTCACTAACTTTCCCGTGCTCTGCTGACTTGAGACACACAAAATGTGTAGCTCCGAACCATAACAAATGGATCAGCTTCTTCCGACGGAAAGGCAATAAGCGCGGGGGCGCTCAGTCAACCATCGCAACCTGCCCAGCGAGTTGAGACAACCTGTCCAGCCCGTTCCCAGCCCGTGTGTTGTTTTTCGGTGAAAAGAAGCTTTAGCGAGCATGATGCCGGCTGTGTACGGTGTTGTGATTTCCCGTGCAGTAACGGTAGAAGAGTGAGTTGGTGTGTGTGTGTGTGTGTGTGTGTGTGTGTGTGTGTGTGTGTGTGTGTGTGTGTGTGAGTAGTGTGGTGGATGGATTAAGAACAATAATTTTACCACGCTCTTCGGAAGTCCCAGGGAAGGCAAGAGCGCTGCCGCCGCCGGCTTATGATGCGGGGGCAGACAATTAGTTCCGTGCGGATTGAAATCATCATCAACCGTTGCGATCGCGCGCACCTTTTTGGGGGAGTAAGTGTGGTGGAAGTGAAGGAAAAAGACTGCGTTCGTGTGCGGATGGGAACCCAAAAAAGAGCGCCTTCGCGCTTTACTTAGTTTTATGGAGCATGGTGCCCCTTTCGAGAGCGCGAAGAACGCCGGTGTGCGCGCGTTAGTAGTGAGTACATTAGGCTGTTGTTAGGCGTACGGTACTGTTGTTTCAATTGTTTTTGGGGCCATGTTCTGAAATTCGGCTCACAATTTCTTCCCTTCCCGGCACCCCAAGGGGTTGAATGGGTTTGGCGTGATACACGGCAGCAGCACCAGAGCAGCAGCATCTCGTGGGATTTAGATGTAATTATTCTGTAATACATTCTTTACACTAATGCTGTTTGCTATCGGATTTTGCGGAGTTACCCTTAAGCTCCTATGCTTTTATGTCAATGGTCGGTGCATTTGATTGATTACTGCGCCCACAAAGGTTCTTGGTCGCGAATCCGCGCCCACCTTGACCGGCGATTACTACCAAGCGGAAGTTGCCAATCGAACTTGCACACGCAATGTGGATGCGCGCACATTATTGAAAGTCATTGTCAATTAATATAGCCGTTTTCAATTCTCAGGAATTCGATCGCATCCGCTCACGACAAGTATTGACGAGTCGCGGAGGTTGTTAGAACAGCAGGAGATATTTATTTTTTATCTCTGAAGTGAACAAGAATTAAATTGGATACACTCTTGGGTTGGTCAGACATTGCAAAATATAGTACAGGCGATAGTACAGCTGGAAGTTGGGTTGTTCTTTCGGCTGGATTACCTGACATACGGCCTTTGATGCCATCCAAACTAGCAGAGGTTGTGTTCTCACCAACACAATAGCGGTCTAGTACCGAAGGGCCCAGGAAGCTGGACTTCAGTTCCGAACCGTCAATCGACCTCGAGAAACGAAAGCAGAAGAAGAAGTTGGATTACTAGGGCATCTGGAATATGCATTGATTCACAGCTTTATTTAGAGTAATCGTGTTGCGTTCATTCACCACTCGCCAATTTGTATGTGCGTGCGTGTGTGTGTGTGTTTACATTAAAACGGTTTATTGATCTCACACCACGCAACCACCCATCCACACCCACTCTTACTCTCATTATCGATCTCTGGTGGCGCTGCTGGTGGGTTTGTTTATCAACTGTGTGTAGAGGTGCCGCATTTTATGCAATCCTAATTTTAGCAACCGTGTGTCTTACGTTCTTTCTGCTCCGGATGCGGAAACACACGTCAACACTCGCAAAAGTTGCCAGGAGGGGAAAGTGCGTTGATTGCCCATACTCACCATTTTTTGAACTGTTTTGCAAAATACATTTGAACACGCGCGGAGACAGCTCGCTCACCAAGTAACATGCAATATCCTTTCTTCTCTTCCTTCCATTTCTACAGCTCGGGTTCTTCGTCTACCACTCACTCACGTTAGGTCCAGCGGATCCGGCGGGCCCGGTTCCGATCGATTCGATGTTCATTTACCGACCAGACAAGCGGCAGGAAGTGTGGCGATTTCTATTCTACATGGTTCTGCATGCAGGGTAAGTAGAGTTTGTCGGGCTTTACTCTCTCTGGTAGTCGCCACCCCCACTGGTAACTGCTGGTAAACAGTAAAGTCGAGCATTGTACTTTAGAAACAAAGGATCTAATTTGTTTGTTTTTTCTCTCTCTCTCCTTGTTTGCTTGCCTCCCGTGATGCAGTTGGTTCCATCTAGGGTTCAATCTAATCATACAACTCCTTGTTGGGCTACCATTGGAGATGGTACACGGATCAACGAGGATAGGTTGTGTTTATCTGGCGGGAGTACTGGCCGGTTCGTTAGGTAAGCGATTGTTTGCGTTTATTACGTTTTCTTTTGACAACAAACTATATTTTACAACACACCCTTTTGCTGTGGCGATCGATGTTTTATCCTCTTCTTTGCTCTTATTTTTCCTCCTCTATCTCATAGGGACGAGCGTATTCGACCCGGAAGTGTACCTCGTTGGAGCGAGCGGTGGTGTGTATGCCCTGCTCGCTGCCCATTTAGCCAATGTAATGCTAAATTACCGCAATATGCAGTATGGCATCCTGCGGCTACTAGCGATATTCCTATTTGGTAAGAATTTCAAATAATCCTTTCTGCTTTCTGATTCGACGTTTAGTAATATGATATAAACGCGCGTTTACTGTCAATTCTTTAGTATATTAACATCCATTTTGTTTCGTTTGCTCTTTTCCTCCCAACAGCGTCCTGTGATGTAGGTTTCGCCATCTACTCCCGGTACTCGGTGGAACCGGCCAGTGGGGCACCGTCGGTATCGTACGTGGCGCATCTGACGGGGGCCCTGGCCGGGCTCACGATCGGGCTGCTGGTGCTGAAAAACTTCGAACAGAAGTTGCACGAACAGCTCCTCTGGTGGGTGGCACTCGGGGTGTACGCCGCCTGCACCATCTTCGCCATCGTGTTCAACCTGCTCAACACCGTCACCGTCCAGAGGCTAGAGGAGGAAAGTGAAGAGGTATTCAAACAACATCTATTCACCAACTTCGGCTTCTAGTTTGTATATGTACATGTGCGTGTGTGTGGTAGTATGTGTGTGAGGGAGATTGTGTGCGCAGAGGAGAGTGCAAAAGCCAACCGGGACACCTTGATCGACCCTAGGATCTCCCATTCCTTCCAGTAACGGCAGTGCCGTTAGCCACGTATCCCATCCGGCACTGTGTAACACTCGAAAAGTGCGTTCTAAACGCCACCTACCGTTCCCACCTGTGCTTCTGATCGTCGTTAAACGAGCATATATTCTGTCCACGGTCGATGAAACGGTCTATCCTCCCGGATTGTGGAATGTCCCATAATATACACACACACACGCACACGTGCACACTGACGCATATACATACTTCATCGTGCGCCTCTGGTAGGTGATGATGGGGTGTAACCTACAGTAACGTCCAAAGAGCCATCTGTGCGTGTACACTAAGAAGTGAAAGGGTCCTTTGACCGCGCCTCCACTTGCTTGCCTTTGACGAGAACGGGCCAGCACTGACAGGCCGTAGACACGGGTATATTACACATACACACGCGTACATGTGCGAACATTGTCTATCATGCTGCATCGGACAGTGCTGCTCCCTTCTTTTTCGACCCAGCGCGCGAATAACTCAACACCTCAGCGAGAAAGAGAGAGAGAGAGAGAGAAAGCAGAAGGAGGGAAGTGCCCAACTAAATGTGATTGTACATAGACTTTATATTTTATTGATAACCCTACGCCCACGGTACGCGGGAAACGATGCAGCGCAAAGGATCGCACCCGTCGTACTTGCAACTGCAACTCTTGCTGCGTTTGCTTGGGTGTGTAGTATGTACGTGAACATTCTGGAGAGCAGAGTGCGTCAAAGGAAGCAAAACTTGCGGTCAGTGAAAATGATAGAACAATTCCTAACTAATACCAGTATACCAAAGACTGCGCAGGGAGAAACACGATGAGGCAAGTAACCCGCATGCACGCTGGTTTTTGTCTTCGTTTTCCCTGCTTTCGAATATCCGATCGTCGTCGTTCCTTCTTCAAAATCAGCACCAACGGTCATCCGCACGCGTGCACGCGCACTTCTTCGTCGCTGTCGCCTCATCCATCAATTGCGCAACGAGAAATACAAGTAGAGCAGTTAGCTGCACTCCTCCATCACACGATACATCACTCTCGTTATCATCATGTTGAGTTCCTTTTTCACCTTATTACATAACTAAAACAAACTGCCAAACGACAAATGCAAATGTAGAGGGATCGACGAGTGGGGTGGTTCGGTTCCACACAGCCAGTTGAGTGGCACCGACTCGTGCGACGCCTTTAGTAGTGAATTATTTTTATGGACTGCAGTAAGCAAACTGCCTGAAGAAAGTATGAGTACGGTGTAGCGGCTGTATAGTATTCAACACAATCAACAACCGTCCGTGTTTGTCATGGAAGGAGAGGGGAGTGCTGGAAGGATAGGGAGCGTATACACATCACTGCCGCGCTGAGTAAAACATTTAGTAGTACCCGCAGCCTTCGTCTTTCTTCAAGTTTGAATGTAGCCGTAAAGCCAAATGAAATAGAAATTAAATACCGTTTAGTGCTGCTCTGTTTGAATGCTGAAAAAAAAGTTAGCAAGCAGACACAAAACTCACTCAGGGGTTACTCTGAACTCTTCTTGGACACCTAAAAAAAGACACAACACCTGTAAACCGTACGATATAGCAGCCAGAACAATAAGTAACGAAACTAAAACAAAACAAAAAAACGGCAGTGATCGAACGAAGTTTTGCGTGTCACGTGAACATTATTTATTATTTCGAAATAAACTTGGCTTTTTAAAAAAAGAAGGTCTAGTGTTAACGACTAGCTAGTGTGCTCTAGTAGTTGCTAGTACAATAGGAACCGAATAAACAAGAATTACGTGTGAGGAGGGAAGATTCCGTGTGTGTGTGTTTGTATGCTGTGGAAAGGAGTTGGACAATCGAATGGACGAAAAAGTTAAGGGCTTTCGAAAGGTTAGTGTGTTGCGTTCCGATCGCGCAGTGTGTGGGTGCGTGTGCTATTCGACGGAAGAACGAAAGACTAATCCGCAGAGTGTGACAAAGATTTAGCGTAGCAGAAATGGACGAACCAACGAGCGAAGCGATTGGAAAATCGACGAACAGAACAGAAAAGAAAACAAGATAAGATAATATTCTACAATACGGAAATCACCAAGTCTAGTCAAATCTCTACGGAAATATTCTAATTATTGTATTGTATTCTAGTTATTATTATTATATTATTATTATTATATTATTATAATTATTATTAATATTATTATTATATTATTAATATTAAATTACATTAAATTAACTTCAGCTCTTTTGCCTGTCGCATCGAAAAGAGCGAACTTCGGGTGAAGAAATACTGCTACAGAACAATGTATAGGAGGAAAAGAAACAGCAAATAAATCAAAATGCGCGCTAAATCATGGCAAAACCACCAAAACCTCACCATCAAACTAAAGAACGAAAAGATCCAAAATAAATTCTCATCTCTGTTTCGAGTTGTGATGTGCAAGTGGGGATTGATGTCGAAAACTCGAAAACTAGAGTGAAAGCAAAAAAACACACACATACATATAACCATGGCAATTAAGAAACGCACGAGCCTCCGAACGAATCGACGAAGAGGGGTAAAAATCACATCACTGAACGCAACCAATTCAAGTCATTGCATAACAAAGAGAGCAAACAAACTCAGACACTTGGCACAAAGACGGTGTTGTTGGTGCTATCGGTATCCAAAAAATGCTGTATAAATTAATTTATTTATTGCACTCGGTTATATTCTGTTTTCCCTTTCGTTTCACATTCGGTGTGGCGGTTGAGTGAAGCTTAGCTTCGTAATTAACCTATTACAGCATATACCAACCTCATAACCACCAAAAGCACCTTAAGCCGGAGGTGTGTAGCTTTTTTTAATAATCCACGCGACAGGTAAAACGATCTCACTAATTAAATGAAGCCCGAAAATCCGTATCATTACTGCAACATCCCCCTCATCATCACACATCACTAGAAAGAGTAGAAAGGGAGAGAAATGTCTATGTGGCCAAGGTTTGTACTGTTAGGTTGATGTGAATCATTCAAACAGTTTCCTGGCGGAGCAAAACCCCTTCGCCTGCAATAGAACCACAATGTAGAATACTATTTCAATCTAGTTTGATTTTCGTTCTATTTTCAAAGGACAGACACACCAAAGATTAATATGAAGACAAAGAGAAGAATGATTGCAAGGTGAAAGGCTAGAATCGAATCGAATATGAATGCAAAAACAACAGAGAGGAGGGTGTTGGTTCGATGGGAAAACATATTTATTTTTGTTTAAACAACTTTGTTGCAATCAGTATCAGCAAACACAGTGTGGGCGCTAGTTTTGTATACGCTATAAAGCGTTTCTTATGCGTTTTTTATACTTCGATCCTGGATTTCTATCTTGTTTCGGTTGTCCAACTAACTAATAATTGTTTGATTGGGAAAAGGTAGGAAAAACTCCCGTCCAGCAAATTCCACTTGACATTAAATAAAGTAAAAACAAAACCCATTTCCCGTTTACATCACTCCATACCAAAATGGCCTTCAATGGAAAAGTATACATGAAGCAAACTTCCATGTAACAAAACTAATAGACAAAATAATAATGAAAAGTTAGTTGCAACACCAGCTAAATTAAAATTAGTACAAGCACAAAACAAAACACAACAAAATCAATCTACTCGTAATCACACCAACATTCAACTGCGCCTGAAATTGATCTCGTTCGAGCGAGATTTTTATTGGTAAAAATAAAACGATAGTAGAGGATACACCTATAAACGACGACCCCACATACACACTCACACCACAGTGAGGGACTGAGGTGAGAATTTTGTAATTAGTCACAAAACAGAATTCAAAGTAAGCAACAAGAACTTATACCAATGGAAAATGGTGCATAGAAGGCGTTTTTTTTTCAAGAAAATAATAAACAAAAGCAAATTCATTGTAAAACATCATCATATTTTCTTATTGTAGAGACTGAATACTGAATGTAGTTACTGATTATATCACACGAAAAGAGGCGAGCTCGTGGTACAGTCGTCAACTCGAACCCCACTAAATAACATGCCCGTCATGGGTTCAAGCCTACAATGGACCGTTCCTCCGTAGCAAGGATTTTGTGACTATCCAGCTTTGCGTGGTAATGATTTAGGCATGTCCACGTAGGACGTTAAGCCAAATAGAAAAAGGATCACATGAAAATGAAAGATAAAACGGAAATAAACTTTGAGTAAATGTTGAATCAGAACTGATTCAAGAAACGCGCGCAACGTAACATAATTGCAGTATTGCATAATGGAATAAAAGTATGAAGTTTTGTCCAGTTGTGCATGATTCTCTGAAGGTTGTCCTCATCAGTTTCTATAGTTATTTAAAATAATTTAAAGTCAAATCTTTTTCAGAAATTGGTACAAAATCTCCTCGTCCCTTAGACATACAGTACAAAGTATTGCTCACAAAACACGTTACTTCTATTCTACGGCAGAGAAGTCGCCAGACAACTACTTCCTGTCAATCGCGAATCGACCTGAAGCGTATATCTGTTGCATCGTGCTGAAAGAGGACGGTTTATGTTACTTCGAGTGCCAGCTCAAAATATGCATCCAATGAATTTTGTATAGCCGTTGAAATGGTGAGTGTTTTCTGTATTTACTATTTTTTACATTTTGACGTGTATTTCCTAATTCGCCGCTGGATTCGAATCGCTCTTGGAATATGGGTTGGATTTAGGATCTTTGGAGAGTGTAAATACCCACGAGCGTGATGTTTAATTAATAAGAAAATAGTATACATACTAAGAACCTGTATATAATGTAATGAGTATGCGTATACGAGGTGAAAATTCATTTACGAATTAGGCCGTTAATGTTCGAATTAATTCTATATATGACCTATGAGTCTTAAAGTTTATTCCTCAAACCAAACTACTAAGCTTCTTGATCACGTCATACAATGCTATAGGAAAACAATCAGCTTGCGTACAATTTTGTATCACAAAAGAGCTGATGACGCATCTCTTATTTGCGCGTGTTCGTAGTGGCAAATTGATCATATTGATTGTTTCTACAGGCTTTCTTCGTTTACGATTTAAATATTTTACTCATAATTCTAGCATAGCACATTTTTGCCCGGTACAACGGACCGCCCCGGTGTATCGGTAACTATTTTCGGAAGCCGATACACGCTGGTTCCGGTCATTAGAAGCAACGTCACGTACGGAGATTTGCAATGCTACTCATCGAATACAAAGCAGTTCTTGCATATTATCCATGCTGTTGTACATTGCAAACTGAAAGAATAAAGAGGTTTTTGTTTCTGCGGTGCCATTCCAGTGCTTCTTTTGTAATGATTTCCTGTCTGGGAAGGTGAAACTGTTGGGCTATTCTTATGCTTACAAGAACACACATGATCATTCATTTTTTGAAAACAGTGCTCCATTCGTTATAGGCAGTTTTCATGGCTTTTTGTTTTTGGTGATGGACGCATACACTACTTTTGTAAGTATTATTACATTAACTAAAATATTTGTAATATTTTGTCTATTTAATTCAAGAAAGATGTTTGAAGAATCATGGGTCATCTTATTGCCTCTCCTTGTACATTAAGCTGGCGCATGTTTATTTTATTTTTTATAGATAATTCGTACTTAATGACTGCAACTCGATTTTTTGCTATTTATTTTTAAACTATCCATTTGATGATGAATTTACGGATATGATATTTACGGATTTCCTGGTGAATTTGTCTATTTCTATAGATTTTGACAATTTCAAAAGGTCTAGCTCCTCACTTCCTTCATTATTTGTTCATTTGTTTTCAATTAATGTTCTATTTTGTGTCCTATTGGCATTTATTTCGATTAGCTACGACAATTCCTCATAGTGACAATTTTGATACTACCAGTGTACAGTTCAGTATCAGTGTATCAGTCATTTTGCTGATATCTTTTCTACAAAAATCTTTTGTTTTCAAATTTCTCACTGATAACCGTAGCAAACACTTTCATCAAGATCCAACTACTCAAACATGAGTAATATATGTCGTGCAAATTATTTGTGTAATTATATTAATATACTATCGGAAAATGTAGATAATATACACGATATTCTAGTTTTCGACTCTTTAACTTTGGATATAAACTATACATAGACTGATATGTGGTATACGCATTGATACGGGACGTTTTTTCGGTCCTAAATACAACCCTATGGCGGGGGGACACATATCCACAGTAGTTACACTTTCCAGGATAAAGTTAACTTATCTGATAGATGTCTATCCATCTAAATCCAATTCCTTTAATCATCATCATCATCATTTACTGAAGTTTTAATTTCATTTTTAAGACGCAGTGTATAGCTCCATGGATTCCTAATATTCTCAAGCTTCTGTAAATGTAAGGATCTTTCAAGTACATGCACGGTCAAGACACTAGCGCTTTCGGCGAAGATAACGTAAACGGTTGCTTCCATTGCTAGTAATATCGTGCCCGTGAGTTAAAGAGAGTATTTATCATATGCATCATCCTGTACCAGTGGATGTGATGGATCCATTGCTGTAAATTCTTCAAGATGTTGATATTTATTGGGTAGCAGTTCCGTGCCATGCATCTGATGACCATGATATCTTCTTGCAGTGTATTTCACAGTTACCAATAAATGATGGAGTTGTTTTGCTACCATTTCAGCAATTAACATACGCATAAGTTTTTATATCCTTCCCCACTCACCGCAACTGGGAAATTTGACTTACCTAATATTCTTTAATTGTGAGATAAATGACCGAAAAATAAAAATGGCTTCCGGAGCTATCACGTCCGGGGTAGGCCTTTGATTAATTTAATTTTCCCGAACAAAATTTCCATTTCTGATTGATACGGTAACAACAATTCCGACAACGTCGGTGGATTCTCTCTCTCTCTCTCTCTCTCTCTCTCTCTCTCTCTCTTTTCGAATGCTTCCATTAAAGCCGCCCGCTTCAGCATCACGGTTTAATCTAAAATAGCATACATTATTAGGAAAAACCAATACATCACCGCCTCTCGACGAAGGTTGATTACTTTCTAATTAAAGCTAATTATCTGTGCATTAGCAACATTCTTTTCCAACCTGCCACCGCCAGCTGTTGAAGAAAGGAAAAAAGAACCCCCCATGAAGCAATATTGACTAATAATCGCATGGACAGAGGGACGCGCGCAATGGAGATATGATACACTGCTCCTAAACAACAGATCTGAATTCGAAACCAGAACACAAGAGTACACACACACCACTTTTGCGCGGGTTCAATTGCACCAAACACCACGGCTGCTAACATCCCTCTCACTAACAGGTGTTTGCTTAAGACACGCTGGACGCATTACCGCCAAAGTCGAGATGCCCTGGCGCACACCGGCGATACGTTTCCCTCCGCTGCCAGAACAGTTTCGGTACCGTTTAATTTGACTGCCTACCAGGCTGGCGCCACCGCCGCGCGCTTCGAGCCGAGTGTTGTGTGGTGGTCGGTTTATGATGGCGCCTCTTTGTTCACCTCTGCTCCGCAATGTACTCTCTCGCGAGGAACGCGCATAAAATAGAACAAGACAGATGAGTTTAATGAGTTCTTCTGCAAACACACACACACCTTCCGCGCGAGGATGGTGAAACTGACGAACAGCTCAAATTCGATAGCAAACAGCAATTATCGGCTTAATAGTATGTATTACAGAATAATTGCAATAATTTGTTTCAAATTCGATGCCCTGTTGCAATGGGCAAGGGGCAAAGAGAGAGAGTGAGAGATACCGTGCCGCATTGAAGTTGGTGATGGTGGCGATGGTGGTGCTGAAAGCTTCACAAGTAGCATTATTGATCTGTCTACTACCATCTAAATCCCACGAGATGCTGCTGCTCTGGTGCTGCTGCCGTGTATCACGCCAAACCCATTCAACCCCTTGGGGTGCCGGGAAGGGAAGAAATTGTGAGCCGAATTTCAGAACATGGCCCCAAAAACAATTGAAACAACAGTACCGTACGCCTAACAACAGCCTAATGTACTCACTACTAACGCGCGCACACCGGCGTTCTTCGCGCTCTCGAAAGGGGCACCATGCTCCATAAAACTAAGTAAAGCGCGAAGGCGCTCTTTTTTGGGTTCCCATCCGCACACGAACGCAGTCTTTTTTCTTCACTTCCACCACACTTACTCCCCCAAAAAGGTGCGCGCGATCGCAACGGTTGATGATGATTTCAATCCGCACGGAACTAATTGTCTGCCCCCGCATCATAAGCCGGCGGCGGCAGCGCTCTTGCCTTCCCTGGGACTTCCGAAGAGCGTGGTAAAATTATTGTTCTTAATCCATCCACCACACTACTCACACACACACACACCAACTCACTCTTCTACCGTTACTGCACGGGAAATCACAACACCGTACACAGCCGGCATCATGCTCGCTAAAGCTTCTTTTCACCGAAAAACAACACACGGGCTGGGAACGGGCTGGACAGGTTGTCTCAGGGCGCGGCAGGTTGCGATGGTTGACTGAGCCCGTGCGGAAGAAGTTGATCCATTTGTTATGGAGTTCGGGGCTACACTTTGTGCGTCGCCGTATCCCTGATCGCTTGGTTTCCTCCCCGTAGGGCGGGTCTCCGTTGTGTCCGAATGTGTTGCCACAGGACGCCTTAACACTGAAACCTTAAAGACACAAGTGATGTGTCTTCTGTAGCACTGTTGATTGCCAATCAGCATTACTACTTTGCTATGTGCTTTCAATTATTTGCCTTTCATCATTATCAGATCAGTTTGTTCTCTGCTCGGCGCTCTTGGAATGTTGCAAAGCTCCCTTCATTTAATCAGTTCCATGGGTTCCCTACAAGTACTAACTTCCAGCTCATATAATAAGTAATTAAAGAGGCATCATATACCTTATGACGAAGGGCACCGTTTTATACAATGCCATCTTTTAATTACCCCTTTTTTCCACCCCAATATGAGGCAGTTATGAGAAGCGCTGCATATTAATGCGGTACGAAAGCAACGATCGCCCTTTCGGAAGGGCAAAGGGATGCTTTATTCTATGTTGTAAAAACATGAATAATGTTTTATACCTCAGCTCCCAAGTCCGACTGTCAATTATGTGAGTCACGTGAGTTCCTTGGCGGGTACGTATGACTAAACAAATGAGAAACCCATGAAGATTGTTAGGCTTTCATTATTGTTACCTATATAGAACTATTAATTTCATCAAACTTAGATCAAAATGAAAAAGAAAAACATACACAGACGAAAAGGCTTGTCATGTAAGCTTGATTGATGAAATTTTCCTTGAACAAAATGCTCAGATAATTCATACAACATATCCAAATCCCTAATACCGCTTAGTTATGAAATGATCGCTTACTGATTTATGGCTTAGGTCAGCGATGCCAAACTTATTTGATCCCGCGTTTGACGATTACAGTAACGTTAGAATAGGTAAAACATTGATGTAAAAAAAGTATCTGTATCTGTAAAAAACTGTAGATCCTTAGTTGTCAGTTGACCATAGGCCTATGATATTTCCAACATTTGCATAGTTTAATAGCAATAACTGGTTTATCGAATACCGAATAGTAAATTTTATGTTGATTTTGGTGTCACTTTGAAAATCACCTGGTTTTTGACCTGGTATTGGTTGTGAATAGCATTTACGTGCATTATAAACAGCGAACTCTTACTTGGGATGCTGTCCATGATCCATAAATTACTAAAAGTCGGTTCGTCTAGTCCAGTCCAATCCAGACTTAGACTCATTTGACAGTCGAGGAGAGCAAAGTGTCATACAAGTTCTTAGTTACCGTTACTCTTTTCCTGCCAATCTTCATAGTAATCCTCATTCTCATTATGGTAACCAAAAATAGATTCATAAGACCACCTGTAGTTTGTCTTATCGCATTAGTCTTGGTAGGCTGCCTGATGGAAAGCTTGAGATCATTTGTAATATCCTATTGTTGATGTTGTTGACATCTGAATGCATCTGATTACTAAACATTGAGCAGAAGTATAATGTTCTAAGCCAACCATTGCTAAAGATAGGTTTGACCTTTTCCAAAACAATATGCCAAAAAAGTGTAAGAGCTTTCGTTTTTTATTCCTGTTGATTGAGTCATTTTGTTAATTTTGCATGTATTTATCTTATAGAAATAGCTCTTTTGGACTCCAAGTACCTTGATTGATTAAAAAAAAGTAATGTTCCAATTCCACACAGGAATGGGTAAGATACTTCCCGACATTTTTGTATGAGTTTGAAGGCTAAACGCGTATTGTTTCTTTAAAGAATTTTTACTAACAAACTCATTCATTGGAAAGGGTATACCTGGACAGTTTTTGGATTTCTTATCTTATTTGTGCATACATGCAGACAAGGTAGAAAAAACACCGGCAAGGTTTTATGAAAAAGCATGGTCTGAGAATTAGTAGAGAAACCTGCGAAGTTGAAAATCACTTTATACTTCAAGTGTCCGCAATTGACTGACATGTACTGAAGAAGCAGAAATGCCTCTACAAATAAATTTTGGATCAAGCAGATCCAAACAAGGAACATTTTTAATCTTATCATAGTTTTAACGTTGTTGTTATGATTATTCGATTAAGTCTTCCTTTTTCATTTGAATGTCTTCTATGACCTAATAAGACTATAATAAAACTTACTTAAGGCTGAAAGGGTCCATCTTCAGAACTCTGTTAAGATTACTAGTTAAAATCATGTTTAGACCTTTAAGATGTAAGGCGCAAATAAACTATCCAAATTACAGCGTATTGCTATGGATATGTTCTTGAGCCGGCAATAAAGTAATGAATATGAAGTCAAATTGATGTTTGAGAATTAATTGAGAATTACATTATACATTATGATTACATTATGTTAATTTCTTCATCTTTTTAGTTTAATATGTAATGAATAACTTTAAAAATATAGATTTGTTTGAAACGCGTTCAATTGGCACCAAAAGCTATTTCAAAGCTGTGTCATAATAAACATGACGTGAAAAGCTTCTTGAAAATTTTCATTTTTATATTTGTTAACTATGTAACTATGGTAACTATGGTAACTATGTGTATATTTGTAAACTATGAATTCGTTTATCAAAATATATGGCAAAATATATAAGAATATGGCTGACGTATATTGGACACACAAATCAACAATCATATCTATAAAAATGGATTCTATTGGCTTACGCTCAGATGGACTTTCCTGATCAAAAGATCAGTTGATTTGTAGTGCTGTATGTGTGACTAACATAGTTAGTCTTAGTTTAAACTCTTTAAAGTTTAAAAGAGCGCATAGCTTTACAGCAGACTAACAAGCTTTAAGACTCTCCACGTACAGGTAGTGTTCGAGATCCGCGAGACCTGGTACACGCATATTTACACAATCGTGGTTTTCTGACACAATATCACTGCAAGCGAAAGGAAAAGAATCTCAAATTTATAATGGCTGAAATCCGCTTCTCCAAGTTTTGCGTTAATAGCGTATCTCAAGTACAGCCTGTATAGTTTGTTCCACGCTCCCTTCATCCAAGACTTAATACGCATTTAATAAGATCAGTTGATCTTGATGCCTTAGTCTCAAATAACAAGTCGTACAACGTGCTGAAGAATACATGTATATGTTGATTAAAGCCAGCCAGCTTATGAGTCTTATAGGCCAGTCTTACAAGCGTCTTCAGAACGTTTTAAAGGTTTTGCAACTTTAATTTTGTTAAGCATCTTCGAAAGACATGTTAAAACTATATGGCTTAGTACACTCATAGTAAAGCATTCTTTAGACTTGTTTAAGTGTAAAAGGTATAGGAAATGTTTCTTGAGAGGCCACACCGAAAGACCTCTCGGGCCAGCAGTTTGACATCTCTGGCTTAGGTTGATTTAACATGGTTTGGGATTCAGCTGATTCTGAATCTGTTACAATCGTTGAATGGATTATGATAGTCGATAATCCATTCCATCCATTCATTCGATAATCCACTCTAATTTAATCACCAAGCAATCGAACAGACTTAAAGTATCTTAAGTGAAACCGTCGCAAAAACTTGGCCTCATCATTCCAAAAATGCATCCTTGAAATGATTTGCTAAAGGACTCATCATTAGCAGCAATCTGCGGTGTAAATAGCTGCCACTGTTGAAATAATGTGCTCAGCCGATTAAGAATTAACTGCAGCATCAGGCATCATGCGAGAACAGTAATCATGTCTGAAAACACGTGCCGTACTGTTATTACTGCATGAAGCATACCTTTTTTGTTAAAGCACGATCGCAGCACGATCATCCGATGCTGACGCCTGGCGAACCAACGGACGGAACCATACTTGCTCATGGGTCAATTGGCCGTTTCTTCTTCACTTCACCACACAAAACAGCCGCAGCGGACAGCGTTCGTGTGTGTGTGTTGCTGGTAGTCGCGTGCGCTTCATTACTTGATGCAGGTGCATCATCGGGACCACCATATGCCCATGCCACCACCCCAACACCACACAGAACCCATGAAACCACAACCAGAACGCGAAACGATCAAGCGAATCACGGCTACGGTGGTGGTTTGTCGGAATTATGATTGGTGTATCACGATTCCGCACTTATCCTTTCTACTTATCTTCCTCCTTTACCGATGGATTAACAGCAAAGGGGTATTGTTTGTGCATTTTACACTTTCCTGCTTTTCAACGGTCCAAACGGTACGCTTTGGCGAGGCTTCATAACAGGACATACATCCGCAAAAGGGAAACAGTGCATATGCTGTAGTGCACCATGGAACGATTACAGCTGGTTTTCGGCGCAAGACCAGTTCCAAAACTGCTATTCAACCGACACAACAGGCATTTTAATCGATAGAGGAATACAGAGAGGTGTGTGCGGAAGCATACAAAGGGTAGCGACAGGAGCCGAAGCAACAGCATAAACGGAAGTAGTTTTATTCGTCATAAGCACATGCCGAACTTGCCAGCAGACACAGAGTACTGCTGCCACACTCTTGCCCTATCGGGCAGCTGACAGGTGGGTTTAATGTGTCTGGGCACAAGTTGTGAACCTATTTTCCATTATGATCGTCTTCAGCTGGTTCTGGGAAAGGTAGCAGAATAGAAAAGAACCATCCTGAGCCGCACCGGCTTTACAGATTTCGTACGACGCTCTAAGCAAACCCTACGAAGAGAGAAAGAGAAACCAGAGGGACAGTTATGCTGCATCCCATTTCGGTTTTATTTCATTTTTCCCCATTCCATTCCGGTGCATTATTGCTTTATAGTTATAAAAAAACGAACTGACGGAATTTGTACGTGCTTGCGCGATGTACCGGAAGTGAACCAAAACCAACGCCACCAACAACCGGCACCAAGCATCGTGCAGCTATTGTGTACGGTGTGCAGCCGCGATGCAACGAACCTTGCTACGATTTCGATCGAGCATTCTCTTGCGCGCAGCGCCAATGATGATGAATGGGATAAACGGGACGAAGCGACAGGAAAGAGTGACAACATCCGCTTCCGTAAAATCGCAGCGTGTGCGTGAGTGGAAGAACAAACGAACGAATAAGGCTAAAACGACGATTGATTCGGATCGCTGCATGAATGGAACGGCCGCACCAGCCAGCCAGTGAGTCATGCGCGTCATGATGAATGGACTTTAAACGGTCTATGATGACATGCGTGTGGTGTGGTTGTGTGTTTAAGCAAGGGCATAAATAAACTTACCATTTTCAAAGGTGAGTTTACCGGGTGCTCGTTTGTAGCATCAATGAAAATTGTTTAATATGATTGAGGTTGGGTTAACAAAAAAATATTTTTAAATTAATATCGCATTAATCTGTGGTAATTAAATGAGCTATAGGGCAAATAAACTGAAAACCGGTTTCTCCGCGACTTTAAAACATTCCTCACCTGCTAGGAGTCGTTAGTGGAAGGAATCGTCCGGGGGCCATTTAAAAAGGATGAAAAGATGCATCCATGAATGGGGACGATTGTGAATTGACACCGTGAGATGAAGTTCGTCGTCACAGGGCTGTAACGAGGCACGGTATGAAACTATGTTGCACTGTCAAGTTGAACGTGAGAAAAGTAAACATTACCGGTATCACATCGGTAACGATTATAATGGGAGTTCACACTTTAAGTATCCCATCTGTAGGTCATTTGCATTCCAGTCTCGCCTGTTTGGTGCATTGAAGATTAAAGGGTGTGTAGCATCGTTATGTTTTAATAAAATAGCTCATTTAGGATATGGACATGATATTCATCATTCAGGATATGATATTTGTATCCATTTTTGATTGAAAAAAAAAAATAAATAAAAACCCCGTGTAAAAGCATTCTGCATCATTTGTTCAACAAATGATTCATTTGCCAGATTAAGTGACGAACCCTTCATTACGCATAAAGCGAAAGAGAATGCTTGGCTTCTCAAATAAAGATTGTTACAGTTGTGACGTAACAACATTCATTTTATTACAAATACAAACTGTTAATTACACTTGTTTATTGTTTTCTGCACTGAGGCCAATGGCATGTTTCAAGCCGCATTAGCTCATATGCATGTTCACTATTATGTATTGAAAACTAATGTATATTTCAATTACTAATTGGGAATTATTGTAAAATTACATAGATAGACAAGCATAGATTCTGTGTTTTGAATCACCACAAAAAGGATCTTATAAACAACCAATAAATAAAAAAATGTCCAAGACAAATATCATCAATGATGGCTTGTATATTAACATTGAAACTTTACTGTTCGATAGTGTATATAAATTAATGAAACATAAGAGAAATCCATAATTCAGCCAATCAAAATATTTATCATTGTTGTACCTTTGCTGTTGTGTGGCAAGCGACAGATTTACAGTAACAAATTCATCTTAAAGCTGTGTCATTCGCCGGCTTGTCAATAAACAGTAGAGCAGGAATGTAACGAGCATCAACGGAACGTAGCATTCACTAACAACGAGTAACTATTCTCTCACACAGAAAACAATTGCATTCTTTCTTCATTTTTTTCCACCCCAGTTATGGAATGTGATCATCACGGTCATAAATATTGAGGCACACCAAACAGGTCGAAAATAATGCATCGAGCAAGTGGGAGGAATAATTGTTTTCCAGCGAAATAGCTTCATAATTAGTGACGTCCAGAGGCACGGGAAATGGTTGATGGTGCAGTCACACATTTTAATGCCTTTCTTTGGCGGAGTTTGAAAGTTTAACGATGCTTCAACACCACAATTTGTTCCATTTCCCATTAACTCAGATTTGTTGCATTGCCCACAAAAATATACGTTGAGTTATGCAAAGTGCTTCACTTTTAATTGGAACTTAAAAGTAAAACTGCATGGCTCAAGCGCACTGCGGTAGCCTTTCAACAAATCAAGCAATAAAAATTTACCTTTACCATTCTTTCAAACCGACAATTTGCCTCCAGAAAAGGTGCGTTTTTAGCCTGAGGATAACAACAAGCAGGACTTGCGGGTAACGAGTATGTAACACATTTAGTTCATCGTACAAATGAGTTGCTGAATATTTTGTTGGGTCCTTGAAGCTAATGATGCTTCTGAGGTAAATTAACTATTGTAGATGTAATGTAGTTTGTTTTACCTTTTGGATTTAAAAGCGCTGTAGTCCAATATGGAATCTTTGGGAACACTGTTTAAGAACAATCGAAATAAATCGGTTCCCATACATTTTAATTATGACCAAATCACTTTACTTATCCACTGACAAATTATGATGATACTTCTTCTTTACGTAATGTACCTACGTTAAATGATGTCTTTAATATAATCTTTCAAAAAGTGATCATTACACGATCGACATCATATTCCTCGGTATGCACTTGCAGTGAGTGGATCGAACCATTGACTTTACTCAATAATGTCATGCCTCTTCCCAGTATGATCGATAATACTTTGCTCTACTTAATCTCAACGGCCTACAGAAGCCCTTAGAAGGGAGCAAAAACGACCATCGCCACCGCGAGAGTCCCTGTCAGATCAAAGGATCGTCAACGCTCGGTTGCAGATGAAACGACTCCACGCGTGAACTAGTTATCATCCGTCAAATATCGGTCTCCTTGCGAGAACGCCGCGTCATCCCAACCACCTTCATCAGGGTTGAAATGCAAAACGTTTAACGTTAACGATAGCGCAGCAGGGGAAAAAATAATAATTCCACGATCGCTGCACGAGGATGGAGTGACCAGCGGGCATAAAGTTTTATTACATTGCGCCAATCTCATGCATATTTGGAGCAGCACAATTCCCCGGCCCGAGCCGATGCGGGAGCAGCACAAGACACATGCTTGCTGTGTGCTGTGCATGCTTTAGATGAATGTAATCAAGCTGCTTACAGTTTTTGCTCAATCTCATGCCAGCTACACGCCGCCCAGGCGATCTTCCAGCGCATAGTTTCCAATGGTCTTGCAAACAGGTGACCGACAGGTACGGATTGTCGGCCTGCATGCTGCCAACAGTGTGTTGGGGTCGGTAGGGCCAGGAGCCAAGGGGATATAATAACCACATATTTCACTTCTACCATTCTTCTGCCGTTAAACAACTTCGGCTGCCGAGAACAGGATCATCGAGATAATGATTGATGATGCGCGAGAAGACCGCATCCCTTTAATTTTCGCATCGGTAACATGCTACCCCTGCGTGTCTGTATTTCTATGTGTATGTGTGTGTGTGTATGTGTGTGTGTGTGTGTGTGTGTGTGTGTGTGGGTAAGTGTAAAGAAGCCGCCCAAAACATCAGGCGCCGTTGTTGCGTTTCGCCCGCTACGGCGTCGTGACCCATGCGCCCCCGAACAGGAGCCAAGCGAATCGATTTTCTCAAGGGCTGCTGATACATTTAACGACAGTTACGACGCGTCGAACGTTTTGCACTTCCCGTTTGCTTGACTAGGCTTCCGGCGGCTTAGAACCATTGTTTTTGTTTTTGTTTTTGTTTTGTGTGCTGCTTTTGTCCCATTCCTCTTTAATTTGATTAGCGAGTAATGCAACTAGTTCATCGACCGGGCACTGGCCGTGCTCGGGGGGCCCCTTAGCAGAGGAGCCCCATTCGTAAAAAGGAAGTTGTTACAAGCCAATAAAAAGTGGGTGGCGCCTACACTAAATTCCTCAAAATGTAAGCCAAAGCTACACTAGTGCTTCGCTGGGGAGTCATGGCGGGGAAGGGATTAAAAGAATGAACCTTGAAGGTATTTGAAGGAACCACGGGACACTTCATCATACTAGCGGAATTCTTGTATTTGTTTGTTAAAAAATGCTCAAAAGACAATCAGCATTATCATCTTGAAAGTATTTAACTGGTTTGAGGAGTTGATTTGTGAATATTACTTGTATTAAAATTTTTTTCACATAACAAAAAAACAAGGTTGATAGATTGTTTCCCAGAAATGCGAGATAAAATATAACACAAAATCAAAGATGCCACCACACAATCGAAAGCAAAACAAAATAAAACCCTGGTAGGTGGACTCCGTTCGAGCGGGTCCTTTCATGCTACTGACAGCTGACTGGGAACGACAAGACGCTGCCGTGTTGTTTGTGTGTGCCTGGCAGCGTGTGTCCAGCCCGAACTCGCCAGCCTGTGTCGAAGCGTAACCGACATTGACCCATTCCTCGCACTTTCCCTCGCAGCGATTGTTTGGGATTTACTTTGGCAGAGGAGTGCGAGAAAAAAAGGCGAGTGATCATCGTAGCGGCGCCTTTTAAAAAACGCAAGGTCCTCGAGAGTTTCCTCTACGAGCGAGCTGTCCCCGCAACGCTACCTCCTCGCACAGACGGCCCAAAAATGCTTTAGGACATTGGGTGCCACCGTCACCGTGACGTCGAGGAGGCGAAATAATCTTTAGCCCAGCGTCCGACCTCCAACCACCAACCAGTTTTTCGCCCAGGGTTGTTCTGCTCCTTGCCTTGTCTTGTCCAATTCGTCTTGTTGTAAATATGCATCCATGGCGCAACGGCGAACGCCAGGGTCCTTAATGCCCATGCGCCTGGTTGAATTTGGGCGCGTTCCTCTTCGCGGTGCTCTTCTTCCGCCGTGGTGCTGTGCGCTTGCCGGGTTGATAAATATTGTAATATTAAATGAAATATTTTATTGCTTTTCACTTCACGTTCATCGCTTTCCCACCATCGGCTCGGCCCGATTACTTAGCGCCATCGTGAACTCTCCCAGTGTCCCGCGGGAACCTTTGCAGGCCGCCACAAACCCACCGCAACAAACGCAGACGACGAACCCATCATCACTTTGCTCGACAACCGTGTTTTGCCAGTCTTTGGGTTGGGCGGGAATGTAGCGAGACAGGGAAGGAACATTTTGAGGTCGAAATAAATAACAGCAACAGTGACCAGTGACAGAAAGCAAACATGTATATTTATTCCTTTTAATTCACTACAAGCACAGCATAGTGCGACGGGAAAAGCAGAGTGGCCTGCAAGTGTGGGATTGTTATCTACTCCAGTGGAAGACACACACACACTGCGGCTGGTATAAATTCGTTAGTCTGGAATCGAACCGTCGTCGTCCCGTCAGTTCTAAGGCGTGAGGGAGAAATATTTGCATACTTTCTTTGCTTTTTTAGGTTTTTGGTGCTGTTTTGTTGCTGTTGTTGGGATTGAGATACCTGCGTGGCTCAATTCTCGCCTACACGGTTTCGATTCGCGCCCGCTCGAGAAGATCTCCCGAAAGGGAATTCTTGAAATTAATTGCTAATTGGGTTATCTTTGGTACACGCGTGGCGGTAATGGCAGACGCGTACGCGTACAAGTCCAAAAGAGGCAGTGAAAAAAAGGAGTCGGGCGCAAATAAAACAAGATCAACTGAATGGTTTCGGGGGTTCCGAGCGTTGGAAGAATCTTTGCCAAGACGTGTACCGGTCGTTAAAGAGTCTAAGAGCTAGAGAGAGGTGGGTTTTATTGTCCCAAAAAGGCAAATCCAAAAATTGGTTCGCGTTTTTTTCTGTATAACGCACTTGAAAGATATAAAGTTAAGTAGCTTTTTGAAATCACCTTTAGTCAATATAAACGAAACATTCGTGTGCTAGAATTTTATTTTGATTCACTTCGCATATCACCACCATCGGACAAGTGCATTGAACCGCTTGAGGGCATAAGACTGGTGGCAACACGTGTGAATCTTGTGAATATGCCGCATCATTGTCTTCGCTGCACCGAATGCACTGTTTGGTGCGAGTGACACATGGGTGCAAGAATGTGATGCCGCCACCTACCGCCTCAACCCTGGCAGCCCAGCCCGGACCCAGAACAGATCGCGCCGAAAGGGTCAAGGACAGTGCTGCCGCCGAGCTTGACACGGTGAAAGCACGCCACTTAAAGCGCCCGAACCGAAACAAAAACAATCGCACAATGGATCGTAGAGATTGCATGCGGACAGAGAATTCCAACCGGCCCAAGAGTGCGCGTCGGTCGGCATCGTTCGGGACAAATGTTGCACTTTTTTTAGCAGAAAATAATGGCACACTCGTTGGCAGCGGCATAGGCGGTGGGAGATCGTGAGAGTAGTAGAGGTACGTTTTAGAGCGCACGTGTAGAGGGGGGGGGGGGGGGTAGAAGCTGGGGGACATTTTTATAATGGAAATAGAGAGATACACTCACTTGCAAAGCAAACACAGAAATGGGTGGAATTAAAACACTATTCTCAGGTCACTTCTTGGGGACGCTTGGCGGTGGGCGCTTTGGTCGCCGGTCACACATGCTTGGCAAAGTAAGGGGAAAAAGAGACCAGTACTCCAAGGCGATGGGAAGACCATCTCATCCCGTTGCTTGTTGCGATTATAATTGTAAATATTGCAACTCGGGCAGACACACAATGGACAGGGAACAGAAAGCAGAGCAGAGTTTCACAGCCACCCGCCCGGTGGTGGTAGATCAGCAAGTGAGTGAAAAAAAATAATAATAATACCACAGTGTGGTTCAAAGTAATGTGAGAAGCAAGGGGTATGTTGGAGCTGATGCACAGTGCATCGAAGTAGATCATTCTGACAAGCTTATATCGATCCAAAAGTCAACCATCCACAAGAAAACACACACTTTATTCAAGTAAAGCGAGATTGTTTTCAAATTTGTTATTATTTTCAGTGCTACTTGAACCACCAGGCTACCTTTGAACTAGGAAAATTTGAACGGTATTATTATTATTATTTTTTTGGAGACAATGGTTTATGACATGGTTTATGTGGTTTATAACAATCATTTTAATGAGCAGCAATATGACCGAAGCCGTTGCTAGTGATTAAAAAAAATATAATGAGCAGATTCAGATTTTTTCTCGAGGCCCTAAGCGGGGGATCGAAAAGATCCCAAGTTTCCTAAGTTTTCTTAAAAGACCTCAAAATAAATTTCTGCAACAATTGCACTGTTAGCATTTTTTATAAATTAAGTTTTTTTTAGTTTTACGAATACCAAATACATTAACCTGAATGCGTTAAGGATTCATTTTCGTCTGTCCTTTTATATGGCAGATTATATTATTTTAATAGTATCTATAGTCTTCGTGTAATCAGGTTTACATATTTTGGATTTTGTTACGCTGTCCATAATCGATCATCGAGTTTGATGTAAAAAAAAATCCTACAGGAGTCTTTCCAAACTAATAATGTTTTATATGGAAATTAACCAATTAATGAAAAGATAAACTGTCGTTATTAAAACTCGAGACTTATCAAATTTCAGCACTGATCCAGTTACTCTACCTTGATATTAGACACATTTGTTAATATTTTCAAAATGAGCAATTATCAAGCCTTATTTACATTTTGTCTTTTTCTTCAATTTTAGAAGTGATGGGTATATCTGATTCAGATTAATTAATCTGAACGAATTTTTGAAATGATTCCATGGATCTCGGTTGAAAATATACATAGTTCTCTTAAGATTCATAGAGTTTAAGCTTCTTATTATTCTTGTTCTTTTAGTTACGTCAATGTAGTCATCCATTCTATAAAGGCCCTCGAGATTTTTTAGGAAATATCACTCAGCCGGATAGGTAGTCCTTACTGTGGGTAGATAGTTTAAGCAAGGCTTTGAACCCACCACGGGGTTGACTTAACAACCAAGTCGACCACTGTACACGTGCAAGCTCAATATCTTAACAATCATAAATCTCTAATGATTTATGCGAATTATGAATCTTCAGATATTCGTAAGATATTCTTTGGAGAATAATGAATCTGTATGTATATTATATATGTTGAAGAAGGCATGTATTGTGTATGCTTTATTTAAAAGGGCAAGCACGGTACAATCTTCTTCTTCTTCATTGGCACAACAACCGCTATCGGTCAAGGCCTGCCTGTACCCACTGGTGAAGTGAGCTTGGCTTTCAGTGACTTATTGTTACCATAGCAGGATAGTCAGTCCTACGTATGGGGGGCACGGTCTATTCGGGACTTGAACCCATGACGGGCATGTTGTTACGTCGTACGAGTTGACGACTGTAAGAAGCACGGTACATAGCAGGCTGTTAATAAGTTTCATGTATAAGCTATGAGAAAATATAGTCAGTTACTATTTTACCACAGAAGGAAGAAGGTTGACATATATTAACTCAAACAATAGATTCTTCAATGCAGATTTGCAGATTTATTAACCTATATAGATCCATGAATCTTTAGGGATTTGTCTTTGGGGATTCATGAATCTCCAAAATCAATGGGTCTCCAAAGATTAACGAATCCTTAATGATTAATGAATCCTAAGGATTCACGAATCCCAAAAGAATCACGAATCGCAAAAGAATCATGAATGAAGATTCGATTCTAGATTCAGATTGTTTCTTGCTGAAGATTCATATGAATGAATCTTAACGAAAGACCCAACTAATTTTAAGTGATTGGTTTAACAGAATTAAAAAAATCAATTATTAAAATTAGAAAATACATTTGTAAAAAACCCGGATTTATACTCTATAAAAATTATAAACTATTTTCAATTGTATGATCCGAATTTTATATAAATGTAAAACCTTGCCAGGAATAATGAATATTGAAAAAATCGTTTGGTTCGATTCCAATATCTATCTGCAGAACATCGGAATTTTTTATACTCGATTTCGTATTTTTCTTAATTTTTTTTAGACTTTTCCAACCCAATTCTTATTCTAACAAGAAACAAAAAAGCATTACTTATCCACATCACGCAGTCCCTCTAGAATCCTCCCTGCACCTTTTAAATGCGTATTACAATCGGTTCATGCGCTATGCTCAAGCTCACCACACAACCGTTGGCCACTTCCCGCTTTCCCGCATATTATTGACCAATGGCATAATTTACCGATGTGTTTCACTAGGCTAAAGCCATTTCCGATTCCGTAAAAAGCACTACGGCGTGCGCACATCCCAATAAACACACACACACATACACACACACACACACTTCCCCGAACGATTGTGCCTTGCGGCCGCCGTTAGGGCCTTTTAGGGTGAACCGTTGCAAGATGGAATGAACTGTGGCCGTACCAAGGAAGCAGAATATGATGAAAGAGCCACACCAATTTGGCTATTTGGGCTGTGTGCTCTTGCCCACCTGCATCGGCAGTCCGGGGAACGGGGGGTGGGCAATCCAACGCGGCCTATCGTGTAATAATCGCGTTGTTTGAGCAGCGAATGTTGATCACGGCTCGATGTGGGAGGGTGAAAAATTAACTGCCTTCGAAGGAAAATCAACGCGGCAGCCCTGCCGAAAGCTTGACCTTAAAGCCGGGGGCGGTCGTGGTAGCGCCTTTAAATCATTTCGTAATGTAGAACAGGAAATCGGCATTTCGCACGGTGCAACCAGTGTTTTTGTTGCGCAGCTTCGAACATTTATTAAAGTCCACCGAACTTTACACAGCTGTAATGTCTAGCTGGTCGCAAATGGGACTCGTACATTCGTACAGTGTTATTGGAATAATGTGTGTGTGTGTATGCATTCCAAACCGGACAGGCAGGCTGCAAGGTGTTTAATTTTCACTTAAAGCTTCTTCACGCTAGTAACCGGTAGACGATACAAGTGCAACCATTCGCAAGATGGACGATGCATATGGCCGGGTCGTAAGCGAGGTACACACCGAGGTATTCACCCACAGGCATGGTAATTTATTCCTTCAGAAGCGCTGGTAAAAAAGCCCTTCGTGTGGGGTTCAAGATTCTCCTTGAGCGGATCGCCTCATGGTACAAGGGCACCGTCTCAACATTGGGAAGGTGGAAGCTCCGTTGTGACCATCGAAGTGTAGCAGATTCCACTGCAAAGTCACTGTTCGCTGTTTCTATGTGTGCAACTAAACACATACACTCACGGATTAACATGCCCACTCAGCAACGTAATGTTGTTATTGTTTCTTATGCTGCAAGAATATTGTGCACTTGTTCTATTCTTGAATGCAGTTTGCACTACAATGGACCTTGAACGAATTTATTGTTTTTTTTCTTCTTCTACTACCTACCAATTGTCTATTATATGTGAGCCGATCATGCCAGGGTGGTGAGATAGCACTCTAATGTCTGGAAGTCTTTTTGACAACGTTCGCCCGGTCATCGTGATAAAACGCTTTAACATAGCTAAACGACCTGCACCACCCATGCAACCTAAACGAAGGGGCTATGCACGAGAAAAAAGAATTAAAATGCAAATGCCATTTTGACAGTACAGAAAAAACAGAGCTCCAGGAAAAATGGGACAGGTTCAAGGAACCCTTTTTCACGTGTATGCAAAACCATACACACACAGGCGCTTTGAGTAAGTGTCTGCAGTGAGCGAAAAGATGGCGCATACACAGGGTTCATTGTCACTGCGTATGAAATTGCGTTCAGCTGGCGTGGTGGTGTAACAGTTGTCTGTGTCTGTAAAGTCGCTCTGCAGTGTGCTGCAAGACGTTTGGATGCCCTTTTTTATACTCCCCCTTTAAGGAAGACCCTTTTCCGTACGTTTTGCGGTTCCCATATTGTGTTTGGTTACGCTTCTGGATCCTTTTTTGTTGATCGGCTGTTGTTTAGCTCCTTCACCCCACCGAACAGGTAATAAGGTTCTAACTAAAACCCCAGACGTGGACGAGGTGTGCCGATGACACCTGCTGCTGCCTTAGAAGCGGTGTGGGTCCGTGCGGATGTTCCGACACCAAACGTTACACTCTGGATCTGGTTTTACATTGCTGGTTTGTGCTGCCTGCCGATAGATTCGTATCCTTTTTTCTGTGTGTCTGTGCTTGCGCCGTCGTCTAGACCCGAGGCAGCACGTGCACGCTTATATGTATCCCCACGCGGTACGCACATCATTCTGGTTCGGGTCCAGATGTACACAGCCCTCTTGGTGCATCCTTTTCGGGGACCCTGTACGTGCGATGCCTTTGGTGAACACTGAAAGGTCGACGACACGGTTTCCGGAAAGTTAATTTGCGTCGGTAATTGCATCACGCTATGCGCACCGACACTCGCTGAGTACTGGCGGGTCGGTCTGACTTACTGACCGGCTGATAGTGACCTACAAGCCGCGAAGGAAGCAGAGGGCGATTGGTCGCACACAAAAAAGGATTCCTGTCTGTCGGTGAGTTTACCCTTCTGCCGCTGTTTTGTAAGATACTTAAGCGCTCGAATTTCAGAGTATTGACGCCATTGGTATTTGCAAAATATGAAAACATACATAGCTTGACTTCAAAATCATCATCAAAACAAACCGGAATTTATTCAACTTATGTTATTACATGAATGCTCGAGCCCGAACATGGAAACATAACTGTCTGTCAACACAATCATGTTACGGTTTGCGCCTCCCAGAATAACAACCACACAGCAACCGAATCCTGAACGTACCTACTTAGGCAATTACCAGAAGAGAAATAAGGCAATATAACGAGCTGCTTCGCATAGTGAAAAACAACCGCTTTGTCATCTATCTGCTGTTTGCTATCAAATGTGGCCAATCTGTTGGCCCGAGCGGCCGAGCAGCGATGGATGGTATAAAATTTCCCCCTTTTTTGTTGGAGAATCAACATTTTGGATGTCACACAGGCAAAACGTGTGCTGTCACTGTAGCTAGCAGTTTTGTTTCGGTTTTCTACTAGCAGTCCACTCATTATTTGACACCTTAATCGGTTCGGATGGCTTCCAAAGAATCCGGAATCATTACAGCGCAGAGTAGAGTGCAAGCGGCGAAACAGAACGGACACGAATAATGTGCCGCTTGACGTTTTGTCTCCAGCGCCGAAAACTGATGGGAATTATTGTGACGACCCCCGGGGGTAATCATCATCATGTTCCAAATTTTCTTCTAACGATTTGTTGTTCCTTTTTTCTTTTTGGATGGAAATGGATGGATGGTCTGTGTAAGATTACCCCTGCTCGTCAAGCTTCACCTATTTTTGTGCTGAAGAGTTTGTGCATGTGGGGAGAATCTGTCACTAAATGTGTGTTTTTTTTTCTTTCGGAAGTTTCTGTCTTCTGTATATTGTTTGAAAATAAAAGTGCAATATTGAGTTTTATATCACAACTGTAGGCCTCACGTGCAGTATCAATTATGGTTCTTTTTACAACAAATTAATTCTTCCATCATGTACAACACATAGCTTAAAAACAGTTCAAAACTATTTTCCCAGCAGTAATTCTTCAACGAAACCACTAATATAGTTTTCAATTATGAATGGATTCAACAAACACAGGGCTTGGGTAATATTTTGTTAGTAATTTTTCAAATTACACCCAAGCATTTTTTAATGGACTTCTTCGAACTACTTCAAGCATCTCTTAATAGATAATTTTGTTTTTAATGTCTTATAGAGCCTTTGGGCATTTTAGCTGATATTCACCTCTTCAGACAACGGTCATGAATGACATTAAGGCTAAATACACTTTCATAATGATCTAATTAGCTAAACTTGATCAAAATCAAATAGAAGCAAGCACGCTAATAGAAGAGCGTACGAACAAACTTAGTAATAGCATGGTTTTTAGTTTCTCGTACTTGCAAATGAGAATAACAGTAAAAACATAACAGATAGTATAGCTCTCTCGGAAAACGTTTACCATGAGAAACACGAAGGCCACAAAGAACAGAATCGTCCACTTTTGCTCCCGCGTCAGAACTGCTATTTTTGGATGAAAATGATATCAATGGTCGGTAGGGTAAACTAGAAAGCAAACGACACTTCCGACAATTTTCGGGGGTTTCCCCGCATTCTGTGTTGATTTGTATACACACTACTCCAGTCTCGGCACATACGAAAGCAAGTAATTAATGTTTATAAATTAATCACACCCGTCTTTAGTTCCCATTAGCTGCTCCCCACTTTCCCACACAAAAAAACCTAACCTTCCCTATACTTTATTGTAATGTGACAAATCACTCACATACTTGCGTGTGAGGAGGTTGGCTTCGGCCAGGTGCTGTTGCCTTTACAACATAAGGCTTTTGTTTTGGGGGTAGCCGAAGATAAATTTCACACAGGCTGGGTTAAAATCCTTCCAAATAAAAAGTCATTTGACATTCATCATTCCTTAACACGATTGTACAAGAGAGTTTTTGGTTCAAAGTTCTGGCAGGCAAGCCAATTATTGTGCACTAAATTTTCTTTCTACACGGCATCGTTACATGACCTTTTAACAATATTAATCTAGGCAACAGGCGATAAACTACAGAACGGTGAACACGCTTCATAGAATTGTTCGTGTTTTTTAACTAAGCGTATGAAATTGTTTTCATCTATTTAAACTTTTTTCTCTTATTTGATGCCATCCAATTCCTAAGTATTTCGATTTCTACATTTCATTCCAATCGTATGTTACTTGCTCTCCATACCACGAGACTCGATGGCAGCTGTTGACCAGCAAATCAGGTTTCTTCTGCCTTAAAACAATATTACATAGCGCCTTTTGCATCGTCGATCCTCGCACGCTTGTATTTGCGTGTGTGCGTGTGTGTGTCTGTGTGTGTGTGTGTGTGTGTGTGTGTGTGCGGCAAACAACAACATTCCAACAGTTCCTTCGACCTGCTTGTTCCCGCTTTCTTACATCAACATCATCATCACAACTACCATCATCGTCATCATCATCATCGTGATGATCATCATCATGGGGTCTGTTCTGAAACTGGTTCGCTTGAGTAATGAGTATCACCTGGTGGTCTCGCGATTCGCGATCTCGTGCTTCGTGAATGCACATGCTACACCAGACGGACAGATGCAACCAAAAGACAAGTTGCAACAGTGGCCTCGCCTGTTTTATTTCTTTAAGTTTATCATCACTCGATATTGGTAACAGGCTGGTAGAATATTGCTTCTGAAGTTGCCTTTCGCAACTTTGGTACGTTCTAAGAAAACTAAGCAGTTTACTAATACATCAATCAAACGAAGCTGAACTGAAGAATAATAGCTAGTGTTGTAGTGTGTTGTAATGATATGAAATATTTATTGAAACACGTTTCACAATGATAACCTAAAGAAGTGTTTTAGAAGAAAGAATATTACAATAAAATCCGAAAGACACATATCCAGCAAGGCATGCGAACCGCCAACTCTCTTGAGCAAGTGGCGTGTACTTGCACTGAGTGCCTACCACTCTCACTTTCATTGGAGTGCATCTGTCGGCGATGATACGTTCGGAAGGTTATTTTCTACCCCCGGCAACAGAGATGTTTATGTTTATCGTTTCACACAGATGCACTTCTTTGCTGCTGGAATCATTTGCTTCTCTCTACCCCATCGCTCTGGATGGTATCAATTCAATGCTGTGTAGTAAGCAGCGCGATCGTTAGTTGGGTAAAACAAACAACACCGCTTAAGCACGGTAAACTCTACTCCAACGTTTGCTTACAAATGAAACTTCATATACAACAGGGACGTCAAACTCAAATGCACTCAGGTTACTGTGGTAGTTACCACGTTTGTAACCTTCCGAACCGCAATCGAATAAATTGAACGAATTATTCGTTTCGCTAACGAAGTTTAGCTGTTTGCTGGTTTTGTCATTGGTATTGTTATGGCAATTGAAGCGTTTATTAAGAAACAATGTTGTTATACATTCCGTGACATTATTGCGAACATTGGACATTTAACATACTCAAAGGGCTTGAGCATGTTAGTACTTTCGTGTGGGACAGTTTTGTAACGCCAGAGTCACGTCGGTTCTGTCATTTGCAATGAAGCTGATCACTTCTATCAAAATGAGGTTTGTTCGCGGCTTTTTAGATGGAAACAACTTTTCCAAGTAGAAATGGCGAAGGAAGTGTTAAGCAAGATTTTATGAAAATAATTGGACAAAACACCCACAAAAGTCATTTGATGCTCATAAAGGGCTTTTAGCAGTTTCTCCTCTGTGTCAGTGTAGTAAGCGAATCAATATAGAGATAGCGCTGGTGTTTAACGTATTTTCATTTGAGATAGAGATAAGGAGACAATTTTTTAAGCTCATTTTTTTCGAAGTGTCACGTCGGTTCGTTGGTGGTTTGAGCATCATATAACGAGATAGTCATGCTCTGCTATGGAAGGACGGTACGGATGATAATCGAACAGACGCCACCAGCCACCGATCGAATGTTTGTTTAGGCTACCAATACGAAGATTACATGGAACGAAAATTATTGCTGCAGTTGTAGAACATTGTCTTAATTCATTACAGTTTTTAATTACTATGCATAATGATCTCCGATCGAGGAGATTATTATTTGAATGGCACCGTTTAGAAACTAACCAGCAATTTCTTTAATACACACAACAGTTTCGTGTTTTTTTAATTTTCTGCAATATTCATCCATGGATCAGTTTATTAATTTATGACGCATTCAAACGTAATCCACTAACTAGAACTAATGAAACAAGGGATAAAGAACAGAATAACTGTTCAAACATTTCTTTATGATCGCCATCAATACACAATTCTCACGCTATGCATCCGGTAACCAACGGAAATAGGTTACAAAAAAAAGTCTAGATTTGCCTTTGGCTTTTATTCACATTCAATCACTTAAAGCCGAACGGAATGATGTCTACGTAACATGATCTAATTAATCGATTGACCATGGATACAATTTAATGTTCCTGGTAGACTACAGACTGTTTGCTCGGAAAACCGCAAAACATTATGGCCAATATACAATATACTGCACAATAAAAATCATTTGGTGTGGATCATTAAGTTTGTCGAGACTTTACGTCTATGGTTGACTAGGTACGCATGCGTTTGTTTGTATAACGTTAACATAGAACATTGTACTCATTTCTAACAACGCGTATGGAACTGTATGGGAATCGAATTTCCGGTTCGGTCTTTAAAGAAGCCGACATGTCTACGATTAAAACACTACATCGCCGTTTTTCTTCTGGATCTATTCAACCTTGTATTTTTCTTTTCTTATATAACTCGATTCATCTATACAGCCTATATTTACAGGTGCTCAATTCAATTTTAAAAATAGATGACGGAAAGAAAGCAGATGAAATTCAGTTCTTCCATGGCTCTCGTAACTGCAAATGGTATAAAAAATAGTGAACATAGCTTAAATCAATTACTAACATCTATTAGCTACTGGTTTAGTTATTCATTTTATCATTTTTTATTGTTCTAGAAAAGTTAATTAACACATACAAAGGCTTTTGAATTTTGTAGGCTGTTGCTTTAGTTTGAACAGGAACTTATAAATTACAAGAGATAATATATTAATGAAATATAGTTCAATATTTGTTTCGGTTGACCTTTTTTTTTTGGCACAAGAAAATTGATTTTGTAACGAATACTTTAATATTTAATGTAAGCACTTGTTAAAACATTTTATACACTACTATACCCTAAAGACCGCATACCAAAAGCCCTGCATGAGAGCCACAGCAACCCCATCCCGTAAGATGCAAACGAAAGTGCAGTCAACCATATCATTCAACGCGAAAGCTTGGAGCGTGCTTGCACATCTGCTAAATTGCAGGGTAGGTTGTGTTGTTTTGGTGTTAGCATAAGAAAAAAAAGCTATATTTACATTTCAACCCCTGCTCGTACTGCCAAATATCCCCAGACACTAGAGTTAAGCGCATTGTAATCGACTGCAATACACACAGGCAGTCAACCAACGGGAAGATCAAGCACTAAAGTAATGTGAATCAGAGCGCAAAAGAGTAGCACAGCAACGAAAGCTCTACTTTCGCGCCTCCGACGAATGGCAATGTTTAACGGTAGAAAGAAAATTTTGGCAAGTAAGTAAAAAATGTGGAGGTCATGCGATTAACAGCTGCGGGCTGAGATTTCCCAACGACCTGCTAATGATTTCGCCACTACCGACAGGCTGATGGTGGGAGAAAGTTGTAGTGGAAATCTAAAATAACATAAAGGAATGATTTTTTGCGAAAATAAGCAAGGTGACTTGATGTGTCACTAAATCGTGAATATGTAGCATTGAGCGATATGTTTGAAATCGCTCTCGCTTCTAAATAGATAAAAATAGGGTTTTTTTTCATTACTTGTTTTAGCCAATCTACCATTCTTTGAAGATCATACGCGATGAAGATCATTATATTTGATTAGATTAAGTGTAAACGAGGCTCCCCAAGGGGTTATAAATGAACATAAAAATTCACCCTTAATTTTCCCTTTGCCAGCATGAGCTCATCTAAACATTAACATTACAAAGAATCTATATGCGTAGCGCCCGTAGGCTTCTGGTTTTTGTAATCTAACGTGCTTTTTGAGGCTAACAGCGCCCGTTACTCCAATATAGTAAAATAACCAAGCAAAAGAGTTTAATGTTAAGCATTATAGTAACTACTTCGTTTGAGTTGGGAGGTAAATACAAATCCTGAATCGTGTTTCGAGACTGTTAGTCATATTCATCGTAGACACCGAACCAGATTGCATTGCCGTCAACGTAAAACGTCATCGATGAATCGTCACCGGCGATTAGTAACCATTGCCAAACCGAATGTAGTCACACAGCCAATGCCAACAGATTTTACTACTGCTCCACCTGGATATTGATTCACTCTGACGACAGTTTAGTAACACAGCAATGACGAACAAAATTCCCGCGCTAGTCGGAATGTACAAGTGGAATGTCGTAAAACCCCCGCGTGGCGTCAATAGTCCGTCGCGTGCCTGCTGATGTATTCACGCGTCTGCACCGTAGGGGCACACATTTCAGGTGTGAGTCTGATAAGAATAATCGCACACCTTCAGACCTTCTGCATGTATGCAGCACACCTGTGTTCCCGCTTTTTTCTTTTTTGCATCTTCGATATAATGGATGTCATTCGTTTTTCATCATTTACTTCTTCACTATTGCTTATTTGTGATTACTTATGATAAGACGGTCGACGCCACGATGTGACAAGGGTGGAATTCCTGAATGGACTAGTCATAGCCAAATGACTAAGTTTACTCCTCATCTAGGTCATCAATCAAAACAGGCAGTATTTTTCTCACAATTTGGTTTTTGTAAATGTAAGTGTAATTGTATTGTAATGACTAAGAACATTAGATTAACGAATTAGCAATCATGTACTAAAATTTCAAGATGATCAATTTTATGTCGTTTGGAAACAAATGATAGCTGTTGTGGTAGAACTAATAATTGTAATAATGTTACTTTATTTTCAAGAATTTCTCATAGCTTGGACACTGTTGCTAATGGTGCGAATAGAAATAAAGTGAATGTGAAAATGGTTTTTTTTTGTTTTTTAGCTCTATGCTATACATTAAATGGTACATTGTAATTGGAAGACTTATATTATTTGATAACAAATTTTTATTACATTAAACAAACTTATAGTCAGTCTATGCTTATTTGATGCATATAAGCGTATAATATAATTTTCTAATTTTGAACCAGCATTTGACGTTGGAAATTGACAAAAGTTCAACTTCATGAGCTATGTACGTCGTGCCTCGCCGTCGTGATTTACACGACAATCACAGTGCATTAGGTACGGAAAGTGCACTTAAATTTTCTCACTACCCTTTTAAACAATTTATACAATTTTTTATAAACTTGAAACATAATTTTCATACTAATATAGGCTTGTATGGCGCTTTTGAACTCATTAGAAAAGAAACATCGGTGGGTGCTTTATTCCTCGTTAACAGATCAGTTTTTGCAGCAAAACAGACTATCTCGCACTGAAAAATGGTAAACGTGCAAAATCTTCACATGGAAGTGCATATTTTACATAATAGACTCAGTGCACCGAACACTACCTGGCGGGGCGCACCTTTGGAGCACGCCGGAAATGCGATAACCTTACGTGAGGTGCAGAGAAACAAATCGCTTGCGAATTGGAAAATTTGTCGTGGGAATTCACCTTCAGTGCCGAACCAAACCCTCCAACCGCTGCCCTTGCCAGAGGCGTTCAACCAAGGTAGCCAAGGTAGCTGGGCGGGCCGATTCTATCCTGTCTCATTTTTTCTCGCTCTCTCTCTCTTCTCTCAACCACCCTTTTGGCTGCATGCAGGGGCACAGTGAACTAAAAAAAAAAACAAAATAACACGCTCCCAATGTGTGTGAGTTTGTCTGGCTGGTACTTTTATGTTTGGTTGCTGTACCACATAAACATGCCCTCGCATACGCATACTCACATTCACACGGCCAATGCTGGGCAACGAACCGGAACTGGAAAGGTGCGTGTGGGAGATTTTACGATTGCCGCCGGTGCGACGCGTGGTTTATTTCCTTCCTCTCGTTTGGTTTCCTCTGCTCTGTGCGATTGTTTTTGTGTGTTAGTTTGTGTGTGTGTGTGGATTTTTTTTCGTTCTGCTACCCTGCCCGTTCTTGTACTCTAAAGCAAAGAAGAGTGGAGCAGCAAACAGCAAAACAACATAATTCAAACCTTTGCACAAACTCTCCGGCGTTGGAAGGGAAACACTGCAATGTGATTTGTTCTCATTTATTTCGAGCGAACGAAAATTGCTTCTAGCGCAAAGCGATAAAATAATATATCTAGGCCATCCAAAAGGAAAATAACGCTTCGTTTCCAAAGGTTCATCCAGTTTTCTTGTGTTGCGTAACGTTCGATTGCTTTTTTTTGGGAAATGTAAGTATACAAAAATATACAATTAATGTTGAAACAATATTAACATACCGATTGCAAGCAACGCAAAGTTTTTGGAGACCAAATTTTAAAATTAAATTTTAATCCAAATACGCCAAACGAACCAACTGACAATGAATGTATCCGTTCATTGCATCAGCGATCGATCTCTATTCAAAAATCTATTTCCCTTTTTATAGCTCCTGCCCCTAATTTCGTGTCATTTTTCTTTTGCACCCAAGAAATATATATTTTTTCCATTTGTTTTGCCATTTTACACACTTTTTCCTATCGCAGGCATCGCTAGATGGCATACATCTTCATCGCGATTCGCACGAACAATGGCATTACGGTGTGAAAATGTTTCTCTCTTTCACCGAATCCGGATGTAAACCACAGCACACAACGCGTGGAAATTCAAAACAAACCTAACCTGAACCTTTTGAGGCGAACAATACCTTCGGTCCGCCGATACAGCCGTGAGAAAGGAAAGAGAGATAAATTAGACGTCTTTTCTTCGTAATGACGAATTTTTGCCACCGCGCCGAAAGCAATAAAAAAAAAAAGTTTTGGGCTATCTCACGACGATTACAAAAATCATATAAGACAGCCCTCACCTCTTCTGTCTCGACGGATGGGTGGAGAGTGATAAAAGTTTATAGTAAGTTTGGGCGAAGAAAACTGCATTCGTTGTCAATTGTGGGTCGCGATTGATGATGATATTTACTGATTATAAAATTTCTTGTGCAGTTATATTAGTTTTGACATATTTAATAGAATATGTTCATGTTTAATTGTGTACTTCTGAATATTATACCAAATTTCCAAAAACATATTAAAGTTTGAAATTGTATAAATTCTTGAAAATTGAATTTGTTATATTCTACAAATCTAAGAATATTTCTCTTTCAAATAGTGATATTAATCTTAATTTTGTAATTCATAAAACACATCACGCAATACTAATAAAAAAATAAATAAATATATTTCCATCAATCAACTAGCCAAGATAAAATTGTGGCATGGCGTAGAAAAGAAACAATACTGATAACACGACCACCAATTAAGATATCCATTGATTAAATTAATTACATTTATATTAGAAAAACATCCCCCTACTAACGCTGTACAAAGCGTTGCATGGCAATGTCCCGTGGGACAGTTGCTAATTTAACTGACCGACGAATTCCGCGGAAATAGTTATGTCTTCCTAGCCATTTACGGTGTTTCAATCAGAGAGATGAATCTCTTTTGCTTGTCGCCACAGCAACCCTATTCTTCTTAGCTGATGTTACTGTCTTGTTACTCCCCTCCCCTGTGCAGTTTTAATATTCATGCCATACAAATCACACGGCTGCCGTCCTTCGGAAACCGGCAATGGCACAATTTGACAACTGCTAGTGAACAGGAAGCTCTCGTAAAGCACGCTCCACCACAAGAGAGCAGCCGCAACATAGGAACTGGGCCGCTGCCATGTTGCTAATTTCTTCCTGCCATGGACGTCAGGACATTACAAAGGTAAATAAATGTAGTTGGGAGCTTCCTGTGTGTACTGATCGATTGACGGCAAAAAAGGACCAACCGGCAACTCGCAACATAGTGCACAGTGGAGAAAATAACGTTAGTGATTCCGGTACAAAACGAAAAATAACTCGTCCGAAATGACACTAACAATGGGAACAAACAATGGATGAAGGCAACGGCGGTATAGCGTAAGTATTTGTTTATTGTGTTTTTATTCTCTGCTTACTGTACTGTGCCTAGTTCAGTAATGCGTTTCTCTTCGATGTGCTTTGCATTGACCCTTTTACATAAAACTCTTTAACCTTGTTGACTTTCGTATTCCTGGTGAATGTTATTCTTTTTGTACTCTGGTTAGCAGTTTTCGGTTTTTTCAGTTCCACTAACTTTCAAAATTGTAGTTTGGACAAGCCCACAGTTTCTTTTTCTAGTAAACTAATCCTTTAGAGAATATCTATCGAATATTTCGAATCAGCCGTTTTTCTGTGAAGCTCCCAAAACAATGTTAATTATTTAACATTTCCTTACGTAAGGATCTTATTTTGCATTACTTTAAAAAAAAAGTATTAGATTTCTAAAAACTTTACTAAATTTCCAAATACTTCTGCAGATACGGATGCGTTGGCGTTGTGGTAGAATGACCGCAACATAAATGTTGTCAGTCTTTTAATTCAAGCGTATGATCTTAGAACGTGCACGTTTTCGTCGATGTCAGGTTCAAGTGAGACAGAAAAAAGTCTATCAATTTGGCTTACGCGGCGTTCAGTTGTCTCTCGCTGGAATGCGTGAGCATGGAGCGTATTTAGAGAAAGAGAAATGAAAATCCGCTCTACATGTTTGCACATGCACAGAGAGACGCAGGAGACAAAGATAGAGAATTCATTTTATGTTGCTAAGGGGAAATTGCTCGTGCAACAACTTTCATTATGGGTTTTAGTATTTTGGAAGATGTTAATACTAATATTTTTTTATGATATTTTATTTTTTGAACGAAAGAACCACTCTCCTTGCCTCCTATTAAAAGGATACGGTTCAAAGATTCCATAGAACCTATACCCGTCAAAGACCCAGAAGAAACAACAATTGGACCAGAGAGATCACCTCTCCATTCGACCGAAGCCAATTAGTGAAACTTTCGAACCATTTATGTCTCGATTATCATTTAATAATCCAAATATGAATTCTCGATTAGCTTTCAACCCCTTCATATAACTACTATCTCTGCACCAATTTCTTTAGTAACAATCTTTCCAAATAGTATGCATTGTGCCTAAGTTTCGTCATGCCTCGTAGAATGCTATAAAACTGGCTCGTGATACATTTTTTCTTCATTGCACTTAAGACATGTTTGTTGAATTTTGGGGTTTGATTAAATTTTGATACGTAAACAATTTAATTATTTTAATAAGACGAAAAATAATTTACAAGTAAGAAGAACGCTTGATACTCGAGAAAATATAGAAAATATATAATTAATATCCTTCTAATGATGGTTTACAAAAAATTGCTTGAATAAACCTTAATGGACAACAATCTTTGCCCGAAATAATATGAAGGAGAAGAGATTAATTTAAACTTACTCCGAATTTCTTCTTTTATATGCATTTTTTTATTTCTATAGAAGAAACATTAATGGAGATGTAAAACGTATTTATTAAACGTATGATATCTTCTTCTTTGGCTCAACAAACGTTGTCGGTCAAGGCCTGCCTGTACCCACTTGTGGGCTTCGCTTTCAGTGACTAATTGATTTCCCCGCATAGCAGGATAGTCAGTCCTACGTATAGCAGCACGGTCCATTTGGGGATTGAACCCATGACGGGCATGTTGTTAAGTCATACGAGTTGACGATTGTACTACGAGACCGGCTAAACGTATGGTATAGTTCTACAAATTACGAGCTAGATATTAAATAAACTTGCAAATGCTAAACATGGAAATACAATAGACTTTATTGAACGTCAAAGTAGAAATAATTTCAGTTGTTCAAAATCTACGCATTATGTAATTATCAGTAGTTTTACCTGAATAATTAAATTAAAGATACCAGAAATATTGATTTTATGTTTATTTTAAAATTGTAATATTGATTTTTTTGTTAAAGATAAATGACTATCAAAGGTGTTTAAAATGTTCTACACTGATCCCAAATTTAAATAAAAATTCACAAGCTTCTCCTATTGATTTGGTGCAATAACTGTTTTCGATTATGTTTTCAATCACTTAATGGCAAACGTGACTGTGATTAAAAGATCAAAAGTTGTATCATGCTGTATCTATGTTAAGGATAAAATAAGGGCGTTCATGAAGCGAATGCACCAAAATAATCAAACACAGTAGAAAAATACATGTCGGACATAAAAACACATTTCTTAGTATCTAATTTCTTTCTATGGACTTATGTATAATCGTCCCTCGCTTATCGAGCTTAATCCGCTCCAGTAACACATTCGTTAAACGAAATAACGAGTTGCTAAAAATTATTATCTACACAATAAGAAGCAAAATAGTTGGCTTCTTAATCGAAATAATGTTAGAACAATGTGATTTTGTTATCAATCTGTAAACGTAACAAAATCCTTTCAATTATTTCAATGATTAAACAGCTCAAAATTCATAAATTTTATAATTGTTGAAGTTATGTGAAATTACACTAGTTGAAAAGATAATTTATGGAGCAATTTGATTAGCTGTTTATGTAAAAAACCCACTAACTATGTATTCCCAAGTCAGATCGAATGTTTATCCCTTAATGTGTTACTATCAAACTAACTCATAACTTAATTCTGTTTTATCGATGCATTCTTTAAATTCTCAGTCCTGTTTCTTAACATAAGCATAATGTCAGCATTATAGACGTAATGCAATGCAATATTCAACACATCATTTAAAGTAACGATCCTATTGATAGCATTTGATTTTCATTCGATTGATTCAATACTTTCTTTACTGCTTTTCTTATCAAAACTATGAGCTTTGGCACAGCTCCCCCTCTCAGAAACGACTCTACCCAACACGGTGTACGTATCAGTTCATCATCCTTACTTTCCTTTCGATCTGCATTTTATCGCTCTTATTACACTTCCATCGGCATCATTAAATGCACCTTTGAATCCACTTTTTGTCCTTGCGCATGCATTTTTTGTGCCCAGTACACACATTCCGACGACATCAGATGCCAAAAAGTATTTAATTCCGTCCCGGGTACTCCTGCCCGCTAAGCCCTCCCAACAGCCCGATCCCCAGCAATCCTTATGTAACAAGGGATGGAGAAGAATGCGGCGAGTTTTAAAATTCATTAGTTTTTGGCTCGTGTTCTGTCTTTTCTCCACCTGGAATCTTCTGCAAAGGTTCCGCGCACTTCTGCGCTGATGGAACCTGTCTGCAATGGGAGGATAACATCACACACGCTACGATTGCCAGGTGGCCGCCAGTATTCGGCATGCGCGCTGCCACCCGATGTATAATTGAGGCAAGCGGTAAAGCAACGCTTGCAACAGCCAAGCTGGCGAGCCAAGTGAACAAACTGCACTGTAGCGAAGCCTACCGAAGCTCGAACCATTCTTCACTTCACGAAACCCTTAAGATTGATTCGAACACGTGCGAGTGATCATTCCATCGCTGCGGGCGGTTTATGACTCGCAATCGCGCGCTGTGCACATAAACGTACGAAACGGTAGACACTCTAGCCTCGCTACCGACGTCATCTGCCTGACAACATGAATTATGGAACAAGTGCATTGTCTCGTGCGGTGCATTTTCAATTGGCGAAAAGCAAATCATTGGCTCGACCTGGGGACCAACTCGCGCACTAAACGGTTCGCAAGTTACAAAGATGTATCAGGTGGCAACGAGAATCTAGCTGGTGTATCCTGTGCCGTTTGGTGATACCAGTGTCGCAGAAACCGATGACAATCGTATACTGGTTTTTAATTATCTTCCGGGAAAAGATTTTTTTCTTCTCTCTGCTAGTTGAATTGAAATAGGGGCCACGAACAAGATTTGAAAGAATATTTCCATAGGTAATACAACGCAAAAGATCCTTGCACTTTAGCCTCTCTTTCTCTCCGTATCTCTCTTACGTAACTCCTTCTCCCTCTATCTTTCTCTATCTCTCTCTGTCTCTGTTGATTTATACTTGCTTTAAAACAGTTTGTCATACATCACATTCGCCGAATTCGCGAGGCTACAGAGACAGACTTTTGGGTTACGTGTTTCTTCATATTTTGATAGTGTGTCTGTACCATTTGTCCGCCCTTTTGGTATGTTATGTACAAATCGAACAGTGCACTTTTTGCCGAAGGAAAATGTTTTGCCTGGCTGTCCGTCGAGTTGAATAAATTATTGTGTTCCAAACAATGGTATGCAGTTGTGCAAAGTACCGTTATATTGTCATCTGTCGCCGCTCATTTGCAATTTTTCATTTACAATTTTCATCAGATTGGTAACTAAAAAAACAACTGTTGTTCTGATAATAATTTGTAAACAGTTATACTAGTATGATCTAATGAATATATTCCTTAAGAATTTGATTATTTACTGTTTAGGATAAATGTAAAAAAGTATCTAATATAATCAATGTGAGCTATTGTATCTGCGAAAATAAGAGATAACGAAAAAAAACAAAACAAACATAAGTGTACGGACTCCATGCATAATACACGCGATGGAGCGTAATTACAAGTGAAAAGTGAAAAGTAAGACGTGTGCAGAGACACCAGAAAGGCGTCGAATGGTTTGTACCGTCCGCCTGTGTCATTTCCACCTTCTAGGATATTTTTTTTCTCATGGCGTGTGGTGGCAATTGATTTCAAGACTAAAAGGAACAGATTTTCCGGTTCCCATCACATCGTAGGATCAACGAGCGATGATACTTACGTCAATCCATCAATCAATCAATCAATCAATCATCAATCAATGAACCAATCACGACGTATCACTGCTTCAAGCCACACATTTCCTAACGAAGTATTGGTAGTGTTAGGTTTGCTCTGGTTCTGTAGAAAACGTAATTGAACACAAGTTATCGTAGATGTCTCAAGTGATCTAATTTTGCTAATTTTCACAAATAATCCATTAATCCACAAATAAACCAGGTGATTGGTGCTGGGTATAGTACATTCTATTAGTTTATATAAGATAATGGTATCATAAATGCGACTTAAATCATTCATAAACGATATGAATCATTAATTCATGCTTGCAGAACTGAAATTGGATTTGAACGTGTGGTGGATTGCTTATAGCAATATCTTAGTTGTAATAAAGTAGCCATTGGTTACAGCAACTGTGGCTACACTGAATATAGAATAAATGTAGTTAGTCTTAGTTCACTCTTAGAACGGTGTACATCGTCTTTCAATCGCTCCCACAAATGTTTGCCAAAAACAATTTTTGTTGCGTTATAGAAGCTTTAGACCTTGTGGGTCTCTTTCAGCTGTTTGAAAGGAAAAAGAATCAAAGTTGCACATTTTTTTTATTCGTTTTTATGGATTTCTACTGAGTTTCATATCAACCAATTTTAATTCAATACTTGTTGAACACATGTTGTAAATTGCATCTAATATTGATTATTGGCATGCATACCGCTGTCACCTAATAACCGCACATGCAATAAACGCCCCGGTTAACCACAATCATAAATATTGCAGCTAAACTGCAGAATGAAGCTTCATATGAGCGCAACTGGAGTGCCATGAATAACTTACACTGAATGGACAGGTTTTGCCTATAGATGGTAAATTATCCTTTGGATGGCACTAGGCTCGGAATTAAATTTTATCACACCGGCCTACACATCAAACTAGCTTCCTCGGTATTGTGTCTTGTAGGGCAAAAAGCAATTATTATGTTGGCATTTTTATATATTTTTTATGTCCTGTGATTGAGGTATTTTTAGTAACAGTTTATTTTTTTACATCTTTTGCAACACCTGTAGTGAGTGAAGTTAGTAATAATCTTAGCTATAAATTAATTATTAATGTTTTGTCACAATACTAACACAGAACCAGATTTGAATCGAGATTTGAAACTTATGCACTTGCACTAAACTTATGTAACATGCACAGCACTAACTGCTCCATTCGATTCTTACAACATTAGAACTTTTTTATTCTTACAGAGCAAAAACAGCACAATATTAGTCATTGATTAAACACAATTATAGTCATTTAACGACTTAAAGACATTATTTTTAGTAGAATAAAATAGATAAAAATACCACAGGATGATCAGTTCTTTTGACTTTATGATCAATCATAATACAATAAAACCAAGATGACATTTTAGCCGATGTGGTGATGAAAAGACATACATATTTCTAATAATGCTTTAATGTAAGCATTTGCACAATTGTTAAGGGAATGAAATCTCTAACCGATGGATTAATAATGACAAGGGAACGCTTTGATTATGGAACAAAAAGAGCAAAGGTTAAATTTTGGCAACGGGTTCACAAAAGGATCGTTTCTTGTAAGGTACTGGGACCAAAACAGATGCGTGCGCAATTCATGCTCACTTTTAGAACCCTGTTAGAAGGCTTTAGATTCAAAGGATTTGCCTCAGTGATTGGCATTTTAATAGAAGAGATAAAAATGTAACATTTGATTGTTCTCATTTCCTTTGCAGTCTTTTGTTGAAACCCGCTTTGTGATGTAACGATGACAGAACGTAACGATGATTTTTCATCCTTCTGGAGAATAAATTTTTCTTTGAGAGTTTTATAGGTACATTGATCATATAAAATGGTCTAATCGCTTTTTTAATGGTTAATTGGTCAGAAAAAGAATATACGGGTGTTCCCTAATTGTTACATAAAAGTAATTTTGGTATGAGTAGAAAGTTTCCCTTTTTGAGGAACTAGGAATTCATTTAATGGCTGTATTGTTAATTAATATTCGTTATGTTTCATTTATTGTTCTTCGCTTTGAATTTGTTTTAAATCTTATGGAAAGTTGAAAATACTAAAATATTAAATTGCCCATTATGTAGGCACATAAATTCAAGTGTTATTCATCACCTGGTAAGATTAGAAACGACCAATTCGAAATTGATGACTCATGTTTCTGGCTATGCATCGAGAGTGAATATATTTTAATGAGCATGCCAGATTGACTGTGGGGAAGCAGATCTACCTTACCGAAAGCGTGCTCCAAGAACATCCTTTGGCACAACCACCAACCAGCCAGCAATTAGACAGGAATGTTTATAATAATGCACAAAATGCACCATAGACCTTCAGGTGGATGGCACGCTTGATGAAAAAAAAACTCTTCCAAACGGCTGTCCGTGCCAGACTCGTGCTATACGTTGGCTTATGATTGGTTTTTCGTACCCTATAATTATCTCCATCAGCAGCAACAGCAGCAGCAGCAGGAACAACTGAAGTCACCTTCACTTCTTTCTGCACCGCAGTGATCATCGGTGTATCAACGTGCCGAAAATGGAACTAAGCAAAGTCCTGCAAAGGATTCGCTGCACAACGTAACTCTTCATCAGGTGGTTGGAATGTGAAATCGGTCACAAAAACGCACCCCGAAAATCATCCACTACAGCACCTAAAATCACCACCAAAACTACCGAGAAACGATTGCCAAATTATGGTTCTAAAATGAATACCTCTTCGAAGGACTGCTACTTTCATGTCGGTATACAAAGGAAAGCAAAGCTGAAATTGTGATTGGTTATTTAGCCAATGCATGTACTGAACAGAAGGTTTCGCTAGTCATGGAATATGTTTAGGATAAATACACTGAATACATTGAATGCCTGATTTAGAGTGAAACACTGTGCTCTTGAAGCTTATTATTCCAAATGATTCCAAATCTAAGAAGCTAATCAAGCCTTCAAATGTCAGTCTATGTTAGAAACTCTATTTATTTTTGCTCCAAATGTTCTTTGGTTGTTAGTTTTTCATGTTTGGTTTTAGAACCGCATTTGTTTAAAACCAGCATTTGTAAATATGTACTATTTTATGTTGTATACATGTTCTACCAAGTAAATAAATTGGTAAATAGATATAATAAAACCAATGTCATTCATGCCATTTACTAAAAGAGACATTGTTTTAGTTGATCTTGTTTCGCAGAAAGTTTGACAGAAAACAGATTTAATCTATGTTTCATACCTCAGTGATTCTAATTATGATATTTCTTAACCATCTCTCAAAATCATAAATGTGAAGAAAACACAGAATTACAATGAATAGTGTACACAATTTCGCCAATTTTATTAAACTTTATATCCCTAACCAGCTGCGCAACAGCCTCTTTCACGATTCTTACGAATAATTTCATGATCGGTATCACAATTGAAAAGCCTTAATACATGTCTAAACCGTTTTAATATATATTCTTTATTGCTCTGGAACTCATGCCATTCAAAGACTTACATAGTGAACGATTAATGATCGTTTCAGCTACACAAGAAGGATGTAGAATAAAAACTGGTGCGATAACGATTTTACGTGCAGCTTTATTACTGAATATGACCTTTTAAATAGGGATGAAATTTATACATACAGATAACTCATGTGCTTACAATAGCTGTAATGCACAATATTTATCACAAAAGTTTGCTGAGTTTGCCCTACTCAGCTACTACCAAATATGTTTCGTTAATTTTTATGTAATTAGTGTTTTTACAGCACTACTCGGTGAAAGTATGTCATTATGACAGCTGATCCAGTTATTTGAAAATACCCATTAATCCTAGAAAGTCGCGCACACTAGAAAGAGGACCAACCATCGCCTTGGCGAGATGAACATCCTTTAACACCTGGGTTAAGCCTTAATGTAAATGCCACCCTTTTAGCTGGAAGCTTTGGTAGAGTAAAATAAAAACGTTGCCCACTTTTAAAATGCCCTTCAGCAACATTCTACATCTGGCGACGGCGGCAAGCAATCATCCTAATTTACGAACAACGATACGACGCCGCAACCAGTTGGACGCGCAGTGTATCCTAAGGCGATGTTGCGTTTCTGTTTCTACATTCTCGACACTCGTTTTCGGTGGCAGAGCAAAAACTTGGAGTATATATGCATTTAGAATGCTGTCCTGTGTCAGTTTGGAAATTCAACCAGACGGAGAACATGCGTGGCGATGCGTACAGCCACCACACTCTGCAGTTACTTTTGCTCTGAACAAAACATAAAACAAAACCATTTCGTGCAAAACGAAACCGAACGTCACTTCATCCCGCACATTCTTGACGATGCGACGGAGGGAGATGATTTTGGGCTGTTGCGTTAAAACTAATGAATAGTAACATTTTATGGAAGGATAATTTTAGGCTTTCAAATTATGCCCATGGATCATCTCTACCGCTGCATCTCATTGGCATTCCGTGCCAGATCGCAGGCGCACGGCCCAGCCGATGTTCTGATTGGTACAATTTTCGTATGGTTCTTTGGGGCGTCCCTCGCATACAAGGATACCTGTTTTTCTGTTTCTTCTCCTTTTTTCATCTCCAACCGCAACAAGTACGAATTCATCGCCGAAGCGCCTTTATAACGGCATACCAATACCCTGCAATATCGCTATAATTTGCGTTTCGTGTTGAACTTCACCTCGATTGATTGCAGCTTCTTCAGAGAACGTGTTTAAATCGCTTCTGGATGAAGACGATCCATATGTTGTCTTTTCCGCACACAAAAAATGTGTATCAATTACAGTGAAGTTGAGACGATCTAGCTAAATTGCTGTCCAGTATCGCTTCCATACATCACTGACTCGCAGCTCGGTGCAGCCGTTCCTAGCCCGAGGCATTTGCGATGAACGATTGATGAAAAAAGGGAAGCTGACGGGACAGCTGTGATTTATGAATGTGTTTTGAATAATATAGGTAGCTAATGCAGAAATTCATGCAGTTCGTTATAGATTGATGAGAAAGGTAGCTTCTGTGACGTCAAAAATCTTGTGAAGATAGTTTGGATGATAGTTCAAGATAGTTTTCAAGAGATAGATGGGACAGAGTATGCAACTTTATTTGTTATTAATAATGTTTTGCTTCTAATGGACACCTTTGCAATCTGAGTGTAATTCGGTTGAATACATTTTACGAATAGGGTTGAATACAATTCTACTGGGATGATATACAGGAGTTTTCAGCAGTTCTTTTGGCCCACTCTCCGGACTGTTTGTGACAATCAAAGCAGTTTTGACTCGATGTTTGATTTGTGGCATTATGCACCAAAATTCGGATAAAGGTGAAAGCGATTTTACAGAAATTCCATGGAACGACATCGAATTATTTTTATATGAATTATGTTTATATTCTTCTTCCTTTTCTGATTCGAGACGATCTTACCACACAAGGCAAATCGATACAGGCTTACAAAGCAAATATGTAGCTAAATTATCTTTTGTGTCTCAAATAAGAGCGCAAAACTAAAATGATTTTTAGAAACCTATATGTTCATCTTCAGAATAAGTTTTACACACTCTAAACAAGATTCTATAAACAATGTTCTATGAAGCATTTTACGTTAAAGACTGCACTTAAATTTACATTTGCAATAAAGTGAACAACCAAGCAATACGGCCTGCTTGGAAATTCCTTCTGAAAAAAAGTTTTATTTTCAAAAAGTAAATTAGTTTTAGTACTAAGTACCACTGTCCAATTGTTATATGCCGATCATCGAACCGATTCGGCAGACACTCTATTACTTTATTAGCACAACCACAACGGCACACTTCTAAAACCACACCACCAGCTAGACCGAAAACAATCCTACACGGCCAGGTAGCGCCAGTAACCGGTGAATTGTAACCGTCATGCCGTCACTTCATTGTTAATTGGCAGCTTCTTCAAACCGTGAAATGAGCCTAAAATTGGAAAGGAAGTTGTGAAATTATCGATTACCGTTCGATGGCAGGTGTTGCTACCAGAACCGTGCAGCTATCCTTTGTGCTGCAACGGGCAACCTTTTGCAGTTCAATGCCCATAAATGCTGTTTTTAACCCGGCTGCCCATTTGACGCTCGTTCTCTGTCAACGCAACCGCTCGCATGGAACGCGCATTGTTGTATGTACGCTGCCTTCGTATGCACAGTAGAGCCGCCTGTAGCTCACACGTAAGGACGACAAAGCCAGGCTTCACTCTGAAATTGATCAAGCGAGTCCCCGTAAAGAGAAGGTTTTCATCAATAGAATTGGAATACTGGTTACGGTTGATTGGTGCGGTCATCGACAATGCTTTAAAAATTGACGATCGATTGACTCTGCTGTCGATGTTGAGGGTGAATTTTGATGAGAAAATAGATAATCTGTTTGTCATAACACACAGGATTGCCAGACCCATGGGATGAGGTAAAGTACGGATAGATTATTTAAAGAATGTATTCAAATTGTTAGCGTATTTTAACTCCTTTAAACGCACATCATAAAAATTATACAAAAAATTGTACATCAAAGTATTTTAAACATTATGAGAAAAAGATACAAGACTATGCTTTAAAAAAATACAAAAAAAACTTATTAACTTATTACTTATTAACTTATTATTCGATTACACCTGACACATTACATTCTATTACTAACAAAGAAGGTCTGATGAATGGGTATCTTCAAAGATAATACTAGAAAAGGCAAGGAGTGTTGCCAAGGAAATAAACATAACAAAATAAAAATAAATGGGCGAAGAGGGGAGGGGAGGTGGAAGGGGTGTGCGAGGAAGTCGTTATACACGCTAAACTATTGAAATAAATCTTAATTAAGATGGAGCTACCTGGTATCTCTTACCGTGTGCTTCTAATTCTGTCTTTTAAATGCTGTTCTCTAGTAACGTACTTTCATCAGAATATAAACAAAATGATCGATTTGTTTCATTAGATTATTCATTAATATGTAACCACCTGATCAATCATCTCGTACAAACTCAAACTAAACAGGGTCAAACTTTCGCCGCTTATTTGTTGATGGCGTTTTTCCGTAGCACATTTGAAGAACCCATTTTTTTCCTTCGCAATTTACTTGCAATCGCATGTTCAACTACCATTAACCTTAAAAGAATCATCAAAAGTGTTTTCTATTCCCTCCGTTACGCTATGGCTTAGAAATTGGCGAGATTCAATAGATCAACCCTCCTGCAGCTATCAAGCGTATGGCCTTGTTTGTTTTTCGTTGCTAAATCGATAGTTTCATGCCTCGATGTAACGCCTGAGCACATGAAGCTAAAGAAACAGCAGCGATTACATCAGAAACATGAAAATACAGACATTCTGCCCCGTCCAGGGGGCACTGCTTGTCACACTAAATATACCCCCATATGCCCTTCCCGTTTCGTCCCGCTGGGTCTGCTGGTCGTGCATGTTTGTTTTATCCTTGGGACAATTTTTACCCAACCCTGGCAGGTTGAATTCATGGGTTTGGCCTTTTCGTGGTACCGGGCGACATTCGTTGGATATGTTTTTTATCATTTTTATTTATTACCTACAAACTTTAACCACAGTTCTAGCGGTCGCCGGTTGCGTTATTGTTTGATTGACACCACACACGAACCCGCAAGAAAACAAATCCGAAACGGTGTAACAAGGATCTAGGTAAAATCGATAAGGTGGAAAGGTTACGATACGAAAGGGCTCATAATTCTGGCTGAAAATGCTAGGCAAACAGTTGACTCATTTTTGTTGATGGAGCGGTGGCCTCATCCATATTTTAGGTAAAGCTATAGCATTGTTTTGGCAATTAAATGTTTAATGAACCACCTCATGTTTCCAATAGACGATCAAACCTGAATGTTATTAAATCATATCAATTATTTGTACCTGTCCCCAACGTCTAGTTATTTGTTTTGTATTCAACCAAACGAAATAATTCCGCCCTAATATCCTTTCCGTTTAATGGTTAACGGTATCGGGTGTACATTAGATGTGCTTGAAAAGATGCTGACTGCCAAAAATTACAGACAGCCCATGGCACTGGTTAAGCCATGCTAACGCATTCTGTTTTTTTTTCCTTGGTATAATCTTATTTTAACTAGTTAATTTGGCCCGGTTACAGGGTTATGCAAGATAATTTCTCGGGTATCTAATAACCTGCAGGCAACGGATTTCTTAAAATACAACGCAAATTCCATGTGGTTTTTAATTCCAAGTGATGCATTAATCCCGAACCCATGTAATCCTGAAATTTTATAGAACTTATTCTGGTGCTGGAACTGATTCCATTCCCGTATAGGTATTATAATTAGTCATGAACCTGATCGTGGAATTGATTCTAACCCCTTACTGATCCTAACCCCTTACTGATCCTTTTTACTGATCTTGATCCATTCCGGTCGGGAAGTTGGTCCCATTCCCATACCGGATCTGAAAAATATCTTGACCCTATAGAGTAAACGTACCTATAGTGGTGTAGTAACAATAGTGGTAGTATGGCTCTAAAATGTGATAATAAGATTATTAAGAACAATTAACTTATTTATTTCATTGTTTAATGTTATCTGTTCTTTTAAAAAAGGCTATAAAAGTTAAATTGGGCCATTCCATTGCAGTGATAGAAACACAACATATTTTGTGAAATGTGTCAACATTTTTCCAAAATCCCTAGGATTTCAAAACGCATATTTTTGCTAACGTTTTAAATGACCACATAACAATGCAATTATTATTTTTTTAACACAACTTTCGTGAAATGTTATTGATTTACTAATATTAATTGCCTTTTGACCATTTTTCGCATTTTTATTTGTTTTTTTTTTACCATAGTGCCATTATAGGTACAAAAAACAGCCATGTTGCTATAGTGGTCTTAATTATAAAATTAGTAAAAACCGAACATTTTAGATTTTTTTTCCGCGATATTGTTAACATTTCGTATTGTTTACACTAAAATAAGCAACGGAAATGAGTTTCCTGTAAATAATTTACCAAAAAAGTCAAAAATTCGTATATTCAACTGAGTGAATAACCGACTTCGAATCAAGCTTACTCTTACTGGTTTTTAAAGACTACAGTTATAAAGTTTTTTAGTTAATATTTCAATCACTAATCACACTTAATACATTTTTACGATCAAATTATGTAAGAAAACAATATTGCGGATGTGATTCTTACTATTCATTTGAAAACAGCTTCAAACTAAGTTCCGTGTGTATTATACACAGTTTTTAGGTATCTTTGTTTACCAACACGATAGTAACACAATACTACGACTATAGGAACCATACCACCATTATAGGTACAACGAAGCAGTCACAAAAATATACTTTTTTTCGTAAATTTCTTGTGTTTGATGGTTAAAATGCTTGTGATTGCGAAGATAAAACATATTCCCATTGCTTTCTGTTAAAATATTCATAAATTTACCTTCCTGACTCTTTAAATCTATTAAAGTACATTTGTACCCTTATATTGATATTTTTACCCTACCGGTACTTAAATTGTATATATATCGGTATAACAGCTCCAAAAACAGTACCGGCCTTGGAATTGATCCCAAACCCACACCAGAACCTACACTGAACCCATAACGGTCCTGGAACTGATCCTCACTCCATGCAGATCTTGCAACATATACATTTCGGTACTGGAACAGAACCCCCTACTGATCCTTGAAATGATTAAGATTCCATGTCTGTCATGGAACAGATCCTGATTCCTAGCCCAGATACTGCTTCCTAGCCCAGATACTGCTTCCTTATATATTTCGGGGCCTGAATAGTACCTGAATCTGATTCACTAATCGAACCACCCAGTCCAATTTTCCTATTTTTATCTCTTGTTGCATCGAGAGGTCCCGCGGTACTATCGTCAACTCGGACATTTTAATAACATGCCCGTCCCATGGACCTTCCCATGGACCGTCGCCCTAATCAAGGATTAACTATCCGGCTAAGTGGTACTAAGTATCGAAAGCCTGTATAGACCGGCATGTCCTGTTACTCCTAAAAGAAGGTTATTTGTTTCAGTTACTTTTTCGTATAAATGTTTTCGCAACGTTTTCATACATCCGGATCCAGTTCTTTGGACCACTGATTGGAACATTTTACTTACATGTAGTAGAAGACATTCTTTAGCTTTGCTTAAACCAAAAATTAGGCCCATGCATAGAAAAAGACAACGGAAAAAAGTTCAATTATTCAATTCTGACTGTAATTTGTATCATTGTTCTCCATACGTTTCAAAATACCAAAAACTAAGTCAGCGTTGCGTTTTCTATAGTCGATGTGGTTGCCATTGTATGGATGTAAACTAAGCAAAAAACATCCAAGCTACCGCTGGAAAGTAACGCTGATCAGCCTTTACTAGAATTTTATAATACAGATGATTTTCAAATGTCTATAAACATACTTTGGGTTTGTGATTTCATTAACATTTTTTACATTTATTAGTAGACTTTGTGGTTTTTTGTGGTAGCATTGATTAGTAGTTCGAAATATCATTGTCATTCGAAGGTAAACGTTGTTATTCACCGCGTGCTAGATGTTAATCCACATCAATCTAATATTTCATTTCCAGCATCTTCTTCTTCTTCTTCTTCTTTGGCTCAACAACCGATGTCGATCAAGGCCTGCCTGTACCCACTTGTGGGCTTGGCTTTCAGTGACTAATTGATTCCCCCCCATAGCAGGATAGTCAATCCTACGTATGGCGGCGCGGTCTATTTGGGGATTGAACCCATGACGGGCATGTTGTTAAGTCGTACGAGTTGACGACTGTACTACGAGACCGGCTCCATTTCCAGCATCATAATTTTTAATTTCTTCACCAAATACACCATTTGACAGCTGTTGAAAAACATCTTCGAGTCGGTAAATAATTATGTGCATATTCGAAAGTGACTTCGGAAACCCTGTAACGATTAAACTCTGCTTGTGAAGTGGCCAATTCATGTAGTAATTTTGCAATGTTTCAGAAGTATGTGCGATCTCTACTAATTATTTACCAGTATTGAATTAGTTTGTCACCCTGCTCACGATACAGAACACTTGCTGTTGTGTTACTAGCGCTTTTCAGAACAGATTAGCGATTTGTAAATTTAAAGTGCTATAATATTAACGAGAGAATTCAGAACAGTAAGAAAAGCTGCAGCAAAGCAATTTGTTCAAACATCAAACAAATTAGTGGATGTCCTGCTCCTAGCCAACAAGAATTATTGATTATTACCACTTTCGAATGTACACATAATTATTCACTGCATCAAAAAAGTTTTTCATCAGATCTCAAATGGTGTATTTGCTTCAAAAAGAAATTGCAGTTTCTTCTTCTTCTTCTTCTTAAGACGATGGGGTTTGTCCCCCAATGCTGCTAAAAGCCTCATATACAGAGAAATAGCCATCTGTTATTGAGCTATACTTCTTTGTCTATTGCTCTTTAGTTGTGTGTTGTATTGGTCTCTTATTCTTTGGTTGTCACATCGTTTATATCACAGAGTTTGTTAATCACAGGTCGTTGTTTTGTTTTGTGTATTATTTATTGTGTCTTTTTGGTATCTTTGTTGTGTGTAGGGTTGCTAAACTGAGTTTTATTTTCGTCAAACAAAAAAGAGCTAGCTCTAAAGTTTTTTTAAAAGTTCTATATGTATCCTTAATTTTCTTGTGTTTTTTGTTTTAGTTTTTGTTTCTATTATTATTGTTATTATTTGTTTATTTGTTTTAAGAAATTTCAGTTTCAACACATGATTTTCATCAACTATTTCAAGAACTGTCAAACTCAATCCAGCTTGAGTCTTGTTGAAAATCATGTTGAAGAAATTAAAAATTATGATGATGGATATGAAATATTAGATTAATGTGGATTAACATGTTGCATGCGATGAATAACAATGTTTACATTCGAAAGTGATTTGGAAAACCCTGTTTAGTATTTTTCTTTTGATTCTTGTACATTCTACGGTTATTTTTCCATAAAAAGCATATATTATTTGAAAATGGTAAAATATCACTACAAGTGCTTCACAATAATAAAAAACCGAAAAGAATGTAATTTAAAGTAACAAGAAAGAAGAGTAAAGAGCGCAAGTTGAGGAGCTTCGTCCTCATCTGATGGGTTAATGTAGTTTGCAATTTTGTGTTTTATTGTCATTCCAACAACAGATTCTTCTACTCCTTTTTCATTTTGCTTTCACCTTTGCGAATGAAAACAAATTTAATCCAGTTTCCATAAAAGGTGTTAAAGGGAGATTTGCGACCGGCGGAATCCTCGGTCTTCAAGGCAAGTAAACTCTCAGCGAGCCGTTTCACAGCACATTTCATGCACATCCTTTTAGGGAGCTGCAGCAGTTAGCTATCCAATTCTTTCTTTCCCAGAAGTTTGGAAACAAATGGGTAGAACGAATTTCGGTGGTTTGTGGTTGAATAATTTATATTCTGTACCAAAAAAAAAAAATACAATGGCGCCGACAAAACCACCACTCTTCTTTTCTCGCGTAGTGTTCAGAGACACAAAAAATCATCAGATTCAATGCAACTAACCTTGACAGTTCATGCTTCAAAACCAGATGCATATAAATTAAGCCATATATAAATTGGTTCACGCCTTTTACGTTACCGTCGCGAACAGTACGGGAAACAATCATCCAAATCAGGCTTCCTTCAAATGATTATTCTTGACTGTTTTGTGTGTTTCTCATCTTTGTAATTTAATATTGGTAACAAATCAACAAAACAGAGCAATGCACTGGTTCATCTTTGTTGATAAAAGTATCGTAAACCTCTGATAATAACGAAATCATTGGAAAGATATCTGAATACAACTTAATAAAGTTTATGTTCAATTTATGCTAACTATTTTTGTATGTAACAGCTTTGCTTGTATGCTAGTTACATGTTAGAAAATAAAACAAACCCATTTGCTAGGAATTACGTGAGAATCATTTTCCTACATCGTTCAGCATATGGGTTAAGTTGGCATATGGGTAGCTTGTTTTTGATGATGGCAAACAATAACATCATGATGATGGTTTTTGTTTCGTCTTTAAGTTCTTCGCTACGAACAATACGTTTTTTGGAATCGTCACAAAAATAAGGGGCGGATCGGAATGTTGATGAAGTTTTTGGTTTCGATTTATAAATGCATGATTGTAACTTGTTTTATTGCCAGTGTGAACTTTAAGAGAGCTGCCAGATGGGGTATGCATTCAAAACGAAAATCTGTTTCAGTTTTTTTTTACGAATATGATCAATACAATAGTACTTAATCACTAACTCCAATGATATCAGCAGATCATCAGCATAACAAATCGAACAAATGTTTCGTATAAGCCATTGATATTTCAAAATGTTCATAAATTTTGGTACATACACTCTGAAGAGTTTTTTGTAATATGTTCTACGAAGATTCATCTTTTTTCTTCATTAGTTATTATGTATGCTTCAATAAAACCAAGGACATTGCTTTTTGGCGTAACGACCTATGCGGTCATCTAAGTACACGGGACTGCCCAAGTACTCTATCTGGGCATTGGAACTGTGCTCTTGAATAAACCAATTTCCAAGAGCCACACATGACATGCCATACCAATATCCTATCAATGCTGCTTTATATTCGTTAACACTTTTATATCAATCGAAACCGACCACCGACAATCTAGCCGAATCGCACCTATCCAAAAGACGACACCTTAAAAGACAGCAATAAAAATTCTTTAGAGAAATTGTGTAGACATTGTGACTGCGTGCGAGCCGCTGGACCGAAAATAAACCACTGGCAACAGCAACGATGCCGATCGTCATCGGTGGTCAGAAAAAACCGATAATCGTGCTAACTAAAATCTCAATGACGCGAGCCTGCATCCTACTCGCGCCATAAAACAGCCGACACGACGCATGCAAGAATCAGAAGGTAGATAGGAGAAGGAAAAGAAATGTGCTCCCATCTCAGACCTAAGCTATCATAGTTGGATTTGGATCAAACAGCTCGATCAATAAACAGTCCAGTCACTTTCTTATAATGCTATAAAATATAGTAATAATCATAAAAATCTTATATTTATTAATTCCAGATACGTAAATCAACCAACTTCTTTCACTTTGGATACAGGAGACGATTCTTTGTGGTAATAGGGATCTACCGCATTCGTGTATAACAAGACGTAAGTCAAACAATGCCGCCAAGGCTTTTCAGCGGCAGCGTTTCATGTTTTCCATCCATATTTGATCGACTAGAAGCTTTAGAATTGAGTTGAAAGCAAATACTTAATCATTCAATTATAACACCAATACGACATACCTAACCCACTGAAAGATCTACTGACGGAACGGATAATTTATTGGAATGATTGGTCTGCTTGGTATAATCTAACTTTTTCAAAAAACTTTCTATCAAACCGAGGGAAATTCATAACATGTTGTATGTATTGCATGTTGTTAAATACGTTAAATTAATTAATTTCGTAATTTATGCCAATTTTAAACTATTTTAAATTTATTTTATGAAATTAACAATTTCCTAAAATATTAGGTTTAATTGATTACTTTAGGTTTAATATTGATAGGAAAATAATTCCTGAGCGGCACAATTCATACATCACTGGTCAAAATGAATCTTGTAAAAAACATTTAATCGTAGAATTCAAAACATTGATCATGGCTACGAATCTTAGATATACCAAAATGCCGAACGATTCAACGAACATCGGCAAAAGCCATCCAATTTTAATTGCATGTATGCTAAAATTTTCTCTTTTTCTAAAATCAAAGCACGCTCCGTTATAACTAATTAATGCGCCGAACAAGTGCACATAATCCCCGAACAATATGGTTGATGATACATCGTAAGACCCATGCTGAAGCAACGAGCTAATTGAATGTTATGCCGAACCAAATCATAAAAAGCATCAAAATTATGCTCTGCACTTGGAAGGGAAATTTTAGCCTCACTGAGCGGGAAAGTATTTCCTCTGAAATTGAAAATACAATAGCGAAAGCGAACAGCTAATTACTAAGCTACAAGCATTCATATACCACAACAAATGTTTCATCGAACCCATAAAACAGCAGTGTGCCAAGCACACTAGTTAAAACATAGCGCAGCGTCCAATAGTTTCGATGTTAGCGAAAGTGGCGGGCAACGCATTAAACTTAATCCGATGGAAGCTAATTAAATTTACGAACGCTAACAATCCATCAATTTGGGCAGTGTTGGTAACGAAGCAAAAGCTACATACATGTCGAAAACCAATACTGTTCCGTTTTGTTCATGGTAAAAAAAGCAAAAACAGATTTTTATTAAATTCAATCAATTTGATCGATCCGCAGCACAAGACGCATCGGTGTTTTGGAACGCTTAAATTCAATCAACTAGTTTGACCGTAAAACAAATCAGGTGCACATCGAATAACAATAAAAATGGTACTTCTGCATTTGTAAACATTCCTATCTATTGAATATAGATTTCACGACAATGAGAAACATTTTGTGAATAAAATAAATATATGTATCACAACCTACACAAGCATCATTGTGCGTGACATAATTTCAATAAAACTTGCCCGCAAAAAAACAACTAGCGCTGAGTTTTGGGTCACAAGTATAATCACGAAAAGAATCGTATCGCGCTGATCGGTACGCCACAAACACAACAAGTTCGAACAAGTTTCAGCATGTCAGACGTTCACGCTTTGCAATGCCTCTCCCTTATGTTTGGTTCATCTTGTACCATCGGACGACCATTCATAAAAGGGTTCATTAGGTAGCCGAAACAAGTTTTTTTTAACACACAATTCACTCGCTAATCGAAACGACATGACGAAAAATAAACATTTGTTTCATCATGGTCCATCTTCCATTGGAAGTATTGCAAGATGCATCTAGAAAACAGCTGTTTGAGTATTAAACTCCTCTGTGGAAAGGCCAGACGTGTGGGAAACGCTCTAAAAGTTGGACTTTTTTATGTAGCATCTGATTGATCGTATACATTTGCTGATTCGAGCAAGGTGCCGAATGGTGATAAAAATGTGGAGCACTATAAGTTTGCAATATGCAACTATAGTATGTCCTATATGAATAACAAAATAGTATGTTTTAGTATCGATATATTTTGTTTGTTTGCGGTTATTTTTCATGCAATTTGATAATTATTTGTGTTTAGTTTTTTATAGTGAACGAAGATTTCTCTAAAATTTCCACAACTACAAATTTTATTGTCCTCACATTCTTACCATTTCAATGTCATAGCAAAATAACCGGATGAGAAGCTCTGTCGAAAAGAAAAGTTTCAGCTCTTTTGTTTATTCGGAAGCATTTTACCGGCATCAATCAAAGTTACAAGGTTCTCAATAGATGAGCCGACTTCGATTTAAAATTGTAATAATGTTACAACGCGATCGCTTGTAATTTCCTCAAAATACGTGTTAGCGCGCTTGTGTTCTATTAATTGCTATCTGACCTTCTTCTTGTTACACAATTCAGGGACGGTCGGTCGCCGAGTGTCGGATAGAGTTTTTGTTTTTGTTAACTACTATTCATTCATATGTTTCAAGCACTATAGAATATTAACCATGCATGGAACCATTTGTCACTTACATTCCAATTGATCGCATAGGAAAGTGTTTGAATGCAATGTAAATTGCACTCTCTCGAGCATGTTATGTTTAGGGGTAGAAGAATGTAAACTGTTTCAGACTGCAAAGAATGGACTTCAGGGATAAATACCATCTTTTGAATCTTGTAGCAGATGGCATTACTCATGCAAACACATTCAACATGCCCGTATGTCCGTAGTAATGAGTTGCTTAATTGAAAGATTAATAATAGGTTTTTGTACTTTTCCTCATTGCATTGAATGTTGAAATTTACCAATTAATTAACATTAAAGATGCCAAAATAGAAAAGACATAGGCTTGAGACTTGTGTTTTTTTTAATTCAATATTCCATTAAAAATGATATGCATTTAATTTAATAAATATAATCTATTAGGGGAAAGTGGGGCAAAATAGGCAAGTGGGGCAAAATGGGCACCCTTTATTTAAGCATTATTTCAATAAAAAGATACTTCCCAATGCTCAAAATGTATTTATTAGAGTGTTATATTAAACCAATGTCACAAGGATACATGGAAGTTTCACATGGTTTATTCTTAAGGATATGATATTTCTATACAATTTATCTGAAGAAAGCAAGGCGATTGAATGAGTATTTTTCTTCTTCTTCTTCTTTGGCTCAACAACCGATGTCGGTCAAGGCCTGCCTGTACCCATTTGTGGGTTTAGCTTTCAGTGACTAATTGATTCCCCCCCATAGCAGGATAGTCAGTCCTACGTATGGCGGCGCGGTCTATTTGGGGATTGAACCCATGACGGGCATGTTGTTAAGTCGTACGAGTTGACGACTGTACTACGAGACCGGCACAATGATGTGCACACAATGAGTATTTTTACTAATATTAAAAAAAATATAAAAATATTTTACGTGGGGCAAAATGGGCAGTTACGCTTGGGGCAAAATGGGCAGATGCTTTTGATTTATGGCGCTTGGTGAGGCTATGGTGTTGTATTTGTCGCCACAATAATGATAACAGGCACAGTTTCGAAATATTCGATTTTGTACATTTAAACGTGTAAAAACTGGTTTAATTTTGATAACATATTTTTGGAAGAACAGCAAAATAAAAGATAGGACGAGAATACATTTCACGAAACATGCGCAAAAGTATAGACCATTGCCTAAGCGCAGTTGTTGTGGCCCATATTGCCCCAGTGTTTTAAAGATTCACAGTTTGTTTACATATGCCCATTTTGCCCCAGGGCTATGCCCATTTTGCCCCGCGTGTCAAAATAGATCCTCGTAAAACGTCAACATTTATATAACTTTTTTTCATGTTTTTAAGTTATTTTCATTCTAGGTGGCAATTTTAATCCATATATAAATGGTGTAGCCATACAATAATGTTAGAAAATTTGTGTTTTGTGGCATATTCAAAATAATATTCAGTAAACTGCTTAACATGCCCATTTTGCCCCGCTTTCCACTACCTAAAGTGAGTCTCAGTTTACTAAAACATAATGAACCGGTAGCATAATATTTTCAAGGATTACCAACTAAGCATACATAGGAACAGTAATGAATTAAAATTGAAGACTTCAAGAATAGTATGTAATCAAATCAATTTTTTTTTAAATTATTTTGCTGAATTTTAGCAACGCCAACAAAAATCTGAGCTCTTCTTTATCATGAAAAAATTTCTAGTTAGTATCAACGAAAAAGGATGTTTTCATGGTTTTTATGAATATTTGCTCAGCTGTAAATTACTTCTAGACATATTTTAGATCGGAAATCGTATTCCCTTTGCGTTGAACTACCATTACCTTCAGTTATTGTTTCCTTCACATTAAACTCATATTCCCTTGAGCTATTGAGCACATCGTACCATATTCACTTTTCATTGCCACCTACATATTTAGGGTACGATATAATTTACCTATCTGTTTCACTGGGTTAAAGTCATTTCCGACTGTTAGAAAAGTTTAGCTGACCGTACGCCACCCGCTTTTCGGCGTACATCTTTTTTTTTCTCGCGCTGGAACGAAACCGTTGCACGACGATGATGATCCACAGCAGCGTTCGTTGGTAGGAAATAAACTATTCCAGGCTTAATGAACGAATGATGAGAAGCCCACAATCTGGCCATTTTAACCTGCTTCACCCAACGCTTTGGGCCGATTTTAGGGCCAAGCCAAACGTGCACTGCAGTGCAGTGTTGGGATAGGAAGTGAGAAATTCACATAACCACCACACTCCCTCTGCAAACGGAGAAACCGCGATCACTTAAACACCGTGCGCTTGACCTACAGGTAAAAGCTTTAGGTAACGGCGCGAATGTAGAACAGGAAACACACACTTAACCCTTACTTGCGCTTTCTCGTGCCGTGGAATGGTCAAACAATGCGAATCATCTTCATCTTCGCGTTCGCCCCTTTCGTACTTCCGAATTTGTGTCAAATTATTATCATTTACCAGAACCCCCGACGCAATGGTACCTACACCGTGCTAAAAGACGTTCGTTGCTACGGGGACATCCGGAATAGAATGGGCAAAAGGGCTGCATTAAACATACAAACACACGAGAATCGTCAAGTTTTTCAAGGGGTTGCGTTGCAGATGATAGGCACCGAATGCACCTGCTGCGACATTTACTGCAATTTTCTCACATTTTCCCTTCTCGGTTTGAGCGGCACAGCCATTGACACCGGATCTAAAAAGAAAATAAGCACAAAATTGAACATAATTTGATGCATCATCGTTCTTCACTGGTCGCTCCGTTGACATATTGATCACACAACAGTTTGGCGATAAATACTTTCCAACGACTCCGGTCGGACAGGTGTGTTATGTACGTTGCCAAAGGCCTCTTTCCGTTCGTTCGGCATGTTCAGTTGGCCAGTTTATGCAACCAAATTAAATGGTATGTTTCCGTTTTTATTTTCAGTCTAACGATGAAAGCTAAAAACAATCATCTATTTCAAACCACTAAAATATTCCCTTTAATTAATTTCGGGCGAAAATGCTCTAATAGATGATGTATGAAGGGCAGAAACGGCACAACAAAACCTTGAAACCATTCTAACATAGATAAAATAATTTATTCCACAAGCTCCTTCTGCAGCTAATACCTTCGTGTGGGGTTTCTAGGGTTCGCGGGTGCAACACATACAAAGGGAGGCCTATATCACCGTCCATCCACGCCAGAAGAAGGGTGGATATACTTGCGATGCCATGTCCACCAGAGTGTAACATTACCTTCATTTAATCGTCTTATTCTGTAACGTTGGAAATAGTAACACCAGTACAATCCAAACCGCCTTGTTATTATATGAACCTCTAAGCAGCTCGAAACGGTCTCCGCCCTCGGCACTTCACCTCGCCAGCAATGGAATCAAAAGGGCTAGTTTAGTCAAAAATTGTTTTCTGACATTTCCACACTTTTAAACTCCAAAACATGCCAATTTAAAGCACAAAATTAGGTGTATTATTTCGACGTCGAATCGACAAACATGTCCACACACGGCTAGCTCAAGAATGAGAACGAGATGCCGCCGACCAAACGAAATAATTTCACGCCTTGCTAGCCGTGTTGTATACACACATAGCGCGGCCGCAACTGGCAAAATATGCTAGGAAGGTGAAAAGCGAACCGTTCAACTGGATGGATGAAAAATAACACGCCTTCCCAGGCTAAAACTATCCCGGCAGGTTGAAAGAGAACCGCTCCGTCATCTATCTATTGTTTGCCATCAAAACGCCGCCAAACGGTGATCTGTGCGTGGGGAAAAAGCCTCCAAAGGTCTATGCTTCTTGATTTGGCTGCAGATCTGTGCACGGTTCGTCGGAAGGGACATGGAAACTTGGACTGTCATTGCTGCCGACGCTTTTCCTGGCCACGCATTTTATTTGACACTTTAATCGACACGGAGAATTTAATCGACTGCGGAACCATCACAGAACGGATATGAATAATCAGATGGTGACTGTTTGTCTCCACCGAATGAAAAAAAAGCCGAAGGGATGGGAACGCAGCAATGACTCTGGCAATTATTTTTGGTTTTATTATTTTCTTTCAATTTTCTTATTCTATGAGAGTGTACAGCACATGCACGATTTAAAATGGTTTTTTTCTCTTCTTAAAATATGATGTCCATGCTCCTTGCGCAAGCAATGAACGTTTGGTTAAAATGGTTAACATCATAATTGTCAGCTATTACACCAAAATAATACCGTGCAAATGGAATGCAAGGGACATAGCGTTAGAGAGAGACAGAACGATAGGGAAAGAAGAAGAGAGAAAAAGGTATAGAGACTAACCCTCTTACAAGAAGTTCTTTACTAATGTATCCTTCAAACACTAAACCCTGCAGCTCGTGCCGCTTGCTGCTCATGGCCGAGTAAAGAATGGCATTTAGGTTGAACAGCAACGTAGCTTTGTTATCATGATTTTAAAACGCATCTGAAGTAGCAGAATGGATCAAGTGGTACAAAGATGTGTTGTTTTTCTATTTTTCCCCCACACTACACTCATACACACTCAAATAACCCAACGAAATGGTACCCCAAAAAATATGAATGTAAAACTATGATCATTCTACGCCTTGCACGAAGACGTGTGTCTGCCGTGGCAGTGTGAGGCGACGTCGCTCCAGCAAAACTGTTATTCTGCTATGTCAGGATGACATGACACAACATGATTTCCAAGTCACGGTACAATCTGATAACACTGACGTGCGAATAACATAAACACTACATAAAAGCGCACGAATAGTGCATGTTTAAAGTAAAAGGAAAGGCGTATATTGGAGCAAATATTAAGGTGTATGATGTTTGTAATGTTTAAATAAAGCTGTTCGTTCTGTATGATGTTCATTCTCAAATAGTTTTTTTTTTATGACATTTAAGCACTTTTACAAACACAAATGTTTATTTGTTGTCGTTAAAGTAAAATATATTAACCGAGCCAGGCGCATGGAAATATGTTGATGAAATACATACATCACTTTCATAAATGATACATTTTATCTTTACTTCTACTGTTTATTATTGTGTTTTCTTATATTTCTGACCGCACAATAGGATGAACAATATAAATTTAAAAATACGTAAACAATACGATATTGTGAATAAATAGAATAAACAATAAAATTTGTACTTCTCTTTGACTCGACGCTTTCAATGGTGCAATTCAATTGTATTGCGGTTAAATGTAGATGGTGTAGGTTAAATGCAAGCGTCCAAAATGTATATGTTCACCAAGCTGAGGCATGGACACATTTTTTATGACATTACAAGGGTCCTTACCAAGGTTGGCTAGCATTTAACCTTGACCGCATGAAACGAAGATACTAAATTTAGGTCAAAGCATGACCACCAAAAGGAAAGCGTACACGCAAGGCTCGATTAAGCTTAACGCATTAATTGTCCTTTCAATCTCATGAACGGTATTTAGCGTTTTTTTTTATTTGAAACATTTACCTACCAAATAGTAAATGAAATTTCTTGGTTTGTTGCTGTTTAATAACTTATTTGTATCTTTACAAGCATTTGTTACGTTTCTTCCGATTCAACATTTCTTGCACAAAATGATTATCATATGACGGGTTGACCGTTACCGTTTGTCCACTATTTCCCTGCCGCATCAGTACGAACCATTTTTTGTACCAGCCAGCCAGTCTGTTGTTTTGTTACCATTCATTTTTCTGCCTCTTTGATTCTCGCTCCAATGGAAAATCTCTTCACCATAACCAAATCAGATGATCTTAACGAAAATTGATTCAAACAATCGATTAGCCATGGAGTAAATTTAATTTGGTCCAGACGGTATTGAAAAAAAAAGAACTGCCTCAGAAGCATGCCGACATAAATACGGGTAGATTAATGAAGTGAACGGGAACACGGGAGGGAAGAAAGCACTTGCTGTGTATCGATATTTGGGATGCTCGTGAAAGCTAATGCTGCTTACGGCCAGTTACCGTTGTGTCGTCGATTTTTTGTTCATTGTCACACGCACAATTGCCTTTCCCATGGCCTTAAGTTTCGTGCTATGTTGACGGGGTGGTTGGTTTGCTTCTTGGTGGTTAGTGAGCAGTAAGAGTCATAGGAAAACCAATAGTGTTATGTTCCACTCTGCATAGATTAACGGAAAATGGACGGTAGTGTTGTTGTGGTGGCCTAATTTCGGTGCTTAAGGAAAAACAACGACACTTCTCGTTTAATCTGAATAATAAATACACTTTAAGCATGCTCGGCACTCTTGCACACCTGGTGCTGCGGGAAAACTAAATTGAGCAGACTTTCTCATCGTCAAGTTCAATCAGCTTCCCTTCGTCAACAGCTTGATGAAATATATGCCCGGTGGCAATGTTTACGGGAAATATGCTTCATCTAAATTTTATGCATAAATCGATGTTATTAAATAAAGTTTTTTTATATGTTTCTTCGTGTTTAAAAGTGTCTAGTTAGTCAAAAAACACCAAATCCTCTTCCAGAAAAAGCTTTACGATGATTCATCGCTTTACCCAACAATTGGCCCACACATTATTACCGGATCTCGTTAACTCTACATCTTGCTTCGTCGATCATTTCGCCAATGATCAGGGCATGTCGCGATCACCTACTCAAATAATTGTTTCCCGTGCGTTCATTCCATTTTTTGTATGTCCCACCGGCGCCTGCCTGTAAGCCGTAGCTGTGCCGATTCAACCACGTGCATCGCGACCGAACCGGAAAAAGGTAGGCCAAAGTTACACGACCTACTATGACATCTCGTGAACTCATCAGCGCCCCCAAACCGGCCACAAAACATGCGCGACTGTCTGCGTGCACACCTCCGCATAAATTATGGGCGTTGACTAGCGGAGGAAGACGACGCAGGGTGTGTATGTGTAAGTGTGTGTGTGCTACAATTATAACGAACTGAAGAATGTTAAAGTATAGGAAGAAAATTTTCGAAATACTACTCCAGCGCAACCACAGACTGACCAGATGCAACGACCATAACCATCATTTGAGGCAGCATAAATTAAAAATGTTAATCATAATGAACGCTACCACTTAAAGCTCGCCTCAAACGCGCTCGCGTCGATGGGAACTAAAGCGTAGCTAAAAGCAAAATGCATCATTCACAAAAGAATGCACCTAGGCGCAGTAAATGGAGTGCATTCACTTGCGATCTGCTGTGTGATTAAAGCTCACGATCATGCATTAGTTTGTGGTCGGCCACAAAGTGGAATCACAGTGACGAATGAGAGCGAAACGTTAAACGCAAGATAATGGCAGTTAGAATAGAATAGCGAACGAAAAATGGGTGAGAAATATTAAAGAAGCAGAAATGTACCTCGCGCTCAAAAATATGTTTTTAGTCTAGGATGTCCCAACAGACAGAAATTACATTTTGTAGATCAATTGCAAAAATCTGCGACGAAACATACTTCGTGCTACTCATATGTTGGTAGAAAAACTATCGTCCATAAGGCACTGGGGCCCAAAATAACCATTCTGCAAGTACAAACGCATAGTATCTGAAGCCAACCGTGTCCATCGAATAAAAAACGCGGAGCGTGTTCGCGCAAACAAAGAATTGCAACTAAAAAAATACACGCACACATTCACTGTTTAAATATACTGTTACGATTGTTCACGCTGCTTCCAACTCCATCATTCATTTGTTGCCCTTTCACTCAGCCAGTGGCTTGCACCGTACCGAACATCCAAACATCAGCCACAGAAGGGCTGTACAGAGCAACCAACAACAACAAAAACGCATATGAAACATTAAAATAATGTGAATCAGAGCGCAAAATAGTGGGCTAACCAGGCAAGAGCTACGCTTTCACGCCTCCGCACCAGCCACAGCCGCAGCTGATAGTTTTGTTTACGAAAGAAGAAAAGCGACACGTGATTTACTAACAACGGGTCGGAAAACTAAAAAGAAAGCTGCAAGAAGCTCCCCGTTAACCCATCCCAAACCCACCATCCTTCCTCCACACGTTAGATCGGTCGTTGGAAGCAAGGTGCAAGAGAGCGAATGCTGGACGGGACTTCATGCTATTTTTAGTTCACGTTTTTAATGGCTAGTAGTTATGCGAAAAGCGATAATTGTAATCGCATATTTTTATTCAATAACTAGGTTGGTTGATTGTTTGGCTTATAAAGACGTTGAGGATCTCTGTTTCATACGTCTCTCATTCAATAACTAATGATGTTTAAAAAACCGTTAAAGTGAGTTCGCAGCAATGAATCAATGAGGAGAGGAGAGCAACTCAATCTAGTGTAAGACACCACAAGTCAACATGTGCTGCGATTGCGATTGTTTTTTAAATTTTTTTAAGCAAACAAAAACGGCTCGTTTTTAAAGTTACACAATGCAAAATGTCTATTATAATGTATAAACTATTAAAATTAGAATAGTAAATAAGCTTTTAATTTTGCTTACAATTGTAATGATCTTGCGTATCATAACCGCTAAGGACAAGATGCGTGAAATAGGAATAATTATTTATCGTTAATCGTTTTTTTATTTTTTGTACATCTGTTTAAAACACATGTTACTTCACATTTCGTAAAAAATATTGAAAATAAAAATTAACACCAGTTAAATTTTGTGTTACTTGAATCGTGTTAAATAATCATAAGTTTGCGTGAAAAGACACGTTTCTTGGCAGAAAGTTATGAGTGTAGTTTTCTATCCCATGCGTTAGGGGCATTACCCACCTGCATACGTAATGCAGCTTGAGTAACTTTTTCTAAAAAAAAATTAGTATTTTTTCAAGTATTTTTTAACATTAATTTGTCACTGTGATGTATGATATTTTTTAAATAAAATTTAAACTGACAACAAAATATGTTTATATCGCTGTTTTATCTCTTGTGTAACAGTCTCAGTCATTACGGTTGGCCTATAAAAAAGCGTTTTTTTGTGTAGTTGGTAACATTTGATAGTTCACATTTAAAAAAAAAGAAGCCCAACAAACTACTAGGAGCTGTATCACAATTTATAACCTCGTAAGTGTTGACGCCTCTTGTGTTTATGTAATGTGATGTACGTTCTGTAATATATACGCGCTTCTGAATTATTGAACGGACCAGGCCGGAAAAGAAAATACTCTTTCAATGGAAAACATACTCTATGGGGAAAAAACTGCATATAAAACGCACAGTTTTGTTCAATATTGGCACACATGTGTTTTGAACGCTTTTTTATATGTTCAACTAGAAAGAATCCTCAATCTTACGTTTCTAGTCGGTTTCGCCATTATGTAAAATAGATCCAAACTCTTCAATGTGCATAATTCTTCGATTTTTTATGCGATATGTTTTGATTCATGCTATGTTCAAATATAAATAATGTTATTCTCATTGCTCGCAAATGTTCGGTGCGGTCAAACTGGATATGTACAGGTTTACTAAACCTATGTGCACCACATAGCTAGATAGTCACAACGTCCCGAAATACTTATATTTTATTTTATTTGTTTTTACTAGTCAGCGAAGTGCTGTCTCATATTCTCACGCTGGTGATGGACGCTTCCGCTAGTCTGTATGTCCCTGTGCTTTCAGACAGTTCTCACGACACTTTGTAAAACGAACAAAAAAAAATATAACTATTTCCTCAAACTCGTGAGCGTAATGAAACCCAAAATGGAGCTGTTTAGTGTTTGCCTTTAGCAAAGTTAAATACGCTTTTGCATGAAAACAGCTGTGCGCGGTGTGTTTTAACAAACAGTCTCTTGCCAGCCTTTATTTACTATCAGCAATGATGAAAACAAAAACAGTAAAGCACACATGCACTTGCATGCCCTTCTCACGGTAGGGTTTATTCATTTTTAAATTTTTCATGTTTGAATAAGGTATTTTAACTGTCTTTTTTCTGCAGTACAAGAGATTGTCATGATATTGTGAAGAAAATTCTGCTTTATTCTTTCTAGCGTAAACTGTTTTTTTCACAATACGAATTTCAACTAGTATCTGTGATTACATCAGTTCTTAAATTTTGTCATCGCGATAAATTTGCTTTTGCAAATATGCAAAATTTGCAAGAAACAATCTACAATATTACAGCACCACTAGCAAACAACAATTTACCGGGGAAAGGATGTGTTAAACTCAGTGTAACAATTCCTTACAACCGGTATCCGCTGTTCGGTTTCGTTGTGCTGCGCTTCATTCAATGTCAGCTGTTGTTTGAGGAGTGCAGAGAGTCGGAGACCAGTTCGCAAAAGCGTGAGCATGGAACATAGCGAGAGAAACATAAGGCAGTCGATGTTGGAGAGAAATTCATGAGGAATGATAAAGAGAGACAGAAAGAGAGAATGTTCATTCCACGTGGTAAGGGGAAATATCGCATGCTACATCTGTCGTGTGCTTGTATCGCTAGATTTTTTCCTTAATTTCCCTGAATGTTAAACCAAAGTACGAATGTAGTGTAAAATAGATGTTTAGTATAATTCATAGCATAACTCCACCCACCGTCTCTAACTATCGTAGATATTCACGGACATTCGATTGTAAATAATTGGTGCAATAAAGCTCTAATTTATGTAATTGTTAAAATTATTAGAATTGCAATGGACAATTGATCAGATCGGCTTATTGAATGAATGATATCGAATTCTATTCCATGCTACAATTTATCTTCGAATCTAAAATTGCTATGAAAATATGTAAAGAAAACATTAACTATAAAATAAATTAATACAACAAAAGTTCTCTCGGAAGGATTTGTCGACAATTACCTTCTGTTCCGTCTGTTAAAAACAAAAATAACAAACATGCCAACAGCTTCAAGTTTTACACCTTTTCCCTATAGTTCTGTGCATAATTTCTAGCAAATCTATTGATTTTTAGCAGAGATGAATTTGTTTGTTGTTACAGGCTATAGAAAAGTTTGATTGTTTGAAATTTACTCATGTATCATGGATTTATATCTGTCATCATTTCAGCATCATTTGAATTCATTTGTTTTCGTTTTCGTTTTTAACACAATACGTTCAAGTAGATGATCGAAGGCTTCGACAGATTAACGTTTTCATCCATTATTATCCATTATCATCCATTATCATTATCTCTTCATCTAAATTTTTCAACTGCAACGCTTCCTTTAAACATTTTAAGATTCTACTTTTTCTTGCTTGCGTCGTCAAAGCCTAAAGCCTAGATTATTAAATGTAAAACAATAAAAATAAAAATACACTCTTGTCTTATCACAATACTCTATATATGCAAGCCTAGTTCTACAACACTTTTTTTTAATTCCATTGTTTATTGGAAGCTTAAAGAAGATATACCTTATAGAAGATAGATACCGTAAATAAAAACTTCTTATCGTCTATTATTTTGCTTAAGCGAAACCGCCTGATCGTGGCTTTATAGTTCAGTAGCTTGATCTAATATTGTATCACTCTGCTTGCTTTAAGTACACTGAGTCTCAAGGCAAGCTGATGTTATTCATACGATTGTGATATTTCAACTATCTGAACAAAAGTGACGCTTTTTGTATTTTGTATCCCGCATCAGCCTTTTCATTATTCCAACGTAGAAGAATTTAAAAGAATTTTGTTTTGCAATCCTGAAATACACACGGAAACATCGCCATGCTACTGACGTTGGAAATAGTATGCAATCTTGTTGTAAAGGTCCATGTAATAATTGTATCGATCAAAAGATCATCGTGATCAGAGTTAAATTGTAAACATAGAAAAGCTTAAGTAAGTACAACTCTTAAACCTATCTTCTGGAAAGTGACAAAGAAGCTTTCCTTCAGAAGCATCTTGCTTCCCCAATTACAAATTGCTTCCGAAAGGGGCTGAACCTGTAGCCGCCACATGTTTCGAATGGAGATGATGTTTTGGCACACGTCAGACACGCTTGCTGCCCATATGGCATGCGCACCGCGAATTTCGGGCACCGCAATAAAAGTGACCTGACCCTGATCCTTGGAAAGATCGTCTGCCACACACAAAGAACCAGCAGGGCTGCTGTCTTACCATTATTAATAGCTCATCCAGAGTAGCAACTGTTGCCATGAGTGCTGCTGTAGCTTCCTTTTCGCGATCTTGCTCATGATCAGTAGCACGCCTATCGTGAAAAAGGTAGCATCAAATAGGTTGAGCATGATTCTCTACAAAAGAAATGGTGCTAAATAGGTGAAGACATTAGTTTGTAAGATGTGAACAGCAGGTAAGCTCAGAAAAAATTGGGGTATTCAGCATTCAGAAATAACGGCCTATTCACGTTTTTGTAGCATTTAAGTATAATTATATAGTCTGCGAACATGTTTGTTTAATTTTCATGTGTAAGACTACAATATTTAAAAAAATAATAGTAAAACATTGTTTATAATAAATCAAAACATTGTTGATTTAATAAAAATCAAAAATAAATTGAAAAAAAACTAGTACTGGAAACTGCAAAGTATGGTTTATATTAATTTGAACAGATTTCCGTTATCTGAGCGCCAACCAAAGACGTTGTAGAAAATAATACGTCATTAATAATTGTCAAATTCATTTTAACACCCCTGAATACCACAGACGTATTTCTCCTTCCGGAATGCCTTACGACGCGTGGCCAAGTCGATCGAAGGGCAAGCAGGAATAACGAACCTTATGAACCTTGAACCGCAACCCAACCATCGGCTCTGTTGTGAAAGGCGCTTCAGCTCTCTAGCTAGTAATTAAACATAGGTCGTGCCACAGTTGGAAAAGGGAAGCCACAGTTCTGAGAAGTATCTATCTTTCCCAACCAGCTGCAGCGGCGATCTTGACGCATGTGCTTCCGTGCAGTACCGCGGCTAGGCAATTCGTTCGGCCCCATAAAGTTCATGCACCGTGGTCATAGACGGAGGAAGAGAAAGAAAGGTTCAAAATCTTCAAGAAACTACTCGTTAATCACTTCATTATCAGCTTGTTTTGCCGGCATGCCACACACCTCCGCGGAAGAATTCCAAGCAAGTTAACATACTGTTGCCTGGTCTATCACATTTCTCTATCTGTCGTGGAATTTGTGATCGTTTTTCCTTGCGGTCCTTTCTTCGGTGAACATTTAAAGATTTGTCAAACTGGAGCAGCTGATCTAGTATTATCTTAATTGTGAACCATCCTTAACGGTTCTTGGATACAAGTTATCGTTACACAACTTACGTAAACTGTGAAACGTTCTTATATCACACAGAAAACAACAGTCCGAAAGTAAGAAACGAATCCTGAAATCAAATTAAAAATCGCCTACAATCTGTCAACCTTCTGTAAACCACAGCACCAAACTATCCAGGCTTTGAGCCCGGCCGACATGCCCGCCATACCGCTTCGATCGACTGGCGTCGAGTTAATGCTGAACATCTATAATACAAAAACAACGTTCATACACACTACAGGCCAGTTAGATTGTGCATTGACCGGTGCTACTGATTTGTCATCTCAATTTAATCTGTCCATATAATCGTACTTTGCCTTGGCCCTTTGAAAATAATCTTACCTGAGTTATCCCGGTGCTAGGTTCAGTTCAAATGCCGTCAATTTTCAACCGCTTGTGGTCGTAGGCTTCTCTATTGTGAGTTTTTCTCCCATTTGTTATATATTTCTGAGCTTGTTTGCTTGACAAATGAGTAAAACTGACCCAACAAAACACCCTGGATGGCGGCCCTTTTGCCGATCGATCGGTGATATTTTCAGCAATGAAAGTGTCAATTGAGGAATGAATATTATAGAAAGTGGTTCAATTGCGTATTAAAACCCAATGCATCTGTATTTCTTGCTTTAGGAATAAAGACACCGACTGAATTTGGCAAGTTTTCCTTCAAAAGGACCTAAATCTTTAAATCGTTGTCATTTTACAGAAACGAACCAAAAGTCTTTGTCGGCAACAACTACAACTGGGCAGGGTAATAAAGATAATGGTGGTGACGGTCGTTGAATTTTCCTAGATAAACTATCTAATAACACAGAACGCAGCTTCTCCATCCAACACCGTCAAAGGGTTGTAAAAAGAGAGTGAAATAGTGAACGCGAGTGTAATAATGTGCAGCAGTGTTCACTATTAGTTTGTTTCCTAGGATCTATATGGATGTTGTAAGAAGATTGTATGGCAAATGAAATCATTTAATGATTAGTGCGATTGTAGGCGGTATATGAACTCAAAGAACAAACAAATCAGCCGTAGAATTAGGTGTAGAGAGATACCCGAATAATGGATTATTGATAGTATTACGGGATGAGGCAGTTTTTATTTAACGTCCAGCAAGATTATCAAACACATAACATAAACTTGTTTTCAAAATATATGTGATCTTTTCTGTACTCTATTTCTGTTCATCGACAAGAAAAGTGTTTTTATTTTAAATTTATGTTTAACAAGATTGCAAGAGATTTGATCTCTCTAAATCCTGTCGAGACATGAGCTGACAGTATAACACTATACCCTTTTGGAAATGTGGAAGATTATCATAATTGAGGTATGATTTGCTTTATCAAGTGTTACATCTCTTGTTATACTTCTTCTTCTTCTTTGGCACAACAACCGTTGTCGGTCAAGGCCTGTCGCCTATACCCACTAGTGAAAAGAGCTTGGCTTTCAGTGTTTTTTTTTTTGTTAACGTAGCAGTATAGTCAGTAGTGATGGGAGCTCCGGATTGGATTCATGAATCCATTTCGACTTCGACATTCTTGATCCGGATCCGACACCGAAATAAATATGTCTTCGAATCCGATTGCACCGAACGAATACAGATTCAATTGACACCTATTGAAACCGTTTCAGTGCCGTGCTTAATTCGTAGAGCAAAATACTTACACCGCAAAAGTAAGTTTGCAACCAACTCTAGCTCCTAGCTAACATTGCTGTATTCATAGCCACATATGTAAGCAAAAATTCGATTGTCTATGTGCATACCAGCAAAGCACCGTATACTGCGTATTTCATAGTTTTCCGGTTGTTTCTAGATTTTTATTTTGATAATTGTTATGATTTATTGTGGATGTATAGAGTGTAGTGGCACTGTATTGTGCAAATAAAATAAAGGAAAATTAGGAAGTGTAGTTATGAGTTAATTGTTTTGAATAATTGGCTAAGGATGGTGATGTTTACCCAACAACATAAAAAAGCTGAACATTATTCCATCCCAAACAGCCGTTCCTCCCACTAACTCCGGAGTTGATCCAGATTCGGATCAATCCAAATCCGGCTGCAGACCCATTTTGCTCATCACTAATAGTCAATGCTACGTATGGGGGCACGGTCTATTCGAGGCTAGAACCCATGACGGGCATGTTGTTAAGTCGTACGAGTTGATGACCGTACCATCTTACCGTACCCTCGGTCTTGTTATATTATATGTATATTGTTATATATTGTTTATTTATATATTGCTATTGGTGAAACAGAGGCAAATACGTAAGTGACTTAAGCAATCTTTAAATAACATTTAAAAGTTATTATTAATTCAAAAAATGATGAAATGAGAGAGAAGAATGTAATCTACAAAATGAGGTATTTTCGAATAATTCAATAAAAAATATGATGAATATAGTTCTCCCATACTCTTTTTGATTAAAAAAAACACCTCATTTGAATATACTAAAACATGTAATAAAAGAATAATAAACTTCGTTCTGTTCCTTTGCAGCACAATAGTCTAGTCACCAACTTGATAAAGATTCCATGCCATGCCTTTCTTCCCCATTTCTTTACTTCTTACTTTATTGCTCTTAAAATTGCACTTGCAACTGCACAACCACTGCAAACCACTGCGAATTCAGAAGGCAACATTAAGCCTCTAAAATCAGCTTTCTGAAGGATGGTCAAAAAATTCCCACAATTAAATTAAATTGAGTTTTTCCCTACTTCACGCTCGTCCCCGTATACCCCGTTACGGAGCAAAACAGGGAACTACACAAATAAAGTCGAAAAGATCCCTGGTGGTCTGACCAGTCGTACGTACTGCTCGCTCAGTTAACTGCAGTCACACGACAAGGATTGAAGGCGACACCGGTTCGTAAAGCGAAGCGGAGCTTCCATGCCCTGGCTAAAGCCAGTTAATATAAATCTGATTATAATAAACTAATGATCCTTCAGATGCAGTCTCACGAGTCTCGCTGCAGCCAAGGAAGAGAACAAGAACCGAGAGATCGGTCACAGCACGAGTGACATAAGCAGAACGACATCTCGCGCTTGAGCTCAAAAGCAACCCCGATAAAGGCAAGGTCTTGCCGGGGACCCCACAGCGGGATTGGGATTGAGAGATGAGTGATTATTTACCGGCGCTCGGGAAGCAACTTAATTTCGTAACGTTTGCTTTGTTTTCGGGTTCTCGATCACCTTTTTTCGCAAATGTTTCTATTTTATTTATTTTTTGCGCTGAAGGATGTGCGCAGAGTTCTTCGTGTGGTTGTTAGGTTTGTACTTTTTGACCCCATTTGTTCCTTGCTTTGCAAGAGCTTTTGTGGTGGAAGCATGTTTTGGATTCACGCTGGGTTAGATGTGAAATTAAATTTTAAACATGTCTTTATCATCCCTACCGTCAGGGTACTGCGCATGTAACACTTTGTTGCGCCACCTGTACTGCTCTTCTGGGTGTGCCGAAATGGTTGCTTTATTTTGTTGTTGTTGTTATTTTCTTTTGCTGAGGATTTCAGTTATCTTTTTTCGGTACGTTCACAGACATGCACGATTGACGACGACGACGACGGGGACGACGTCTATTAACACCTCTTTAAGGGAGATGGTGAGATCGCGGCAAGATTACACACAGTACATAAGGTGTGCACGAGAGCGATCGTAGGAGACCTGTTCCCTTCGTCTCGAATAATCAGACTGCTTGACGAAAGCGGAAATGAATACGGCTGGTGGTGCTACAAATTACACGAATCAGCCGACGCGAACTCTCCAGTTCCACTGCGGACCGAACCGGTCGGTGGAAATGCGCTGTATTGAATATTGAGGTGAAACAAATCATGATCATTAACAATGAACTGAAACACCACTTTGAACACTTTGATGTGCCGCTGGGAAAAGACGGAGTACTCTGAATAGATGTGGTTGTCATCACCACGTGAGAATATGTTTCTCGCTACTCCGATATGTTCCCAAACATGCTTTTGTTGTGAGAATGTTTAGCCGTGATTTTGTGTGTTGCTCTTATTTTTGCTTCCTTCCAGTACCAAACCATGGGTAATTATATGACAAATGGTGCAAAATAAATGTATTAACCGTATTTGAAAAAAAAATCAAATAGTATTTTACAATATATAGCTAACGTCGTCAACATCAACTCACATACAACAGATATTGAAGTTTTCTGCCATTCTGAAAAGAATGTATTTCAACAGAATTGTCTAAGAAATGCAAAAAGCTTGGAGGCTGGGTGCATACATGCTCATGCAAAATGTGTTAGAATACTGGAAGAAGTGAAGCAATCGGTAACGAGTCTCGTTTTGTAACATCATCCAAACGCTTTTTGCGCTAGTCATGATGAGCCACATTAGGAATTTAAGACATTTTTGAGTTGATTGTTGAATTCCTTTTACATCTTCATAATCATTCAATAAGAAACAAAATCTGTGATTTTTTAGCGATAAACGGAGAAAGTCCAACGCATACGTTGCGTGTATGATCGCTTAGTTGTTTCGGCGAGTAGATGAGATACCAAAAATCAAATAATTCAAAACATTCTGACTCATCTTGTCACAACAGTTAACTGTAATTATTTTGAAATGTTGTAATATATACTCACACGTTTTGGTGCAAGATTGTATGGTGAAGTTAGGAATTATATTTTGAAATTAGGGGTTAGGAATTATTTTTTTAATATTTTTTTCTTTTTGGTGATTGTCTAATGGGTTGGTGCTTTGTCCCCATATATGTTGTGTTGTATATTTTGGTCGTCGTACCAGACAAATACATGGAACTACTTTTTGGGCCAAACTCAGATATCAAGAGAGTCTTCAATTAAGGACCTTGGCGTGTGGCTCGATAACAACCTCATATTCAATGACCAGATCAACTATGTCATTGATAAAGCGAACAAGGCACTGGGACTCATTATTCGTCTTGCCTCTGAGCTGAGAGATCCGCTATGCCTGAAGGCACTGTACTGTTGGTGGGTTCGATCTATGTTGGATTACGTTAGTATTGTGTGGACCCCGGCTGGAGGTGCGGCTATGCAGAGACTAAAGAGAGTACAGAGGAAGTTTACGCGTATCGCAAAACGTAGATTTCTGCACAGATATAATGCACCTGTGCCCTGTTATTCGCTCCGCTGTCGTATGTTGTGCTTGTTGGAAATCAAATCCCGACATTCACAAGCGTAGTCATTCTTCATCGCCAGCCTCCTGACCTCCATTATCGATGCTCCTTCACTGCTCAGCTCTATTCTTCTTTACGTTCCTTCTCGTCGTCTCCGCGACAGACCTTCCTTCCCCTCCCGCCGTTATGCTGTTGGTCAGAAAGGTCCATTTTTGAGAGCTTGCGCCGCATTTAATCAAGTTCATGATATGTTCGACCAACATGTCCAGTTTTCGCTCTTGTCCTTCTGAGTCCTTGTCTATATTATCAATCTCCAATCCTTAACATTTCCTTCTTCCTTAGTTTGTAAGATATATTATTGTGAAACTCTAGGCAGCTGACAATATGAAATATATAATAATATTAAATAACAATATTACATTTAAACTTGTGTTTAGTTCACATTTTGATCAGTGGATGCATTATTTGAATGCCCAAACTTAACTATGTGTCTGCAATGAATTATGTCAGACTATGTTATTTTGTCATCTTTATCATTTCCATGCATTATAAAAAATGTCTATTGAACTGACATCCAGTATTTGCTTGCCAATCCCAAACTATATGACGCAGTCGGATGTTATATGTAGGGTTCAGGTTGTCAACTATTCCATTTTTGTCTGCACTCCATAACCAAAAGGCCCTTATCCACCTGATCCAGCCATCGCCCTCTAGGCGCATCGACCTGCCACCAGCCAATCCTGTTCTTTTTTACATCCTACCGTTCTTTGACACATTTTAAATCAAAAGCGTTTGCTTCCTTATGGACGGAATGAGAGTGGTTCCGTGAAACAGTCGTGACAACACGTGATTGCTCGACTTAACAACATGCCCGTCGTTGTGAATGGACCTTCCTCTATAGCAAAAACCGGCTATATGCCTGCTTGGTACTGAATAAGTCTCTTAGCACTGAATAAGACCAGGCATGGCTATTACGCCAAATAGAAGAATAATGTACTTACAAGCTTATCAAAACGTAACACATCTCAAATTTCGTGCGTTCACTCGTTATCAACAGTTTTTGGAGATTGACGTAGGCACGAAGGGCGAAAATGAGTTTGTTGATTTTGTTGATAATATCGTTGTTAAAAGTCCACTAATTAACCTAAATTTGTTAAGCAGGTTCATTCTCTAGTTCATAAATACCTGAAACGGGTTGTTCCCAACGAGAACTAGAGATGTGGTAAGAAATTCAGGTTTGGAATGGAGAGAGCAAATATATCAATGACTAACGACATGGTAATATACTGTTGTTACAAGAGCGTTCTAGAACTACTATTTTACACCCATTTTTACCCACTTGTGTCCTCTGTACGTCTTCTTTTAAAATCACTGTTTGCATCAAGTGAACAGACTGTTGATACTTTAAGAATCTTCTACAAATAAATCTATTCGATATTGATCGATGATATATTCATCGTAGGTCTTCGAGCTCGATCTTTAGATACAATTACGATACAATTGCAAAGAAAAAATATGTTTTATGTTAGCAATCAATAAAATTGTTTTACAAATAAGAATCTTATTGGAATTATAAATAAGTATATATAATGCATTGCAATTCACTAAGCTTCGTTCCATTGTGAAGACATCAAACCAAGCGCACAAAAAAAAATTATCAGCAAGAATGTTTGCAATCAATAAAATAAAAATAAAAATCGACTAGTAAGATAAGTAGTAAGATAGTTGTTTAATTAATTAATTGAAATCAAATACTTATCTACTCACTTGTCCGGTTTAAGCGGTGTCATAAACTGCTCACAGTCGCACACCTTCGTCTGCCAATCCATTATCCTAGCCATAACGAAGGCCGTTTCCGTACCATCTTGTTAACTCAACTTGGGCCTACCACGTCCCTTCAGTCCTTTGTGGACTGTCTAAAAGGACTATCCGGGATAAGTCGTCCAGTTCCATGCGTGTAACATGGCCAGACCACTAATATGACGAACTAGATGCGCTGCGCGACCGAGCACTGCGCTTCTGAGCGTCTTCTTCTCGAACGCGTTTCGCCAGGTTTGGATAGTGTTCATGTCTGAGATCAATTTCGTAGTATAATTGAAAAAATAAACAAAATGAAAGACAAAATGAAACTTTTACTCTTTTTAATAAACAATCGCTGTACATTCGGGTTGGCCCTAATGCTTGAAACATTCCTGGTGATACTCTTTGTAATTGCATTACAGTTTACGAGAAGGATACGTTTGACGAGTTCGACGAATACATAAACATTATCTTTAAAACAATTGATCTGTAACCAAAACAATAAGTAGATAAAAGAGAATAAGTATTTGTATACGATACAATACAATGTGTTTGATATAATGAATAAAAAATAGTTATTAAAAATAAGCTCGTTGAAAGTTTAATGGAGCTGCCTGGTGGTTTACGGAATGTTTTGGTAATATTTATAATCATTTAAAGAAATGTTATTATAACATACTTAAATTGCTATTATACACTGTCGGTTACATTAAAAATAAAACAAACACTGTTGCACTACGACTATACAACTGTCTATGCAACTGGCTGTGTATTTCTGTTATCAATCACTAAGTTGGATACATTTACCACAATGATTTTGGTCTTACGTCACAAAATATAATGGTCGCGTTTTAAATTAAATAAAACGCATTTATTGTGTTTTTATCTTAGTCTTAGACATTTCTGCTTTCTGCTACTGATGCTTCTGATTTACTCTCGTCCATCTCGCTGTATGTTGCCTCTCGTTTTCTTCGTCCACGTCATACACTTTATACTTTCAATGATCCTCTTCTATCCTGTTTCAGGTTGTTGAACCACTTTTACTATTTCTTTGATTTCGACTCATCTCTTAACTCTTTCCGTAACCGTATTTTTTTTTCTTCTAATTCTCTTTAATCCTTCTTCTTAGTTTTTTATCACTAAGTTTATGATAGTCTTTAAGCTTACCTGTGTTTTTTTTCTTTTATGTTTTGCTAGGTCAGGACTAGTTTAGTTAGGCTTAGTTTTTCTTGAATGATATTGTTATTGAATTGTATATTGAATGATATTTGTTAGTGTTTAATTAGTTTTAAGTCTGTTTTATTTACCCTTGATGGCGGATATTGGATTAAATAAAAGAAATGAAATTAAAGACATTAAGTAGTGTGCAACATTGAATATTTTAACTAAAGTATTATATACGATATAAATACACATTATCGCTTGGTCTGATGTATTTATAATCGTGTTTGTGTGTTCATTTATATTGATATGTTTATAGAAACAAATACGCAAATAAAATGTCTCAATTTTTTTCCATGCTTTATGTTTTTCACTAAGCAAAGAAAAAGTAATCTCATATCATTGCACAATCATCATTTCTTTTTTTCATCTTGCAGGTTTGTTCAGTTCACATGTATTTGCATATTTTATGCATTTATTCATTAGGTATTGTTGCTAGTTAAAGCTCAACTAGCAATAACAATATAAAGGCCCAAATTATTTTACCTTCACTTTTTCGGTAACATGTTGTCAATTTTCTTTGCGTGCGATTTTTTTTGTTTATCCCAATGATGTACCGCTTATGACCAAACGCTGATGTGCAATTTATTTCGTTGGTGCACAGAATACATATTTTTTGTTTGATAGAGTGCAAACAATGCTTTCTGGAATAAGCAACGCAGCAAACGCATCATCCAGTATCCAAATAATGCAATAAAATGCATCTGACGCATCTGACGCATTCTCCGCAGTCTGACCAAACAATGCAGACAGACGGCGAACATGGCACATTGTCCCACTATCGTATGAATTGTCGCCTAACGGTACATTTGGCGCAGACTTAGAAGCATTCCGAAGGTCGCTGCAGATCGACGACAGATGCAACCGTCGCGAAAAATGCGCCAATCGTTCGTTGCCCATTCGATGCCTCCCTGTACCTTTTTCTCATGACAATCTAACGTCTGGCGATTGTTTTAGTCTTTGCCTTTTTGTTTTTTGCTTACCGTTCGGTTTCGATCGAGTTTATTTTGATTATTACCTACCACGTTCGGTGGTTTGGCAAAATTTCAAGAAAGCACATCAGGCACAGGCGGAGGTAACCTTCTAAAGTGGACTCCTTTTATGGATAACGAAAACAGGGAAACACATTTGATAAAAAAAGAACAAAGCTTCTGCGCCGTCTTTACAGTTTTTTTTTGTATAAATTTTGATAAAACATAAGCCACCAGGTTGACATTGGAAGAATTGGTTAGTTTCCAGAAAAAAAATGTATTCTTATACCGAAAAGGAATGTCAATAACAGGCACCTTTATATATGGAACATAACAGCTATCATAAACATCAGATGCACTTTGTTATCCTTTACTGGGACAATATCTATCTAAAAATGTTTGTCTTAAAACAAGAGCAGCAGGTGTTTCGTAAGTCAGGTCGTTTAATTTGCCGTTAATTTATTCTTCAATTGGCATTATCAGATAAAAAAATCAGCAATATTTAAACAATTCAAAGAAATAATGCCACAGTCGGCAGAAATAACTTACGACATACAAGTGAAGGATAGCTCATCCCCAAATCAACCGAAGAGTGTAAAACGATTATCTCTCACTTCTTACATCCTATGTATCGAATATGTAAGAAGACAGGTCAGATCGAGTTTTGTGTTAAGAGTTCAGTGACGATTCCATACGATTAGATGTAAAAACTAAAAAATATTGTTGTGCTATATACTACACTTCTTTCTCGACACAGTTGACAAATTAATATGCACATAATGTTTAATTATTTTAACCACAAAAACCATGCAAATGAGCTTCTCAGCAAAAGCGCATGTTAGGCAGGGAATCTTTCGAAACCAATATTAAGTTGTAAAGTTAAAAAAAACTTCATTGCTATTATTATCACAAAACATTACCACTTAATATTATTTCCATGTTTACCATAGTGGTGCTATTTACAATAAACTGCTCAGCTCCTGCAAAACCGATAGACTGCGATAGATCCATTCGTATCTGAACCGTTCCCACTTACCAAGGACTCCTAGACTTAATACTTGAATACGTAAGGAACACTTGTATAGGCCGGCATGATCGCGTTGGTCATTATGCCAAAGAACGAGAAGAGTTATTTTGTGTTTGGAATAATCTGAGCATAATTCTTCTTCTTCTTCATTGGCACAACAACCGTTGTCGGTCAAGGCCTGCCTGTACCCACTAGTAAAGTGAGCTTGGCTTTCAGTGACTTTTGTTACCATAGCAGGATAGTCAGTCCTACGTATGAGGGCACGGTCTATTCGGGGCTTGAACCCATGAGCATAATTAAATCATAACATTAAATCTGAGCATGATACACATCCAAAAAGTTACAACACCCAAGTCTACCAGAATAAAACATAAGAACATTGTTTATAAAATGAGGACTCTCACAACCAAAGTACTGAAATTCGTCATAAATACTGTGCTGACTTCTATTAGGCGTAAACTTCCTACGCGGACAATGCCGGCCCATGCTCATGCTGGCTTTAAGACTTTATTCAGTACCACGCAGCCGAATAGTCAATCCTTGCTACGGGGGAACGGTCTATTCTACTAGGCTTGAACCCATGACGGGCATGTTATTGATTCGTTCGAGTTGACGTCTGTACCAACCCTCTGACACAGTCCATAATAATGACATAATTTAGAAAATAGCGAGTTAATTTGGCCAGTTTGCAAGGCTTCTTCTTCTATTTGGCGTAACGTCTTAACGTCAATGTAAACTTACTAGTAGACATCGAAAAAGCTTTTTTGATTAATTATGTACCCTCTTACGCGAAACTACGGTTCCTGGATTGATTTTGATAACATTTTGTTTAAAATAGAAAAGTGTGTTTATGTTGCATCAATACTGCAGTACGGGTAAGATCGACACCATGATGGGGTAAAATCGACACCTTGTAAGGTGATCTCGATACATAGGTTATAGCTTTTAAAATAACAAACTCTGATGGCCGGTTGTTTTTCATTGAAGATCAACAAAGTATTTCGTAACATTTTTAAGAAAAATTAGCACAAAACATTATTGAAATATGTCAAAAGAAATGAAACTACAAGCAAGAACAAAAATTTAATTACAAATAGCATCGTACCAGATTCCATATAGTAGAAGCTGCGGGGATGTTCATGATGTTCCATAGCTCATTCCGGTCTATAGTGTCGTAGGCCGCCTTAAAGTCGATGAATAGGTGGTACTCTGCGGTGTATGTCGACATAATCGGCTCTCTTTAATATACCTGAAGCCGAAACCAAACCCATACCGGTCTTGAAACTGATACAAAGCCCATACCGGTCCTGGACCTGATACAAAACCTATGACGGTCGTAGAACTAATCATGAACCCATGCCAGTCTTGGAACTGCTCACGAATCTATATCGGCCCTGTAATGGATAATAAACCTAAATCCGATACAAAACCAATCCTTCGGGAATTGATACTGAGATCATACCGGTCCTGGTCCTGATACCGAACCTATACCAGTACAGGAAGCAATACTAAGCCCATACCAACCCAGGAACCGATCACGAATCCAAATCGGTCCTCGAACTGATCACAAACCCGTACCGATCCTGAAAGTGATACTTAACTCATACCGGTCCTGGACCTAATACTGAATCCATACCGACCCTGTAACGGAAACTAAAATCATACCGGTGCCGAATCCGATACTGAGCTGAGCTGAGCTGAGCTGAGTCCATACCAGTCCTGGTCCTAATACCACACCCATACCTGTACAGGAAGCAATACTGAATTCATACCAGTCCAGGAACTGATCCTATACCGGTCTAGAAGTGATAATGAACCCATACCGGTCCCAGAACCGATAATGAACCCAAACAGATCCTAGAACCGATCACGAACTAACACCGATCCAGGAAATCATCTTAAAACGATACCAATCCTGAAACAGCTCCAATTTTCTTCCGTTCCTGGAACTGTACCTTGATCTGTTCTGGATTCGTAACGAAGTTTAAAACATTATTCGGGATATAGTTCCTGTTTCGATCGATTTAGCTCAATTTGTATCCTGATATAGTCCTAAAAAGCATCGCATATGTGGTCTGGATCGTCCTGGTGGTTTGATTGTTGACACTTCTTCTTCTTCTATTTGGCGTAACGTCCTACGTGGACATGCCGGCCTGTATAAGGCTTTCGAGACTTAATTCATTACCACGTAGCCGGATATAGTCAAAATCCTTCCTACGGGAGGACGGTCTATTCTAGGCTTGGACCCATGACGGGCATGTTTATTGAGTCGTTCGAGTTGACGACTGTACCACGGGACCGCCCCATGATTGTGAACACTACAGTTCATATAAAAGCCTATTGCGAACCCATTATTGGGACAACAAGTAGCCAATCAACCCGCTGATAGGAACAACCGACAACCAACCATGTAATTGTGGAGAAACACAAATCCTGGAAATCTCGCCACTAGTGTTGGGTAAATACAATTTTTTTCCGGAGTCGGATTGATCCGACTCCGGCACCCCTCGGACTCGGACTCGGAGTTGCTTCGGACTGTTTAGCGGGGGGGGGGGGGGGGGGGGGGCGTACGGGAAAACCCTCGGACTCATCGACTCCGAGTCCGGATCACTCCGGATTACTCCGGATCACTCCGGACTACTCCGGATCACTCCGTATCACTCCGGATCACTCCGGATCACTCCGGATCACTCCGGATCACTCCGGACTACTCCGGATCACTCCGTATCACTCTGGATCACTCCGGATCACTCCGGATCACTCCGGATCACTCCGGATCACTCCGGATCCGAAATGACTGTCCATTATCGTTTAGACAATTCTTGATGAGTTCATTGACTTTCAAGGCGTACATCTAATATGTACGAAAACTGATCCGGACTGATCCGGAGTGATCCGGAGTGATCTGTAGTGATCCGGAGTAATCCGGAGTGATCCGGAGTAATCCGGAGTGATCCGGAGTAATCCGGAGTGATCCGGAGTAATCCGGAGTGATCCGGAGTAATCCGGAGTGATCCGGAGTAATCCGGAGTGATCTGGAGTAATCCGGAGTGATCCGTAGTAATCCGGAGTAATCCGGACTGATCCGGACTGATCCGGACTGATCCGGAGTCGAATCCAGTTATGATCCGGAGCCGGAGTCATATTTTGCGCACCGAAGTCGGAGTTGATCCATGACTCCGCTCCGGATTACCCATCACTACTCGCCACCTGCATTTGTGGTCAATTGCATTAAAAGCAGCTATAACAACAATTTCTATATTTGTTCTACAAGAAATAAAAAAAACACATCGAATATTTTTATCACACTATATCAAACCGTATATTGGCCGTACTTCAGTTAGAATCCTTAGTTCTATATTATTGTCGTGAAAAAATTACATTCATTTTTTGGAATGGCCATAAAGACGGTTTCGTGTATCACATTCCATGCCGATTGTCATTTTGCATTCTGTTTTCATTGCCAATCAATGATACACTCTACACGACGTACAAAGTATAGCATAAATAAGACACGTTATTTACGTTTTGGTAGTTTTTGCTTATACCTATAAGATTCAATGTTGCAGGTTTTTGAACTACTTGCTTTACATTTCCTCTGCAAAAAATACGCAAACAATTTAATTGCATAGACCTATTGAACTTACTTCCATCCGCGTAAGGTTCTAGATTCAGATCAGTCGAACACGCTACTCTTACCCGTCTGTAATGTTTTGTAGGTTGTAAAGTCTGTATAGCTACCAGGTGATGCTATCTTTCGGTAATGTATAATATTTGTGTTTTCTATCTTCTAGCGTTCCGTTTGAGCAGCCGATAAAATCGTGAATTACTTTCGGGAGATTCAAACACATCATCGTCCCCATTGGTCCAGCGTGTGATGATGGGCTGTTCGTTTACGAAACGCTGATATGCCGCCGTGTCGTCTGCCGCTATTACCGTACTCCTTTCTATGCGATCCTCGTCGTCGCCGTTCGCTGGGCCCCGCTGGCAGGGGATATCAAAGCGCGAATAATCACCCTGCACCTCGTCCGATTGATAACGGGAGCGTAGAAACAATGCCACCAGCATGGTGATAGCGAAGGCCGCCAGTGCAACAAAATCGTTCTCATCCAGTGCCGGATCAGAATGGACACGTTCATAGTTTTCCACGTACAGTCGGCGGACAAAGTGCCGCAGCGGGTAGTCCAACCGGGCACCAACGATTGTATTAACGCCATAGAAAATAAAGACAGTACCAAAGATGACCGAGCGGGTGATCAGTATGATCGGCAAGGTAATGTTAAGTACGGCACCGATTAATACACCTCCCAATGCGATGTACCACGAAACATTACGCAATGTGTAGAAATTTCCATCTGAAACACGAATTACAAAAACGTAAATAATTGTTTGTAAAGAACACATTTAATCGCCAGCCCAGGAATACTTACTTATCATACCGAACAGGGTTAAGCAGATCATGTAGCCAGTTAGCATTGAGCAGAATATTTTGCCGGCCACGGGAGCGTACAGTCCAAGAAGCAACCCAACCACGGCTCCTATAATTGCTCCGCCGACCAAACATGTTATAAGCCATTCGTGTGCCAGCGGTTTATCAAGCATATTCAACGCCTCCACCGTACCCACAACAGCCAGGAAACCTAACGAGGCAGAACATTTGACCACGAGCGGTAAATATCCCATGATAACTTCTAGTACGGCAATAATCGTCAGTATGATGGCGAGTACACGATAGGGAATGTTCAAACCGTAGCATCCCGCCGGTTCTATGAATGGCTTACACGAGTACGTGTGGGTTGGAACGTAAAGAGCAAATCCTCGGTGCACGGGATCGATCACAGCGGTTACGAACACCATCCCGCGACCAGTCAATCTGCCGTAGGTGTGTCGATTCAGCAACAGCGGTGCGTGCAAGGCATTCTGGCGTCCCTGCACTTTGGCGTTGGCATAGCTAATCAGCTTATTAATTGCAGCGAAATAGGCCCGTTGGGAGAAATCGTGCGTAGGCATGATGTAGTAGTAGGACTCATATTCCAACCGTGCCTTCCCGCACGCGTTCGGAGTGCCCTGGAACGGTTTGGCGACTGCCGCAGCCGGCGTGTCCACAATGATGACTTCCGGCGTGAGGGTTAGATTGAGGACGGGTGAGATTTCGACCGGAAATTCGAGATTGCATCCACCCGGGACCGGGGCCGATCTGTTGTACAGCATGAGCACCAACGAAACCCACACTGGTTGATGAGTATTCAAATTGAACGCGTACAGATCACCATCCCCGTACATCAGCAAGCCAACATTCTGGCCCGAAAGATGGCCCCCGTCCACGATGGAGCTGTTGTAGCTGAGCGTAACATTGTACTCGAAGGCGTGCAGCTGCACCAGCGCGAAGCCAACCTGATCGCCAGCATTTTTTGAATAGTTGCTCAGGTGGATGCGCGTATTCGAGTACGGCTGCAGGACGATCTCGCGATAATCGTTGATATCGTTCGGTCTCAAGGCGACCGGGACGGTCAATTCGACGACCTCTCGCACTGTTATCGCCACACATCACCACGTACAGCAGGAAGGAGAGAACGGTGGTAACACATTTGGAATAATAATACACAGTGAAATGCATTTGGTAGCAGCAGGCAAATGTAAATATCAAAACTTACCAGACAGCAGGCTTGGCTGCTGTGGTTCGACGGAATCACTGGTTACATTTTGGGAAGCAGAAATAGTTACGTAAAACATCAAATACGTACAAAAACATTTAAATATTGTATTGGCAAGGCGAACATTGCCGGAACGGTACATTGTTGTCGGTGCTTGCCTGTGCAAATAAAATAGATTTGTTGTGATAATTAACGACAGCAGTGTTGCCAAATCAAACAAAACGATGTACCCGTTGAACATTGCGATGGTTTCGAGTAGTATTTTCTGCTCGAAATCTCTCGCATACCATTGCAACGGTTTCGAGTAGAATCTTGTGGAGTAGTACAATTTTTTGCAACTTTCGTCGATCTTTATCGAGTAAATATACGTAAACACGACATTCAAAAGATTGCAAGTAAATATTTTTGTTATCCATCCAGCGATGGATAGCTTGGATTGCTCGAAAAAGATTTGCCACAGGCTGCTAGACTTCCTCTACTATAGTGAATCTATGTTTCCCCGATATTTTCAAGTAAAGTATGCCATGTTTTAATGCTATCTGGCGCTGGCTATCCAAATTCATCTAAAATTATGTATTATGAGTTTAATATAAATTTAGATAGCCACGTTCACAAATGGCATACAGGCGGTCCCCGAAATACACGGTTAATGGGGACCGAAAACGGCCGTAAAAAACCGCGTAACTCGAATTTCCGCGTATGTCGAATCTCGTAATTTCCAGTCAAAATATCACTGATCTTCGTGCAATTTTGCAAGTAGAGGATGGTTTTAGCCACCAAATTAATTATTTGATGTGATTCTGACTGAATTCAACAATTTTACACCATTTAAAATGGTTTTTAAAATTCGATCAATAGGGAAAATATTTGGCATTTGTCAATGGATGTGTCAAATCAGTACAATTTGCTCAAATAACTGTTACATTAAGAAAACCGCGTATCTCCGAATCCGCGTATAAGAGGTACCGTGTATCTCGGGGACCGCCTGTATTCTTCAATAAAATATCTGTCAAACACACATTTTTGACACTAACACCAAAATTGAGCTACTTTTTGTCACGCGAGACGTTGTCACTCTATGTCTCAAGGTGTATGGATATTAGGAGGAGAAGTGCTTCAGAGCAAATTGACATTTCACGGCTTGACATAACAATACTGAGGGCGTCGGTATTAAAATTGGGAAGGACTGGAGAGGGGTATAGAAAATTGTATACGATTTGGCATAACTATTCTAAATGATGGCGTCCAGCAAACGCCCTAAAAATGCACCTAAATAAACACACCTTTAAACACATAACCTATGTCTATAAGCGAAAGGCCACGGGAGTGACAAAATGCTGACAAATTTTTCAAAATGTGAGCTTTTGTCACTTTTTTGAGCTTTGGTCAAAATTTTGTAACCTGGAGCAGCCAGGAAAAAAAAGTTGACAAAAGTTGACAAAATTTGAAGTTCGTGAAAAAGCGTAAACAAACAGCTACTTGGCGCAGTTGTGACCCATTGTTATGATAATAATGCTAAAATGCATGATTCTAATTGATTTATGTACCTAGTTAGTGCTTCTTAAACAAAATATCGATGATATTCAGATGTTGGAGCTTTTTGTCGCTCTTGTGTATGTTTTTGGTGCGGCCACGAGAAAAGCTCTTTTTTGCAGTTGACAAGCAATTTTGACAAAGTTGAAAATTTTTTCAACATTTTTTCAGCTCCGTGGCCACGCGCTATTAGAACGGTCAAATAAAAAGAGCAAAAAATTGCTCGATTTTTCAACTTGGGTGCAGATCACGATGTTCCGCTTTTCGAGTAGCTCCGTTCCGATCGGATCGGAGCCTATCAACTCGAGCACATCACTATCGTGTGAGATGAACCTTTTCGCTCCACACGTCATTTGGTGGTTCCGGTTTGCGGCGTTTCTTTCTCTTTCCGTGTTAGAAGTTCAACGAGGCAACACGTACGTGTTCGGCCCGTCGTGAGCAAAAATGGTGAACCACCGTATTCCTTCGGTCTTCTCCAAGACCTACGTTACTCCCCGTCGTCCGTTCGAAAAGCCACGTCTCGATGCGGAATTGAAGATTATTGGCCAGTACGGCCTGCGTAACAAGCGTGAGGTATGGCGTGTGAAGTACACGCTTGCCAAGATCCGCAAGGCTGCTCGTGAGTTGCTCACGCTGGAAGAGAAGGATGAGAAGCGCCTGTTCCAAGGTAAGTTTTAGCAATGCTGTGAACGAATGGGAATCCTCGTTTACTCCTAAACAAGATTGTGATGATTTTTTTTTAAATTTCTGATACCTCTTGTCAGAATAGTTCTTTGTTGAAAATATAAAATCCCGCACACGCCGGGACTGAACCACGTTTTACCCACACACACAACTGCCCAGTGTACACCTTAACCTCACTCTAATCTAATGATATTACCTCTTTCAGGTAACGCCCTGCTGCGTCGTCTGGTTCGCATCGGTGTGCTGGATGAGTCCCGCATGAAGCTCGATTACGTGCTCGGCTTGAGAATTGAGGATTTCCTTGAGCGCCGTCTGCAGACCCAGGTGTTCAAGCTGGGATTGGCCAAGTCGTACCATCACGCCCGCGTTCTGATCCGCCAGCGTCACATTCGGTAAGTAGTCGATTAAGAAAATGGATGGGTATCGATTCAGCCCATCAACGCGGCACACAGCGTCCATAACATATCATACCAGTGCCGAGAAGATTCAACTTATCCGTTGCTGTCTCCATCGTGTATTCAGTTCTCTAGAGAGATTTTGCGCTGGCCCCGTGCCGCCGCAAATGATCGTGAGTGCCACTTAGAATCAGAAGAGTCGCAAGATTTTTCGGTTTCTAACGCCTCACATACATACGTACACACGAAAAACAAGTTCAGTGACACGGCTTTACTTGTACGATGAAGCAGTTTCCTGGTTGGTCACCAACGCGAATTGGCGATCATTGGATCTATTCACTGCAAGAATAAGCCATTAAGAACTTGATGATTCGTGCTGAAACGTACTCGCCGATCCATGGAAGCAAGAATCAGATGTATTTCTTCCACATGCGCGATGCATTGAGGATCACTGGAAGGTTTTACTGTTGTATCGATTCGGAACGAGGTAACAAAAACGGTAAATGATGGCTTAACGTTTAATAGAATGTAGTGTTAAGGTGGCTATTTTCCTTCAGTATTTTTGTTGTAAATCAAGTAGTTTATTAAAAATTCGTATGACATTGCGAATGAATTTCACAGCAACGTTATAAATTGCAATGGCTAAACTTCATGGAATAAGATAATTTAGTGTCAGCACAATTATGAAGTGTTTCATTGGGATTGGTTATCCAAATGATGTACTATTGTTTTCTATTAAATCGGCTAGACCAGAACACAAATTTGTAACACGAATATTGTAAAACTATGTATGTCTTACACTACTGTCTCTCTAAGATGCTAAATCAATGGTTTATGTTATGATCTACCCCAATGGCCACGCTCCACCGAACAATCTATTTCGCTGAGAGTGCCAAATGTAACTATCATTGGGAATATTGAACCCGGGTTAGGAACCATTTCCTGCTTATTAAACTCGTGCAGGCCGTGGGCCGAAAACTTTGGAACATTTAAAACTGTAAAAACGATCTATGTGTACTCAATTATCGATTTAATAGGGTGCAATATAAATGAGTAGATGTTACGATCTACCCTAGCCCAATGGCCACGCTCCAGCAAAGAACTTATTTTGCTAAAGAGTGCCAATTCAAACTATCATTGGGAATATTGAACCCGGGTTAGGAACCATTTCCTGCTTATTAAACTCGTGCAGGCCGTGGGCCGAAAACTTTGGAACAATTAAAACTGTAAAAACGATCTATGTGTACTCAATTATCGATTTAATAGGGTGCAATATAAATGAGTAGATGTTACGATCTACCCTAGCCCAATGGCCACGCTCCAGCAAAGAACTTATTTTGCTAAAGAGTGCCAATTCAAACTATCATTGGGAATATTGAACCCGGGTTAGGAACCATTTCCTGCTTATTAAACTCGTGCAGGCCGTGGGCCGAAAACTTTGGAACAATTAAAACTGTAAAAACGATCTATGTGTACTCAATTATCGATTTAATAGGGTGCAATATAAATGAGTAGATGTTACGATCTACCCTAGCCCAATGGCCACGCTCCAGCAAAGAACTTATTTTGCTAAAGAGTGCCAATTCAAACTATCATTGGGAATATTGAATCCGGGTTAGGAACCATTTCCTGCTATTAAAACTCGTGCAGGCCGTGGGCCGAAAACTACGGAACAAAAACAATCACTTGGTACACAACTATCAATATAGATAGGATACAAAGTCAAAGACTAAACTCTACTTTACCCCAATGGCCACGCTCCAACGAACAATCTATTTCGTTGAGAGTGCCAAAAGTAATAATCATTGGGAATATTGAATCCGGGTTAGGAACCATTTCCTGCTTATTAAATTCGTGCAGGCCGTGGGCCGAAAACTTCGGAACATGAATATTGCAACTAAAAAAAACTGCATTTATATCACTACTTAGAATATTTAATCATGCATCGTTTTTATTGTTGATTTTTGTTATTAAAACGTTCGCGGTTTCTGTCTATACTGGACTGGACCTGGGCCGCCGACTACGTGACGGGACATGTATAGTCATACGATAACGAGTTCATGCGTCTCAGTTCAAACGCAAATAGACTGGATTATAGCCACTTTTTTCTACTATGTTATAAAAAAACGTTAAAAAATCACTGTCTTGATCAATCACGAGCCCTAGAATCTGTTAATATGCTGAATAATCTCAATAATAATAAAATTTTGTACTTTTTCTTTCACAGTGTCCGCAAGCAGGTCGTGAACGTTCCTTCGTTCATCGTCCGTCTGGATTCGCAGAAGCACATCGACTTCTCGCTGAAGTCGCCCTTCGGTGGTGGCCGTCCAGGTCGCGTCAAGAGGAAGAACCTGAAGAAGGGCCAGGGTGGCGGCGGCGCTGCCGAAGAGGAGGAAGAGGATTAAACTGCTGGTCGCGGTTGGTTGTCTAAACCCTAAACATTCTGTCACTCAGCTAGATGTAATAATAACAAGCATTACATGAGTGTCTCCAACACGATTCGTCTGTTTTATTTAAACTTATTTGTTGTAGATTAAGTGTATCCGAAAATTTCTCCAATTTGATAAACGGAATAAGATTTTTAAATAGTATGGTTATGCTGTCTTCTGATGGTATTAATAGTTCTTAATATTTGATTAATCCAAAATCAGTAAAAAAGGTTCGGGAAGATTAAATTCTTAAACACACACAAACTACAATACGAAATTTAATCTTAGAAAGTCGTTAGAAATGCAAATATAAAAGGCCTGATTGGTTTTCCCGTAAGTTAGATCAAATAATGTTGGATTCATTTACTATCTTTTCTCGTCTGGTTGTTCTCTAAATTCTTTCGGTTGTCGCGACATTATGATTAAATGATATGCTATGATATTAATGACTTTCGAATAGATCGGCGAATCTCGAATATTTCTGTAAGAGGAATATTGTGACTTTCAGCCAGAATAGATTTTTTTTTATTTAAGTCGTTGGTTTTTGACGTTAAATTTATTATATTATAGGAATCATGTTGCAATTTCAGGAACTTACTAAACAGGGAACTGTACGCTTATGATAGACCGTTCCATAAACTGTATTTGAATATTTATGAACATTTAAATTTCAGTGCTTAACTAAAGTTGTACACGTCTCAGTCATGTTTGGCTTCGTCTATGAACAATCTATTAAATTTCCATGTGCTTAGGTTTATTATTCCACACCCTGCCGAGTTAAAATATACGTTTCTATACGACAACGATCGGCTAAATACGGCTCACGAGTCGCTTACGGCTCTTTGATTGCTGGATAATGGCTCTTAATCGTTCATATATTTTGTACTTTTGCCTTATCTATGTGGCTCTTCACGTTGAAATCTACAAACATTTTGTATGATTAGGCTATTTTGGTCGCAAACTTTGCCGAACGCTGGTATCTAGGACATAATAATGGTTCTTCTGCGCCTCCAAAAGACTTCCTTTCATTGCACCTAGAAATTCGCCGCTTGAACACGGCTCTCTAGCGGAAAGTGCATGGAAAATTGAACGTAGCTAATATGATTTTTTATTTGTGTATTTATTTTTTACATGTTGATGCATGTAGGATTGTTTGAACAATTTCAAAACGTCGATAAATCTTTCATTAATTCGAGTGGGTCAGCATGATTCCAATATTTTGCCGTTCGATTCGAAACATTCTGTTCCGTTCGAGTGTTGTGATCACAGGCGGAATATCATTCAAAATTTTGCATGTCAGCGATAATTAAAAAAAACAACGAATAAAATATAAATCCCTGTAGAACAAACATACGAAACAAAAAACGTCATTGCTATGCATGTGCAGTGTCATTTGGAAAGAAAATTATAATAACGATCGCAAAAAATAGTTCAGCCATATACGGACGTCACACGAAGCGTAAACTTTGGCGTAAACTGAATTTCAGCCATACAACCCTGAAATCTTTTGACAGGAAGTTTACGCTCTCCCATACAAATCAAGCGTAAACTTTTTGAGTTTACGCCTCGTGTGACGTCCGTAATAGGGTTGGAACTTTTCAAGGGAACAAAACGTGGGCAAATATCTGCGGATGTTTTGATTTACCCAGTGTGCCGGATCGGACCGCTATCAATCCATCATCAAGGCGGAGCAGATGGTTCTGCTGCTTGGACTCCGGGCGCACATCTCCACAGACGAACAGCGGCTACAGCCGGACTGACAAATGTCGAACGTCGGAAAAAATAAGTTTCTCCACTGAGGAAAGTACTTTTTCGTGCAATTGGTATCCATCAAACGCTGCAGTTTACTTCATCGCGCAAGTAAAGTATGAAAAGTGTGGTAGAGCGTTAGTATTTTGTCCCCCAAAGATAGTTGAAAGTAACGCTGTGTGCAGAGGGAAGACCGGCAAAGTGCAGAAGAAGCGGAAAAGCCAGTTTTTGTATCGCTGGTAATTTGTAGTGGTGGTAGTGCAGAGAGGGCCGCTATATCTGCCTGTGTGCTGTCCGTGTGGTGGTGTGGTGTCATCGACGGTGTAAAAGAGCTTTACACAGTCGCGCTGACTGAAGCAGAGAAAGATGGCCGATGGCGTTGAAATCGATCTGTACGCCGATGATTTGGACCAGGATTACGCGCAAAACAATGTAAGTAGACGGTGAAACTGGAGCGGCTGCTGTGCGTAAGCCATTTTCCATCCGCAATGGGACTGGCACAATTGGTATCTCATCCCGCCGTAGCTTGAAGTTTGTGCCTGTGGGAAGTGCATAAGACTGCGTGTGTGTGTTTGTATGCGTGTATGTGCGTCGCAGGAGGAAGCAAAATGTTTTTGTTGCAGAAAAAGTGGAAAACTTTGCGTGTAGTCCTGGGAGTCGGTCGGTTGTTTACACGGGATTGTGCTTACTTTTGCAGGACGATTTCGGTGGCGATAGTGGCGACCTGTACGACGATGTAATCGTACCATCCGGGGACCGCAACAATGCGGGCAGAGGCCCGTCGATGGACCGGGGCGACGGTGTCGATACGAATGGTTCGTACCACCATCATCCCGGGGCTTGGTCGCTCAGCCACATTCCACGCCGTCATCAGCTGTACGTGGGCAATCTGCCCTGGTGGACGACGGACCAGGACATCACCGACTCGGTCGCGGACGTTGGCGTGAACGATTTCCAGGAGGTGAAGTTCTTCGAGAATCGTGCCAATGGACAATCGAAGGGTTTCTGCGTGATTTCGCTCGGTTCGGAAAACAGCATGCGGCTCGTAATGGAACGACTACCGAAGAAGGAACTGCACGGTCAGAATCCGGTCGTGACACTGCCAACGAAGCAGGCGCTGAATCAGTTCGAAAGCCAGCAAAAAACCCGACCCACGCCACCGGCACCAGGGCAAAGCAATGGACCGCGACCGCCTGTACCCGGCATGCCGATGGGTGGCCCGGGCGGACCAGGTGGCGGCCACGGAGGACCGGGCATGGGAGGGCCGGGAGGGCCTCCGGGTGGCGGTCCTGGTGGACCGGGAGGACCAGGTGGTATGGGCGGTCCCGGCGGACCGCAGCCACGGATGATGAACCCCAATATGCCGCCGGGCATGCGTCCACCGCACCCGCACATGTCCGGACCGATGCACATGCAGGGACCGCACGGCGGACCGGGCGGGCCACCGCGACCACAGGTAAGTGTCGGGCCTGCTGCGCCGCCCCATCTAGTTCGAAGTGTAAGTTTCATCCGCCATGACACCATCTTTCGTAGGGACCGCCAATGCATCAAGGGAATGGACCACCGCAGCAACCGCCTCGATTCCAGAATCAAAACCAATGGAATGGTCCGCCACGAATGAACGGTCCGCGACCAGGCGGCCCGGGGGGTCCAGGCCCAATGCAGCACAGGCCGCAAATGGCAAGTTATATCAGCAAATCGTTAACGTCTTTTACTCGCTTCATTTCGCTAACTCCATACAATCCGATCGTGTCTGTGTTGTGTGCATTTTGTCACTAACTTTCTTTTGTTTTGTGCCTCTTCATTATTCCACAGTTCCAAGGACCGCCGAACGGTATGCCACGTGGACCACGCCCGGAATGGAACCGGCCGCCCATGCACGGTGGTTACCCGCCGGGTCATCCTGGTGGCCCCGGACAGGGACCACCGCACATGCAGGGAGGGCCACACGGACCGCGCGCTCCCCATCACGGATCGATGGGTGGGCCGCCGGGACCGCAAGGTCCTGCCCCGCACGTGAATCCGGCGTTCTTTAATCAGGGCGGTGGCCCACCGAATCATCCCAATGGAGGTGGCCCCGTCGGACCGCCGCACGGTCCACAGGGACAGGGCGGGGGACCGCCGCAACACTTCAACCCACAGGGTGGTGGAGCTCCACGGGGCGGTCCATGGCCGGTACAGGGTGGCAAGCCGCCGGGTGCGCCAGGCGGATTCCCTGAACATCCGGTCATCACCCCGCAGCTGAGCGAAGCCGAATTCGAGGAGATTATGACCAGGAACCGTACAGTCAGTAGTTCCGCCATCGCGAGGTAAAGTGCAATGTTTAAGCCGCACTACTGTAATGTTACTCTAAACTCACCATCAAACAACTCATGCCCTCTTATGATGCTCATGTTCTCTTTATTTTGTTGTTCGTGCATTGTTTGCAGAGCCGTATCGGATGCCGCTGCTGGCGAATACTCAAGCGCAACCGAAACACTGGAAACGGCGATCTCGCTTATCAAGCAGTCCAAGGTGGCTCAAGACGAACGGTGTAAGATTTTGATTGTCTCGCTGCAAGACACGCTGCACGGCATCGAGGCGAAGAGCTACACCCGGCGAGAGCGTTCCCGGTCGCGCGAACGCTCGCACAGACGCCAGCGCCGGGAGCGGTCAACGTCACGCTACCGGGAACGTTCGCGCGATCGCGAGCGGGAGCGTGAGCGTGATCGGGATCGTGACCGTGAACGTGATGGGTAAGTGAATACGGCTGTGCTGCTTTGGGTGGTTTTGGTTCGCATGATTCACGGCAATGACCTTCCAACTCTAACGCAAGCGGGTGCGGGATGGTCTTGCCTAGCCGCGGAAGATCTATAAGCTTTATACTATATCGTTTGTTCTCACCGTTTGTCACTAGCTCTCGCCGATCTCGCCCAAGGAAATCTCCGGAACCGGCCACTGATAACGCAACGGATAGCTCGTCGAAACGGTACTACAACGACGATCGCTACCGTTCGTCGGATCGTGAGCGGGAGCGCGATCGCGACCGCGAGCGCCGTGAAGATCATCGATCACGGCATTAAGTAGTGCTAAAATGAACCCTTATATTTTCGAACGCTACTAGCAAAACGGAACTAGCTGGTTGCCTCAAAATTCCTGCAACGCTACACTACAATTGAATTCTAAAGTTTTTGGGCGATTGTCTTTTTTGACAGTTCAGTTCCCATTTCCATGGAGAGAAGTTAATGTGAAACAAAATGAACTACACACACGGTCCGCAGCCCGATCCTTTTGCCCCGTAATACTTCCCCCAGTTTTATATATGTATCGATGTTTCCCCACATCTCGCCCAAAGTTTTTGAAAGTAGTTTAATTTGAAGTTTTGGTTTCTATTTTGTATAAAATTAGTGCAAAAGTCGTTCCAAACATGGAGCAAAATGTAGTAAGTTCATTGTGAAACAAGAATATCTCATATACACGTTTTAATTGCACGACGCTCTCGAGTTTCCCCCTGATCTCGTTGCACTTACAAAAGCGCCGCCGTATCGTCTCTCTGTATGCAAAGTGTTTAGACGGAGAATGTATCTTCTTTTTTTAAATTCCATTTGCACTATAACTATTCTACCAAAATGAGACGTGGGAAGCATCTGAGAGCATAATAATACGCCACATAGCTAAATGTAACGCAGAGAAGGACGCATCGGAGCGCAGGCATGGTGACAAAGATTTAAGGCGCGCAACGGCAAAGAGGAAGCATCAATATATATTCAAACTATACATCCATCCCGCTCTACTACTAGCAGAGTACACTTCCCATCATTGGCGTTCCTCTAAGCAAGCAGCAACAGGAATGACAATCTGGTGCAGCGACAACAGTGTTGTGTGCAAGCATGCGCGCGTGTGTTTGGTGTGTGTGTGAGTGTTGTTCCGTCAGTGGTTTAAAGATCTGTTACAACTCCTGAAGACTCCTTGCGGGTCGTGTGCGTTCCGTGTGTACATCCTGCTACGTACGATCCATGCCCGACGGCAGTGGGTGCATCTTGAACGGTCAGCAGACTCAGCATTGACAACGCAACGACTCCCAGCACTTCCCGGCGGCAGTAGTTTCCTGATGGCTGCAGCAGCGGCAGCAGCAGCTGTAGCAGCAGCAGCAGCAGCAGCAGCAGCAGCAGTAATCATCAGCGGCAAGCGGGTAATGCTGGAGGAGGCCACGTGTTGCTGTGACAGTGACGCACGACTCGACGATGACGACGCTACTGATCCGCAAAGAAGATTGTAACACATCCCTCTTTTTGAAGTCAATAATTATAAACGTAATCAGAGAGAAAAAAAATCAAAAAAAAGAAAAAAAATGTGCAAATTTTGTGTACCGTGTTGTGTATTCTGTCCCTCCCTTTATCATTATTATTATTATTATTATTACCACACTAGTCTTGCACAGAGAGAACGTATTACGAATGAAAAACCAATGTAATGTATTGTGTCACACATCTTTAAGCTAAGTTTTTTTGTTTGTTTATTTTACGAAAACCCAACACATGTTTTCTTTTTGTACTTCGACTAATTTTTGTACGGCGGTATGACTTTATTTTAGTTTATTCGTTTAGTTTTGTTGTAAAAAAAAACCCATGACAGATCGCACATGCGACGACTGAATAAGCACTTTGTGTGAGAGCGTGCTTGGGAGTACTGTTGTTTATTTTAGTACTGCAGCTAGATAGAGATGCTTGGCTGGAAGAAGTGTAAAAACTGTTTGATAATTTTACTCCAGCTGAGGCAATGCAAGGGACTAGAGAAACATAAACATGTTGCGACAAAGCGGAGCTGAAGTAACGGTGACGAACATATTGTAAAATTATCAAAAATCCTAGAAGGTCTTTTGTAACACGAAACGTAGATATCTAATACTGTTAAGGCCAAATGTAACCGCGGCATTTGTGGAAAACGGTGCATTCCACTGTAAGCTGCCCTTAAGAGCAAATGAGCTTCTTACTGTACCCCGATCTTCGTCGGCCCGAAAAAGCCAACTCATCTTTTTTGAGGAATCAAACAAATATTGCGATGTCGGTGTTAAAACTGATGTAAACTTGTTACTGTGTAGCAAGTGCGTGTATGTATGTAACATTTATGTACCTTTGATCAATGGACGTTGGGGGAGAAGTTAAAGGACGAGCACAGGCGGTATCGAGAATCCATTTGTATCATGATTCACGATGCCCAAGCATATGCCCCACATTTTATGTATAAAGGCTGTGTTGTAATGACAGAAAACCTATGTCCTGTTTCTTTTTATAAAAACAAGATCAAATTGTACGACGGGATTTGTACAGTATAGCAAAGACAACAGATAGAATTAAGTAAAGTGTACAAAACGCGTTCTATCTTTACTGACGAGCTTTATATGTATGTAGTATTATTACGAAAACTACCATCTAGACGCTTTTACCTTTTGTAAATTTATTACTTTGCGTTATTAGACGAGCTGCTCTCTTCTTGGTATTTATCATTCTCGTTATTTGTACAATGCGTGTAGCGCGTTATCTCTTGCGTCTAGTTTTACCAAAAAGAAAGAAGGAACAAAGAAACATATCAGTCATATTTAAGGATTTTTTTTTGCAAATGCATATTTGTAAGGGCATTACACACTTGAACTGTACGCGAAGAAAGGGAATGCAACGAGGCAAGACTGAACTCTCTGTCTCTAAGACTGTGAACGTATCTCATTACATTCAAGCCATTTTAAACATTTGGGACGGGCAGCAGTTGACTTGCATACTCGTAGATTGATAACTTATTATTTTTTAATTGTTATATTATAATGTCAGAAACCTGCAATGCAAACTAATACCGTTGTAAGTGGTTCACAATATTGTTAAGACACTGTGGAAGAAATTTGGGCTTAGCAAAGTAGTACTATTGTGATTGGACGTTTTTAACAAGCTTGTTAAACTACTCCGTGATCCGTGTATCGATTAATAAGATGTTGAACGTATGAGGACGTACCGATTCGCAGAATGTCTAAACATTTACTATATAATGTGTCTTTTGTAACAATTTTAAACTCAATTATTCTATCCTGTTATGGGGATTCTCGATCCTAGTCGGGTCCAAGGTCCATAAATTACTACAGGTCGTTGCGTACAGTGTACTTCGACAAATTTTCATTACACAGCTAGGGAGTCCACAGTTACTTAGCAACTCATACAAAGCCCTTAGCAATCCTTGCGCCATATGTGCCAATCTCCATAGAAATCTCCATCCATTATGGCCACCAAAAACACAGCTAAGGACCCACCTGTAGTCTATCTAGGCACCTTGGTCGAGTCGAGAAATTTGACTCGATTGCTTTTTGAAATATGGTTGCTTGTAAAAAAAAAATCTGGTATGAAAAATCAAACGAGACGGGCAGTCGACGTCACAGTAGGCGACAGTCAGAGTAATCTCTCAGAGATGACCTTAAAATACGCTTAAAAAAAATTGAATGTTAGCCATAAAAAATAAGGAATTTCTTCATAGACAATCATAGGAAATGGTTTATTCTAGTCTAATTTCTAATTGAATTATAGTTTGTTTTTATTTGGTCCGTCAGCTTTGGTTAAATGGCTTTCTTTAATTAATTTTTAACACATATCAGTCATCTCAAATGGTCATTGCAGAAAACTGAAATATTTTTCTTCAAAACTAGCATTTTGATATTGAGAACAAGTGGCTTAAATCGAGACTCTGGAATCGAAAAAAAAAAAACGATTTCGCTTTATTTATAGAACTCTTCTACTAGACAGACACATTTCTATGGCAACCTCGAAACAGCAATAGAATTCCGCGATAGTTTAGTAGCCTAGTAGCTCCTATTTTCTTAACAATATTCAACTCGACGTCGACACATCTCGTTTGCGCAAGAACAGAATAAGCCTGAATAATACTCCATAAAGAAAACAATGCCCAACAGGATTAACTTCTTAACGTCCTAAGGGAGGAATTGTGTATGAAACCCAACGGTGGTTGGATGGAATCAATTATTCCTGCTGGGAACTCTCCGGGGTGTGCGATCGATGAAAGGACAAGCTTTCCCAATACGCTAAGACACGCATTGTATTAATTATCAATCAGCCCTCGAAATGGTACATACATCCCTCTGCTTTTACACAAAATTGTAATTATGAATAGGACAAAGAGACTCGATTTTAGTTGGGTTTATCGCGTTGTTACTGTTACGTTATAACATCCTGTTGAATGACGCAGAATTAACTGTTAGATAAAAAATTGGGGAGGGTTGAGCTGACACAGTATGCCATGAGACGATTGTTTCGTCGTAAACACGAACTACAAAAAGGTAAGCATTTTAAAACGTTGCCTAATCTATACTATAAAATTACACTAAATAGTCGTAAGAGGGTAGAGTAAATGTAAATGTGAGTGCCAGTAGTAGAGAGCATTGTGTTGTTATACATTTGTAAGCAAACTCGTTGTAGGATATTCCAGTAGTTTGATAGGCTCTCATTTAAATGAGCGTAACATTAGTGAACGACTGAAGGCATTTTGCCCCCTGCAAACAATGTATTACCTGAAAACTTATGCGAACAATGTGAAGGTCAATGTTTTATTATTCCAAGTTTTAAACATTCTCTCTCTCTCTCTCTCTCTCATAATCTCTCCCACAACTATTATTATTAGGACAGCATGTTCTAAAAATGTCCAAAAACACACTACACGGACTCAAGTCTTCCACAACACCCTTTTGCTGTGATATACTCCTGGTTGTACGTGCTATACGGTAACGAAAATCGATCAAACCCGATATGTGTTGTTCTAGTTTTGTAAATGAATGGAAAGCTTTTCTACAAAAAAAACGTTGTAACAACAATTAGCAAAGAACAGAACAAACAAACCAATCCAATAAGAGGGAGAGAGAAAGAAGATAGATAAAAAACATACAAAAAACACAACGAGCGAATTTGTTTAAAATTAAATGTTTATTTTATTTCCGTTTGCTTTCTCCTTATTATGTTTGTTTTGCGTCTCCCATTTCATTATCTTCTTTTGTGTTTTCGTTTTGTTTTTTTTTTCTTCAACCAGCGCCACCCTTTATTTTATGTGTTTTTTCCTCTTCTTTTCCGCCTTCTTGCGCACATTCTTTGTTTCGCGTTTTGTTTCTTTTCTTTTTTGCGTATTCTCTTCCCTTCTCTGTTTCTTCTCAATTCGTACAATTCGTTTTCGATTATTCACAGTGATTTCACAAAATATAGCCTAAAATACACGAACCATCTCAACGCACACGTTTCAAACTTCCCGCCATTATTTATATATGCTCTTTTTCTGTTCCAACACCATCCTATATACGCCCCGCTTGTACACTCGCCATTCCTCGCTCTGTGTGTTTTGGGTGTTCCAAAACAAAGGACATCCCACCCTCACACATCTTGCAACTTAACTTAAAGCCGTATTCCACATACTCTTCCTCATGCCTGGGAAGAGGACCTGGGGGACCAGGAAGAGGAACCAAAAGGACCTGGGGGGCCAGGAAGAGGGGAAACTGGTTGATCGGTACAGCGGGACAGGCTTGCGGTTGATTATTATTATTAAACAGTGTAATTAATATGTTCTGTTCTACCGTGTGTATGTGTCTGTTTGGTTTCACCGGATATCCGTCCCAGTATAGCGCAGTAGGAGGAGTGTGATCATGGTTTTTATTTTTTTTACTATTAACCACTAATCACGAAACCTGAGCAGATCAAGAACATGTTCAAAAGGACAATATATAGAGGTGTGAGTGTATGTGTGGCACGCAGAACCAAAGAAAGAGAGGATTTACATATCTTACAAACTTTAAATCGTGCATGATCGATCGCTTACGGCTTGTACTACTTAAATTCCCTATACCAACCCCCAAGTTCCCCCAGTCACGACCACCGTTGCCTCTCCTGCTCGCCTTATTATCTTTAGTATGTGTGTGTGTGTGTGTTTTTCTTTGCCAACCCTACACTCCCGTTCTGCTGTTCCCAAACTTAACCTAACTCCATTGCTGCTACACTCGTGCCTTACGTGCTACTATCGGTTTTCACAATCATTTTTTCCTCTTTTCTCTAAATTACAATCTTCCTTCCGATTTCGTGCGATTCTCGTTAGAACTCGATTGTTTGATCGTATCCCTTCCGCTTTTCTAACGCTATCACCATTACGCTCCTCTAACCGTTCGCACTTTCTGGCCGTTTTCTACCGCTTTTTCGTTTCGTTTTTCACCAACTTAAACATCATCTCAAACGAGTCTAGGCGTGAACGTTTCTCTCTACTACAAAACGCGATTCCAAAAAAGGGGAAATTTGAAAATTTCTTGCGCGTTCTTGTTTAACCGCCGAAGCTCAAGAAAGAAAAGCAAAACCTGTAGAACACAGTAACGAATCGACTAAACGATTACACGGTTCACAAGTGATTCGTACACAGTTGAAAAAGAACGCAAAATTATGCAAAAAGAAAAAAAAACAACTCACATATCCGGATAACACAAGCGAGTTCCTGTATTCAGGTTTTATCTCCCTGCTGCTCTTGTCGCCGTTGTTAGTTCTATTGCTTATTGTGGTGCATTCATTCATATTGTGTGGCCCCTTCCGCTGCTGTTACTCACTAAACAAACAAACAAACACACACACACGCATGCTTGTGGACCTACTTCTTTGTACAGGACATATCCTATTGACCCCCGGATCGTCGGAAAAAGAAACATTTAACATTGAACTAAATTTAGATAACAGTGATATTAAAAAAAACACACATACCAGAAAGCAATATGTAACTAACGCGAAAGATCACTACTGCTACGATCGCGATCGCGTCATGTACAAGAAACACAAAAACGGGTTGAAATATCCTTCTTCGTCCGTCCGCTCCATCCTTCGCTGTACATATTATTCTTCATTTATCGTACACACTACTGTTAAATCCAAGGCGAGAGGAAACTATAATTCTAAGATGAACCATGAAATCAATTTATACAAACACAGGGAGAAGTGGATACAGTTAAGGGATCGCCCTCTTTTCTTGGTGGTGGGTACGCGGGTTTTGTTAAATTCATAAAAAAATGGGGAGACTGTTATCGGCTGCTTGATATGCAGAGAGCCCATAGAACATTGAATTAGAAATTCGTTATTGTTGGTAACATTATTGCGGGATGATATTTATTTACGTTAAAATGGTGGCATTTTATGTTTAAACTATTGCGGTAAGCTCAGAGCTCTTTTGTAGAAGGAGAATTGTCAAACAACGATTATATTCCGTGTTCCGTGGTGGGGCCAATGGTGGGAAGGACAATGAATTGCTCTACCCCGGGTGTAGATTGAAGCATGTGAAACACTGGTGTATAGTGCACGCAACGACGGTGGTCGAGATCATGATGAGACTCTCTTTTCCCAAACGAAATCCATACGAGGTGAGAACTAAACAAAACCCAAACCATGTCGAAACAAGCGCGAAATAGAACAGCACTGAAGAGTAACACTATTGTTTCTTTGCTTGCAAAAAGACCACCCTCCCCGCCCTCTTCCCTCTCCCAATCGTCACCTATTGCTTTAACCTAGAGAACAAGCATGCGCCCACCGCAACCCCCTTTTTCTCTGATTTCGCGTCTTTCATGAATGCCTCACAATGCATATTACTCCATTCACGATCACTATTTATATTTCGAAAGTGTGTTATTATAGTGAGAGCCGCTTATTATAACCACCAGGCGCGCGGAGGATGCATTTCTTCGTACGTTCGTTCGGCGCACGCAATTGCAAAAACTAAACAAACACTACCACATGCCGTCGCCGCACACTTACAACGCGCGATATTCATCACTTACTTGCTAACTGATCATTTGCATTTGCTTTCTTACTTACAAACGGGCGTACATCACCCTCCCTCTTCCTCCTTCGTCCTCTTTTTCGGGCCATCTGTTCCCTCATCCTTACTATTATTATCAATCCTACGGGCTGCTCCTCTACGATCGTTGCGGGTTTACCTGTGTTAATGGCTAATATTAGTGTATCTTCTTTTACAGTTTTACATAGCGCGATTCTGATTACTGTGTTTTACCCCCCTCCTCTTCTTTTGTTATTATCAAACTCACGTGAGCTACTGCTACTGCTGCCGCTTTTAAACTCGTGTGCTTCTCTCGTCGTTATACTACAGCCGAGCGACCGTTGGACCGCAATTTACACACAACCTTCACACATCCTTTCTTCGAAATCGGGCCACAAATTATGATCAGAAACTGCCGTGTTACTTGCCGAGCGTATGTGTGTGGGTGCTCCTATTCTCCTACCAAACATTACCAGTTCTTTGTGATGATAGATGAACTCACCATTCCTCTCTCTCTCGCGCGCGTGTGTTTAGCCTTATACGCGTTCTTGGGGAAGTGGAAAAGTCACCGCGAAACGATCGGATGGTTGGATTTCATGAAAGAAAGATTAAAATATGTTCACCAACAGGCAAACCAGTTCGTGTGTTGAATTATTTCAATTGCACTCGATATTGTGGTTGCTTTAATGAAGACTCAAAGTAAAATGTTTAACACCAAATGGTACAGATAGTCCAGGCCAATTTCTATGATTTCTCGCTCTTACGACCAGCTGCTACGGCGTGATGTGATGTACGTAATTCGGTTCGTGTTCGGTTTTGTAATTTTAGTTCTACATAAGCTTTGCTATCGATCGATCGAAGAAATTAACCAGCTCGAAGGTGGTGCATCATGCGACAGAAACGAATGTAAATCATAACACGTCAAATTAAATCGTGCCCGGCATGGCGGCTATGTGGGATATTTTAGTATGGAGCGATCCTGATGCATGCGGCCGTGTTGTTGGTGCGTCCGTTGTAAACAAGCGTGAACAGAGTAGTGGGGGGAGGATACGTTGCAGAAAAGACGACGGGATGACGTTGACGACGTTTCTCGATTAGAAATTGAAGTAAGGCGCTAACTGAAGGATCAGACGTAGTCAATGTTGCTGTTGTTGAGCAAGTATATCGTCCACGCTAACAAACGCGCACGCACCGAGCGATGAGCTCGACATGAGGCGCAGCAGCTCGCAGGCGTGCGCTATGCACACCTCTAGCGGTGGTCGCCATGAGTAATTCATTGATTCTACGAAAAAGAGAGAAAAGAACGAATATCAGAACAGGGTGCCATGGAGTTGATTTGGGTGGGTAGGTAAAGGTGGCCTTTTGTAATGCCCGATTTGGGAACATACCTAATATGGCAGAGTTTAGAGCAGCACATACAGCTTCACGACGCGACGGGCACAGTTGCCACCCGAGCGGACTTGCCCATGGATTCGAATAGGCTAATAAACTAAATGCATCCTGCAAGTGAACAATGAAACGAGCATTAGATGTTTACAGATAAAAAATAAAGGAATATACATTAAAAAATCATTACAGACAAATGACGACATCATAAATAGCCTAAAACAATTTCATTAGACTTTACACAGGAATGATAATTGATAAGAAGGTTAAAGTTCGCTACTCGCGGGACGAAATTTCGAATTTAAAATATAGCACGTAAACAAAATTAACACTGCAATTTTTACGTCCAGCAACTTATAGTTCAATTTCAAAGTCAATGTACAGGCGGTCCCCGAGATACACGGTACCTCTTATACGCGGATTCGGAGATACGCGGTTTTCCAAATTTGACAGTTCTTTGAGCAAATTGTACTGATTTGACACAGCTATTGTGAAATACCAAATAGTTTCCGTATTGATCGAATGTGAAATACCATTTCAAAAGGTTTTAACCTGTTCAATTCAGTAGAAACATATCAAATAATGAATTTGGTGGTTAAAATCATCCTCTACTTGCAAAATTGCACGAAAATTAGAGATATTTTGGCTGGAAATCACGAGATTCGACTTACGCGGAAATTCGAGATACGCGGTATTTTGCGGCCGTTTTCGGTCCCCATTAACCGTGTATGTCGGGGACCGCCTGTATTAATAAAAGCGTACAATAAAGATTCATTTGAATCATGAATCTGAGGTTTGAATTACTCAGCTGTATTTTTATAATGAACTTTGAAGATGTTCTCAATTATACTCTACAAGAAAGTAGTCTTCTCATTGCATGAATCTTTGTAAAAATAAGAGGATGTTTGGAGGGATGTGAATAGTAGGAGTGAGAACAAAATGAGCAAAATGAGCAAACAGCAAAATGAGCATTATTATTAGCACCCTTTATAGAAGCATTATTTCAAGGCAAGGATGAATTCCAAGGCTAAAAATGTATTCATTGGAGTGTTCTATGAACACTATGTAAGTTTTGTAGCCCATAATTAAAAAAATAACCAAGAAAAATACAAAATAACAAGGAGTTTTCATAGTTGTGGGACACTTTACAGGGTTTATTACGATTTATTGCCCGGTTCCCACAATTTTATGGTTGCTTGTTATATTTTATTTGGTGTGTTCCCACGATTTATTGGGCGTTTCCCAGAATTTTGTGGTTCAATTGTATTGATATCTAATCGGATGATACCAATAAATTATGGAAACGAACCACAAATCTATGGGATACGATAAATAAATCGTGAAACGAGCCCAAAAATTTATGGGAACCGACCAATAAATCGTGGAAAACCCTGTATTGACTCTTTCATAAGGGAAAATAAATTAATGTCATGGCAATTGGATTGGAAAAGATTTTCCAAGGAGCACGTTCAAAAGGAGTGCTGCAGCCATATAATCTAATACCATTCATATTAAGTTCACTTCCAACAAGATATGATATTTCTTTACAATTTGTCTGAACAAAGTAAAGCAAATGAATGCGTATTCTTAATAATATAATAACAAATATAAAAAATGCTTTAAGTGGGGCAAATTTCCCAGATGCTTTTGATTTCATATGGCGCTTGGCGAGGCCATGGTGTTGTATTTGTCCACATAATAATGCTAACAAGCACAGCTTCAAAAGATTCGGTATCGTCGATTGAAACGTAAAAGTATTTTAATTAGAAAAATACATTTTTGGAAAAATTAAGAGTTTTCCAGAACAGCAAAACAAAAGATAGAACGATAATACATTTCACAAAATATTCACAAGAGCTTTGATCATTACCCTAGCCGCTGTTGTTGTGGCCCATTTTGCCCCAGTGTTTTGTAATTTCACGTTTTGTTTACATATGTCGATTTTGCCCTGTATGTCAAAATAGCGTCTCATGAAATATCCATATATAAACGGCGGAGGAATATAATAATATGAGAATAATTGTGTTTTGTGACAAATTCAATGGAACATCCACTAAACTGCTTAACATGTCCATTTTGCCCTGCTTTCCCTTATATCAGATACACTCAAAACTAATTTAATGGTGTAAGTGGGAATATAAATCTGTTGAGAGCTTGGTGATTCTTTTTTGTATGAATTAGATCCAACGATTTCCAAGCATTTTCACATCGTTTCATTAGGAAGTGAACTTTATATGACAGGAACCATTTTGATACTACGGCACCCGTTTTGGACAGGCGTATTTGAAATCCGATTGGAATTTCCAAAGTGCCTGCCCAAAAAAGAATTTTCTCTTCCTGGATGAAAGAGTTCAAACGAAAGTGTCCCTAAATATTGAGAAACCCTGAGAAACCCTGTAATGCAGTAGGAAATGCTAACGTATAAGAAGGAAACCAATCTTACCTCTAACATTTTTTGATTAGTTTCATTAACACCATGTTCCTTCTCCAGTCGTTGGCTCATCTGGAACAGTTCGCGACCGAACTCTAGCATCCGCTCGACACCCGATTTTGCCGTGGCACTCGTCGATTTACAGTTTGGCGATAGCGATGAGTCCACGTCTACAAGGCATAAAAACAACAACAACAAAACAGAAACACACACAAGCGCGATCATTAGATTCGATTGGCCATGCCGTTGCCGTGTCTCGATGACGATGATCTTTTTACCCATATCTTCATCCCGGCCGGTGTCCGCCTCTTCCTCTTCCTCTTCTACCAGTTCGTTCGTGTTCGTTCGATTGGCGGCACTGCCGTTTTTGTAACCATTCGTGGCGCTATTATTGCTGTGGCCGTTCTCCATCTCGACGTCGTTCGAGTAGTCGTCTTCGATGCAGCTGCCATTATTGTTGTTGGTGTTATTACTGTAATTTTAACCGAAAAATTGTTGGATTGGTTAGAAGTGATGCCACAGTGATGCCGAGTGCGCGTGCGGCGCCGTTTGTGATGTTTCTTTTACCTGAGGACGTTATTTTTTAAGTATCCCTGATTGTCAGCATTATCCGGAATAATGGTGTTACCGTTTTGATAACTTTTTGTTGATTGTATCACCGATGTTTGCACTGGGCTCGTACGCGACGAAGGAGTACCCTGCGCGCACGATGGATGAAAAAAAAAAACACAAATGTTGGTATAAGTTGTGAAATGATAAGGTTTTGGATTCTTGCGCGAAGAACCGAGCCGCCAAGTACTTACTAGGTCAAAGTCAGATCCGTTCACCATCTCGATAAACTGTCGGCACTTTAGCATAAACAGCAGATTTTGATTCGACTCTAGCAGACCCGGATAGAGACGAATGGTCTGTTCGATCGCTTGTCCCATGCGGCCGGAAAGCACTAGTTTTATGATTTCTACCAAAAAATAATGGATGAGGAGGATGTAGTGAAGCACGGAACCGGGGGACAAGGCGTCAGGGGGCCGTGTACTTACTTTGTCGATTTTTAATCGATGTCATGTCTTCCTGTAATGTTTGGCCCGCGCTCCGGGCGAACGTTTCCGCCGTCGAGCTGTACCCGTGATGGACCAGATAGGAGGAAACCATTTTGTGCAGGATCACCGTCCAGTCGCCCTGATCGTCCGGCAGTGGGAAGTTGTAGATGGTGGCCTTCGTGCTGGCCCGCAGCTCCTTCAGCATGTCCTCGATGTCGAACTTGAACGGTTCCTGACCGAAGTTGGCATCGACTACCTCACCGGGCGTCTGCAGACCGACCGTCGGGTATAACCGGGGCTGGAAGCAAGAGAGCGAGGCACAACATTAGCTTGGGTTTGCATTTTGGTGAGGGAAAGTCTGACCACCACCAACTGTGCGCTTACCGGCAGATCTCTGAAAGCGATGCCCAGATGGTGGCCGTTCTTGGTGTAGAAACACGTATTGTCGACCAGATTGACGCCACAACCAATAATATCACCGGTGGTAAAGGTGGGCCCGTACGGTTGCCCATTGCCGGACGAGCAGAACGAGTGACCGTCGTCACCGTGGTAGCCGTACGATTGCTTGTCCCACCCGGGCAGACGATTCATCTTGAAGTTGGTATGGGTCAGCCCGATGCCCATGTAGCCGTCCCGGCCTTTCGAGATGATTTTCACCTCGAAGTAGTACAGTCCGCAGGCGGCCGGTATCGGATAAGCGGTACGCACCGAGGCAGCATCTGTGTGTGACTTGCCAATTCCTAATTACAGCAGAGAAAGGGCAAGAAAGAGAGAAGAAGAACACAGTTTTAATCAATTGAAATGGGAAATAGGTCTGTTGTGGTGCTCTCTTTCAGTGGTTAGTTAAAACAAAAAGAATAACCCCAAATATCTCCCTTCCCTTGCAACAATTTTACCCTCCACGGTTTGTAGTATGCATTCGATAAACTGTGGGGCTGCGCTGCTGTTAACCAGACTGTGAAATGTTATGACTTATTTCTTTAGCTTCATTGTGTACATTAAATTATCACATTTCTGCAGTGACTCACGTCCTCGTCTCAAGGGGGTTAATTTGAAATGCAATGAGTGACGAAACACGGAACACAGCACAGTCCGTGGTCCATTTGTTTCTCTTCTTGTCCTTCATTATGGCGGCGCAAGTTTTGTACTGCTTGCCAAACCGCTGGCCAAAAGAGAAACACTTGCTCTCTCCGCTTCGCGAGACAGTTCCAGTCCAGTCCAGGAGCAGTTTTGTGCGGCGGCTCATCGTACTTTTTGGCCTTAGAGTAGCTGCACAGACGCGGATCAAGACGCGCGGCCCACACGCTCGCGCGCTTCATTTGAACGTATACTGTTGCTGCTAGCTCTCGCCCCACCACGAATCAGTCGCGTTCAAAGTCATGGAAAAATCGTTGCTAAACGCCACTCTGACCCACTTCGGTACCTGGGGTGTGTGTATGTCTGCTGCTGTTCGAGTCCGACCCTGACAAAACACCCGTTTAGTTCGACGCGTCTCTCGGTTCGTTTCGTTCAAGCGTTTTACCTTCCAACCGCCCCCCTTTTGTCGTAATCATTTTCAGCCTATTTTCCTTCTTCGTACGTCCGGCATATTGCTTCACCGTGTGCTGTGCCATGTGCGCTGGAGGTTTCTATACTGTGTTACGCCAACACACCTTGTCGCTTTCGATATCCAAAAACTCTGTGTCCTGTGCAATCGTAGTAAGGGCAAAAGGCATTCCGAAGGGAAGGAAGAACAAGGCGAGATTCTTCCACAGGCAGTATTTCGTAGTCAAAACACACGAGAGCCTTGGGGTAACTTAGGCTCAAGATTATTATTGAGATGTAAAGTACAGGAAAAGGATTTGATAAGACGGCTTGCAAACATAACACTCTAATCATTTCCAGGAGCTATGATACTGTCGGACACTTAATAGCCTCTTTTTTGCGTGAAATGAACCTAATATAATGGGAATTGATTCTATAGTTGCACTCTATAAAGTCTTGTTTGGCAAATCTAATAGGAAATTCAAAGGATCCTGTTAAAATAGGTAATTTGCTAGAATACAATTTCCAACATTTGAAGTTCACTTCCTATAAGAAAGAGTCTAGGAAGTGTCCCACAACTATGAGAACCCACGAAACGTTGGAACCAAAGCTTCTATAAACTCTTCAAACAACAAACACAACCCACGGAAAACTCTGTAATGCTGTTCAATGTTTCATCAAGAGTTTTTAAGCTTCACTTGCTTTACAACCATGCCGTAAGGCCATAAATGGCTAAAAACAATCATCCGTGTTTTCCCTTTCCTTTATTCATTTCCCTTATGTATGCATGCAATAAAAACCAATAAAATCGAAAGCCCCGTTTTAATTACAATACAATACAATTCTAATACAATAGAAAACCCTGTAAGGATTTGTAAAATCTTATCCGATAATCCTGAGTATAAATTAAGAAAATAAAACAAAATAATGAAAAAAAAAATAAAACTCAATTTAGTTTACTTTACAGTTCTTCTTCAATTATATGTTTGGAATAGATAATCAGAAAAATTATTTTAAAGAAAACCATTATAAACATTAACAAGTAGATTGAAATTAAAGATACAAATAACCTGTTTTGAACGATGAAAACATTCAAATAATCAACCATATTTGATTCTAACATGTGAGGATACAAGTCCCAGCTAATGCTACTTTCCCAAAGCTTCTACTACCATAGAAACCAGCGGATGAAATATTTCACCATAATTTAACTTTTTAGTTAAGCAAAAAATCAGTTTATATGACCACAGTTAACTCCCAATACACAGAAGGTGAGGATGGTAAGTAGCAATCGCACAAGACGTTTTGATGGAAAATACCAAACTCTAGCAACAGGCACAGACAACGATGCTATATCAAACGCTTCCTTCAATCGTTCGAATTACATTCGAATGAAAGTAAACACACACATAGACACACACACACACACACACACACACACACACACACACACACACACACACACACACACACACACACACACACACACACACGCAAACACACTCTCACCCTACCACCAGCCTACCAAGTTAGTTGCGAAGCGGTTTTTGTGTCGAGAAAGTGAGATGTGCCTTCACCCGCCACGCGCTTGTGCTTGTGTGGGGTGTGTGTGTGCGCGCGCGCTTGGCTGTGATTACCAAACAGCAGCAACAACAACAGCAACCCCTCCCCTCCCCCAACCCCCCTTTGATATTGCCTGCTCGGGGGTTGTGGTGGAGGTCCGTGTGGCAGATTTTTTTTTTTATTTGTGATTGCCCTTTTCTCCTCTTCTGACACACTGTTGCGCGGTTTGCTGCGGCTGATATAGTGATAGTGATACAGGGGGAGAAGCGAAGGACCAGGTGAGGTGAGGTGGTGGTGATGTAGAATATGATCCCTCATGCATCCTCTCGCCCTCTTGTAACTCCCAACTGGCAACACGCAATCGAAAGTGTTTTGCGCATGTTTGTTTTATTGGGTCGCCACCGTCACCGTCACTAGAACTAGCACACACACGCGCATTTGTTTTGTCGCAAATAAATCGACGGTTTGTTCAGTGTGTAGCTGATAAAGAGTGGCTCCGAAAAAGTTGGCAATCAGTAATGGCACACAGAGCATAACTGGATGCGGGGAGAAGGGCATGTTATGTTTTGGGAACTAAAGCTCAACGCGTTTCTTTCCCGAGTTGTGGGGGGATTGGGTGAGTGAGGAAGTAAATAGAGCTTCGCGAGATTTGCTGACCTAGTATTAATAGGTCCTACACTACCATGTGCACCACTCATACCAACTATGTGAGCTTCACCTGCACCATATGATCCTGCATGATCGAATGCATCAGCCCAGTGTGCTACTGGTTTTGTCTAAGCTCATATTTCTTCTCAGGGTTACTTTCTCAGAGCCTCAGGGACGATTCGAGGACAGGCTCTGACTGTAAATCAGATACCTAAGCGCTGTCTGTCCCGTCCGGGGATCAAGCCACGCGCGTATTGTCTCTTTCCTTACCCTGATCATCACACCATTCAAATGCGCACAAACAAACAAACAAACAAAGACAAGAACGGACACATCAATTCGCGTTCCGTCGGACAACGTCCTACGTTGAATCTGTAGAAGCGCGCACACCAACACACACACCACCATCGAGCGAAGGTTAAGAACGAAACAAAGACGTCAGTCCCCAATACCTCCCCCCCCTCCCTCCCCTATCGATCGTCTGCATCAGCTGACGGGTGGGGGAGGAGTTGTTCGTCGTTTGCAAGGACAGGAGAAAATAATTTTTGAATGAATCAGTTTGCGTAATACATCGATAATGTCGTTCTGGTTTCTTCTAACGATCGCGCAAATCATTTGCGCGCAGAGTGGTGTTTTTTGACGTTTCTGTTCAGTGGAAGTGGAAATTTAATGTACAATCGACGCAGTATTTATGACCAGTCATTCATTAATTGTATGCCCTTCAAAGATAAAAAAGAATTAAAATAGTGTAGAAAACTATTTGATTAAGACTAGTCAATTATTAGTCAACTATCTGTGCGATTGGAGCTGAGAAGGTGACGAATCGGAAGAAGTGTTTGATATTTATCGAAGCTTACGTTTCTCGGTCTCACAATACCAAAAGACCAAATAAACAGAAGTTTACACAAAACAAATATAGCAATGGTACAATTTCGGAAAACATTTGCACCAAGAATTGGTTATGTTTAAGGAACTTTTAAGCAATTAGGAGTTCAATATGAATATTAGATTTACAATATGTGCTAGTCAAAATCGATCATGATGCTAGAATGTCCGTTGTTTCTTACAAAAAAAAATAAAATAAAATAAAATAAAATAAAATAAAAAAAAAAAACAAAAAAAAGTTTAACATTAAATTTTTCCTAGCTAAATTGGTCTTTGAGAATTGTTCAAAATTAGCTAAATAAATATGCAATAAAGGGTTTTTCAGGGTCTCTTACTTGAGGGATAGTTTCATGACTCTTTCTTACACGAAATGAACACTATGAGATGGGAATTGGACTCTATAGCACTCTTTTTGGACAAAACCAATAGGAATTTCTAATGAGTGTCCAAAAAGTGTGCCATGGAGTCCACTTCTCATCTTATAATGTTTATTTTCACATAAAAAAAGTCAAGAAAATTATCACAATTTGTAGAGAATGCGCGAGGTTGAACATCTCTTCAAATGTCAGGAGTCCGGAATTTACTAACATGTAACTGTTAATGAAAAGCGTTGCAAAGCAATTCGTATAAAAACGGAATAAACTAATGGACCTCATTTTAGATTATATTTTGCCATTTAGTAATAATCATAGTGAATTATTCAATAGTTTGCTTTTTACTTTTAATTTTACAGAATTATGACAATTATGTTGTTATAATTCATGATTTATAATTCTATTGATAGAATTGCTCCATTTCGTCAACTTAACTGTTTTCAAACGAATTATCAATTTACATAATTTGCACTGTGTTGCAAATGAAAAGTCACTACCATGGTATAACAACTCCTTTAAAAAAGCAATTTTTCCCATTTTTTTTTTTTCGTTATTCTACATGTTTCGTCGTTAAAATACGGTAAATAAACCATTATATGAAATACCAAATTTATGATTCAAAAACACTTGAGCACATGTAAGGCAAATTAATTACATTACACATAACGAAAATGTTCCTACAGAAATGAAAACATAAACCAGTCAAATCAACCAATTGAAGATTTAACAGTACAATTTCTCACTTCTGAGTTTCATAAAACATCAGAAAAGTGAAACGCAATAAAACAACGAAAGAAATAGAGAAAGACGAACGGAGCGCATACGCAAGGCAGCAACAAAATGAGGAAGGTAGAGAGAAAAAAAAGCAAGAGAAAGAGAGAGAGAGAAACACAGACAAGCGTACGAACAAAAAAAAATGTACACACATTTTCGCACAACGTTGTAAGAGCGCTGCGTACATCGGATTTTCTTCGGGTAAAACTTTTCAAAGGCGAAAGGGAACGCGGAACACAAAGGAAAAAGGCATTTTGCTAAGGGGGAAGGGGTAGCTGCTACAGGCCGCGAATATACGCGCACATCCAATGTTATTCATCCCAGCAGGCGGAGGGCCGTACCACTCCCACCCACACCTTCCGCCCTTCCTGCACGATGAAATATCGGGGTCGTGCCTGTGCGTGTGTTTCCTCTGCTACATTCACCATCATCCCATCCCTGCCTGCCGTTCGCTTTGTGTTATGTTGTCCGTTTCCGATTTATGCTCATCGCGTTTTATGCTTATGCGCGAATGTCGCCTTACGGGGAACGTTTGTGTGAGTTTCCCTACTCGCGCGTGTGTGTGTGTGTGTGTGTGTGTGCAGTGTGGGGGGAAGATCGGTGCTGATTTGGAACAGCTGGAGCGATGTGTTCGTGTGCGCACACCCCGTTTCTGTCATTCTGTTTTCATTGTTTTGATCTAACGCTTACACGCACACACACGCGCGCGCGCGCTTCTAACGCATTGGACGACGGTTTTGTGACGCGATGGACGTTGGTAGTGATGGTGGTGGTGTTGTGTACATTAAATTGGTCTGCTGGCTGGGTTTGTCTCTGCTACTGTGTTCAACATCGCCATCATAACATGACAAAGAAAAGCTCGCCACAATTGACTTTTCCGTCCGAAATGTTTCACAGTTCAGTTGCTCTGGAGGGGCATCATAAGGCAGGCCAAATGGACTCGAACGAATAGAATTAGCCAGTGTAAGCCAAATAGGCCCAAAATATAAAAAAAGTAATTAATTTAAAAATTCACTCATTAAAAGAAAAATCCATAAAACGATTTCTTTATAAGCATTTTGAATAATTCAGCATTACAACCCATAAATATAAATATCATGCTTAATGATGGGAGACCAAATGCAATTACAAGAGATATGAAAATGTACAATAAAGACTGTACTGATAATCAATAAAAACGAATGACATTTTCCTAACGACAAGCTATTCAGTAAACGTTTCACCAATCGTTTGTCAAACACTACTGTTATATCACAAGCATATTAAAAATCTATAAAATATGCAATAATAATTAGCTTTAACAATTTTTCCATCATTTCCTCCCCAAGTACAACAAGGTAGCGCATGATTTCCGTCCGTCAAACCGAAACGTCAAAACCTGCTGATTTGTGTTTCTTCCCGTGTTCATGACGGTGCTTCTTTGTTGTACGCAATCCGTCTGCCCGCAGTTCATCAACACACCACCGTCATCTCTTTCACACTAAGGGGGAAGCCTATTGTGACGCGTGCTCATTCTCTCAGAGGCACGCACACATTTGCTCCCTTTCTACGACGTACATGTGATAGGTGTGTATGTGTGTGTGTTAAGCAGCTACTACTACATACTACTGTAGAATCAATTGCTTCTGTGTACGGTTGGTGAGCTACACTATTTGCGCAATATAAAGTGCACACATACAAACACACCACACACAATCAGCCCCACACGAGCCACACCATTGCGCTGCTGCTGGTAGGGCTGGATGGATGGAGCATTCCGAGGGCAACATTTAACACACAAACACACCTATCAACGATGTTTTTGAACACACAAATTTGCGAGTCGATACGAAAATAAAGGGCCACACACTTCAAAACTGGGAGATGGGGAAGCCAGAAAAAAAGTGTCAAACAACCAGTGCAATGAACGGACACGGGCGTGAAAAAATGGTTGCACAGACATTCGGCAATATTCTTGCAAAGAAAACAACAGAATCTTTTATGGCACTTGCGACCTTATCCAGGTGTGATGTTTGTCACAGAATGTAAACATTCCCCAGACGCTTCGATGTGCGTTAAAGTGGCATACACGCATGTGGGTCCCTCAAATGACAAATTCCTATAAAGGCATGATGATGATGATTGCACACCCTCAACAACGCGGCCATTATTAATGCGCAGTAGAAAGGGGACAGAAGAGGAAGTGGAGCAGAGTTGAAAAAGCTCAATGATTATTTAAGTTCATTGAGGAACAAAGTATTGCATCGGCCGTGGGGCGGTGGGTACTTCCTCTTTTTGAAGAAGTGTACACCCACCTACCCCGTACGCCTTGCCCTTTTCTTTGCAACTGATTTGTGTATCACTTGCTTGGCTGAGTGGGAAGAGGAGAGGGAAAGGGAGCAAAAAATCGTCTTGACCCATGTGTATGCACACACACACACACACACACACACACACACACACACACACAACAAACATCTCCCATTTGGTGGAGAGGGTGGGGGACACTTGGTGGGTGCGCACAGACAGGAAGAAGCAAAGGGCAGCATACAAAGGGACGCAGCCAGCACAAGATGGCGTTGCAGGAAAATAAGTAAGCGCACACAGCAGCGCAGCTGAAGCAGTAGCACAGCCAACTCGGACTAAATTTAGATATGCCGACGAGAAACCGCGTTCGAGCGACACACACCAACCGACTGGCCTGCCTGACTGACTGACTGACTGCGCTGTGCGGTGCTGAGAAAGGCTGAAACAAATTCGGATTAGCCAGGACGGGTGCGTGCGCGCCGCGGGGAACGATAAAAACCTTTGTAGTGAACACGGAGATTGTTTTGCGTCAGACCGATGGTGCTGCACTTGTCCTGCAGGCTCCAGGAGCGGGGCAGCGGGTCGACCGCTTCGTTGACGTTCGGGTACAGCATCCGGAGACGGTCGATCGGTCCGGCGGCCGCCGCATTCGGGCCTGCTGCTGCTGCTGCTCCTCCTGCTCCTGCTACACCACCCCCGGGGGTAGTACCGCTGTTGCCGCTGCCGCTGGCACCCTGCTGCTGGACGTTGTTGTTTGGGTTGAACATTCTGCTCGAGGACATTAGCAAACTGTCGCGAGGCTGACCACCATCACTACTACACTTCACACTACTTGCAGCGGCTGCAGGCGCATTGTCGGCCATCAGCGGGGCACCCAACTACGCGCCCGTTGGGGTGTGTGTGTGTGTGTGTGTGTGTCTGTTCCTTTCCTTTTCTTTCTTCGTGTGCTCGAGGGAAAGCGACTCACTCAGACACAACACACATATACACTCACGGCCACACAACTAACAGGCCACTCGCTCCCCCCCCTCCTACGGCACCTTTGGTAGACTGACCGAGGCACACACGCGACACCGATAATCCCACACGTTATTCACCACTGCTGCTTCAATTTGCTTCCACTTCAGCAGCCATGCATTCGAATGGCGATGATAATGGCGTACCAAACACACATATGCACACACGTCCACTGCAATTCGCTCTATTGTTCTCACTCACTCTCCACACTATATCGCACACACGCGTACAGGCGCGCGCTGTACGTCGATTTCAGACCGTACGTTTTGCCAAGTTGGTCGCGAACCGACTGCGGACTGCGATTGCACTTTGCTATTGTCCTCGTTCTCGAGCGTGTTGTGCAGAGAATGATGATGATGATGATGATGATGTTCCTGCTGACAGCGGGACACCCACCAGCCAAAAAACCACTCTCCTTCTGTCACGCTCCGACACAACTGGGTTCGCTATCTCGCTCGCTCCTGACACTGACGTTCACCAACACTGCACACACACAGCGCAAAGAGGTTCGTTTTTTGATACGCACACAGCCGCACCACGAATGTACGACGATTGATCGTCTTCTTCGATATGTGTCTTCGCTTTCTAAAAAGAACACATAAACCTGAGCCTAATTGCTTAAATACCTCATTCCTTTTCCACTGCGAAATTTATCAAATAATCACACTAGCTCACACATCGATCTAGTTTGTGTTTTAGCTGCGACGCGTTAATGGTGTTCGTGCGTGGTACTGTACGCTCTGTTGTCTCTTGGCCCGTGGCACCTTTGACTCCCTCTCGCTCGCTCGCTCTAACTCCCTCTCTCTTTCTCTCGTACACAATTCTTCCTATCTCTATCGCTGCTGTCGTCTTGCTCGTTGGACAGTTCGTGATCGAGAAAGCCTGAAACTGAAACTGAAATGATGACGGGTTAGATGCGTTGGTCAAAGGGGGCGAATGGGCAAGGTTGGGGAACTATTGGGACACATCGCGTATACAATACCTTGTCACCCCGAAATTGGGAAGGTGCGACCCTTCTCTTCCTGCCCTTGTTAATGCCTTGAGACACACGAGCGCACACACGCATACACTCACACACACTGCCAGGGAAGAAAAACAACCAGGGCCACAGGGGCTCGCTTTGCTAGAGAAGTTCTGTGATCAAGGGCAGCTTTTGCTTCGCGATTTGATACGCTACCTCACGCTGATGTGCACAAAACGGGAAGAATTAACTTTTTTTCACTTTTCACGCGTTGAAAGATGACGATTCACCTACTTCACCACTCCACACGCAAACCAGCAACGGAGCAGTGTGGAAGATGGAGTGGATGATGATGGTCTTTCTGGCTACTGTGTGCTCGATGGCGACTTGCTTTTCAGCAGCCTGTATCAGCAGCCTGCTATCTCACTTGCGCCCGTGGCCGCAAACGTATGTTTGTCTCAAGTTTTGCATAACGTCTTTCGCAGCTCGATACAGGTTGCGTTGGTATTGTTCGCGATGAAAACTGCGAAACATTGCACACGGCACGCACACATCCACACGCAGTGCAGTTGCGAAGAAATTGTACGGACAGGGAACACGGTAATTGCGATGGTAGTTGTGAACAACAGCATCAGATGAGTTTTGTTTACTGTGCCAGGTGCAGAGTTCGTTTGGTGTGTTGTGCGGAAAATGAAAACAAATGCCCTAACGAACTTCAAACACACGAAATTTAGTCCAATTTCTTTCAATTCTTGTAAAGTTATCCATACGCAATACACATGCAGAAGGCAAGGTGAATTGTCGAGTGTTGTTGTCGGATATGTTGTTTTCGGTAAAATTTGATTTGCAATTTGTTTCAAATCGGAACTGTCTTTTGAGCCGGATTTTCGTTATTGTGAGTTTATTGCAAAAGTAGTGATTTATACTCCTTGGAACGAAGCACACGAAATAGATGGTGCAGCAAATTATTATCCATAAGCAATTTCGCAGCATTTGTAAAGAAAAAATGAAAATTTCCATATTTGTGCGCTTTTCAAACGAGCATTCCATCATTCGAATAACCGTTATAAACGTGCAACGTGACAGTTGCTGTCAACTTTTACAAAATCAAAACAAACCAAACGGTAATGCAACAGCCGGTGTAGCTGAAAATTGGAAAACAATAGTGTAGTTTTGTGAGAGATACCTAATAATTCCGTGAATTTGTACTTTTCTATTTGAGTATCACGGCCATGTCGAATAGTGATTATTTTCGATCATAAATAAATAAGCTGCAAATATGCAATTGGTGAAAGAACAGCAAAGGGTTAATGTTTACCAATTCGGTCGGAGTGAAGGTAGATTATTCAACTGATGCAACTTGAATATGCTTTTAATTCTGTTTTTGTTACTTTTTAGGTGGGTTACTAAACGATTATAATTCGGTATTTTCATCGAATATAATATCGCATCTAGTATAATATACCCAGTACGGAAAACCCATAACCGTTGGCTTGGAAGGTAGATATCTACATTTTTACGATTTCGGTTTTGGCTAACAGGATGGGCCAATTGGTTTCGGATTTCGGATTGGTTTATATTAGCCTTTTCTAAAACATACAATAATTATATATAATTAAATGGCCATGTGAAATTATCTGCGAGGTCCAAAACCTCTATAAGAATACAACAACATCATGTGAAATGACACAGCCGTATGAAAGGCTCTGGCTGGTCTAGTCTTTATGGGCCGTGGCTACGTCGATCCGATGCGATTTTATCGGACGCAGCTGGCAAATGCTATTTCGGTTCATACTGCGATAAATTGGATGATTGTAATGGTCTAACCATTATAAAAAAAATATTGTACCTACATAACCTACATAATTAAATTGACAGATAAAATCGGATGCGACGATGTGACGAAATCAAAACATTTTGATTCCGTCGTACGCCAGGTGCCTAAATAGACTACTATATACAGTGGCGGTCACCTAAAGTCGGACATCTCATATTTTCACCTTTAATTTGACTTTGTGGCACACTGGATATTTCCCTAGACCACTTATCGCAAAACTTTTTTCCCCCATCGTTGAGGAAACTCTTCAGCAATGTCTCTGCAAAAAGTCAGCTTTATATTTTAAAATCTCGGAACACGATGCATAAATGTGATATAAGGTAAAAAGTGTATGTGATCTACAGAAAGTCGGACAGTCTTCATTTCATAGTTAAATGACTACATAGCATGCCAATATTGACCAATATGGTTCTTAAATCATGTGAAATCAGTTATTAAAAATCCATTAACTAGTTTGGGTGGTCATTCAGGGTGCTGTAAAGTCAGATGATAGGTATAGGAATAAAATATGAGGTGTCCGACTTTGGGGGCCGCGACTGCATGTATATATTTACAATACTCGGGTTTAATTGGTATATGATTTGTTGCACAAGAATGCTAAACAAAAGAGTACATGCAAATAGTTTTTTTTAAACTATACTGTTGAGAATGCGGCAACTTAAATTCAATCAATTATTTTAACGAACATATTCTAAAAACTTTAACCGCTAACGGCAATATTCAAAATCAAATTTAAATGATTTCCTTTAACGGGCAATTCTCGGAATCCAAATAAATGACATTTTCTTCATTATCTTGAACATTAAATTTAAACAGATAATATTTTTGATTTTAAAATGAGCGAACCGCTCAAAACACGTGTAGCGTACGCAAACAAACGAGCATCGGCGCTATAAGTAACAAAAGAGGATACCGATCCTTAAAACAGTATAAGTCTAGGAATATATCAAGCATCCAGTAAGGCGATCTGGTTCTTCTTGATTTGCATGTTCTAGCAATTAGGAAAACATTACGAAACCTCTAGCGGTTTAACCTCCATGCATGTGTGATCATCGTCAAGCAAGGACCAATTTTGAGCAGCGTAGGATAATCTTACATTCATGTTTGCCAAGATCATAAAACTTAAACTTAAAAAAACACTCAAACGCAAGCTAGTATATAACATCACACGGGTAATAGATTCGAAAAAGCAGTAACTTTAGAATAAATTCCTGCATTGTCAAGTGACTAAACATGCACCAGAAGATTCAAGTGTTAGGTACAGTTCTGTCCCAAAAGAAAATCCCTACGCCCACATCCAACCAATTCGTCCTAATCCGAGAAAGGCAACAAAAAACGATCGCATTTCCATCCATAGCACTTGACATTAAAGAGAACGTTCGAGACAACTCTTAGAGAGATAGCGTATACGCTGCAAAAGGTAAACCGTTAACGATACGAACAAATGCGTGAAAAGGATGGAACCTTTTCTTCCCACGTTAGAACGCTAAGCCAATAGTATATAAGCTCCAGTTGTAGATACGAATAAACACTTGCTATTAAGATCTCAAAACGATCACGTGTGCCAGTGTCGGAAATTCTTTCTTCCTCAACTTTTAAAAGGTGAAACTGACAGTTCGTTGGCAACGGTCCCGTTCAGTCATCTGATCGAGCTAAAAAGGTCTTATAAACGCCTCGAAGTTTTATATATACTTTGGCAGTTTTGCCCCATCGTTTAGTGCACGAGTGTTGTTAATTTGAGTTATAAAAACACCGTTTGGACTTGATCAAGAGATTGATCAATACCGATGCCTACGCGCAGGATTCATCACTGTATTACAAAAGAGAAGAAAGTAACAGAGACGTACACACGTGATCCTTTTGGTTTATGATCTGATGAGCAAGTGTTTATTACAATTCAAAAATTTCCTTACATTCTATCTCATTCTCATTCTCATTTTCACGCGACCCCGATTTTCCGGGATAAGATTTTCCTTATCTTTTTCTTTTTATCTTTTATCTTTCGTCTATGCGTTGTCCTATCATCTCAAATACTTATCAATTACTTTCGACGTTCGCCGTATGTAAACTCGTTCCAAACCTTGTTTTGCGTCCGCCTAACTCGCATGTTAATTATTTGTTTAGGTTCTGCATGTCGGATATTTGATGGTGTTGTTTTATAGCATCGCGATCAAATGCTCGGACGATCGTGCGTTTGTGTTAATTTTGTTTCCGTTCGCTAGAGTTAATTTAGTTTGTTTCATTTTTGGAACGGTTCATTTTTCCTATGTTAAAGTCTGTTATAAATGAGCATTTCAACGGAGTGTTATAAAATATTTTTTATGTTGGTTTCAAAATTGTTCGACTTTGTAAGCTTTTTTAATATTATTTAAGTTTGAATGTCTGGCGTTCTTGGCAAAAATACATACACGGCGCCCGCTTTCTTCTACTTGGCGTAGATTTGGAACGAATAATCAGGATTTGGAGACTTATTGAGCACGCAGTCAGACAATTAGAGCTTGCTACGGGGAGACGGTCCATTCTAGACTTGAATTCACGGACATGTTATTGAATCGTACGAGTTAATGACTATTATTTCTTCCAAGCTTTTGCTGATTGTTCAAAATTATTTCAGTTCTCGCTACAACTTTCAATACTTACTTTCTTAAATCTTAAATCTTAAACTCTTGCCTATAATTTAATTTACAGCGTAAATATTTCATGCATGTGTTCCATGCCAGAGATGCTACACCGATTTCTTTTTAATGCAATAGAGAAAAAAATTAACTATTATTTTTTAGCAGAAAAAACATTAATGCTTTCAGTGATAACAATGTTTACTGAATCATTCCGTAAGTAGATGCTCACCAAAATGAACGCTCGTTTATTAAAATCATAGTAAAACTATTTTTATATTACTAATTTTCTGTTATTGGTGGCGATTAAACAGTGACGAAATGTTTCTTTTTTTATTTGAGGTTTTTTTTGATTCGCAGAGAATGCTAGTACCTAAGCTCAAGTTCATACATGTTTGATACAGTTTTTATACTGAATTTAACCATAACTAGACGCTTAACCATAACCATAAATTCTGTAAAAATGTTGAAGTCTTGATTTTTTATTGTACACGTCGCATTGAACGTTTCTTAACGTGTATGATTGAAAGTAGTGTTGGGAATTTCGTAAAAAAAAGGAACGGAACGGAACTAGTTCATTTTTCAAAAAGAACGGAACGTGAACCTGGGGTGCAAAAGAACCGATCCAGAGCTTAGAAGCCGGACTGTCATCCGGGGGGGGGGGGGTCATCAATACTGTCATAATCATCCCAGCGTATGGGGGCACGATCCATTCGAGGCTTTTACCCATGCCGATGTTATTGAGTGCTATGAGTTGACGATTGACGATTGGAATCATGCCGAGTTCCAAGATCATGTGGACATCGTGGTATAAAAAATAAATACATTTTATTTTGCGTTGTTCATACTCGCATACTATAATATATCTTTTCCAACCCGTTCTGTCATATGAGTACAGATTTAAGTTTTATAATAGTTATTTGTCTAGTTAAGACAAGCTAATTATAACAAAAAGTATGATAGATGTTACAAATTGCACCATAATACCAAATGCAATTCCATTTTTGGTTTCGCTTTTCACCGATTTTTATAAACGATACGCGACAAAGTGCGATGAATATTCCTGTGAGCATGGGAGAGTGCACAGGCAACACATACTGTATGCGAGAAAGAGTGGACAGTTATCTTGCATGCAGCAAGCAACAGCCGGACAAAGCCGGTTTTTTCAAAGAACGGAACGCACGAACGATAGCACCTTGCTAACAATATTGAAGCGGCAAAGACCGGAACGGAACGGAGTGAACGAACGAAAGAACGAATTAAACGGAACGGAATGAACGGAAAGAACGGAATGAACGGAAAGAACGAAATGAACGGAACGGAACGGAATGAACGGAATGAACGGAACGGAACGGAATGAACGGAAAGAACGGAATGAACAGAACGGAACGGAATGAACGGAACGGAACGGAATGAACGGAACGGAACGATTTTGTATAAAGGATCGGAACGGAACGGCCTACATAAAGAACGGATCTTTTTTACTAGGTTCGAACTGAAACGGCCAACACTAGTATGTACATCTTGTGTCGATGAGTAGGTGTCATGCATTCGTAGCTATATGATTATGCTATGCCTAGTTTGCATTTCTTTCCAATGGTCTGTTCTCGGGGTTTTTATGGTTTGCTATGTATCCGTATGTTTTGCCTTATTATGTTTATCTTGAAATCCTTCGCGATTCTTGAACGTTCCTAAATATACTTCAGATTTTATGACCAATGCGTCTTGTGTTGTCATATTACAGGATTCAGTTATTGTTCCGCATATGCATGTTGTACGGACGCTACGCTGAGACATTTTATTGTCCTACCATTACCGATAAAGTAAAGTATCGGTCCTTTCCAATAATGCCTGTTCATTTAGGCCAACGATAATGATTCCATCCGATAAGTTACAGTTTGGTTCAATCTTTGCAATTGTTGTCTTTACCAGTTATGTTTAATAAATGGGGTTTTATTACTATGCCTGTTTAACCGAATGGTACTGAACATATTTGTACCTAAAATCCTCGAGAGTCCCCGCTAACCGATGGGGCACTTGGTCCAGTTACCGTTAAAGCCGTCCCTGTTGTTAAGTCAAACGACTGTATAATATGATCCGGTCCCAAAATTTGTTCAGTACAAATTGTTTTACCATCCTGCTGAATACACATAATGTCTTACCGTAATGTGGAAAAAGTCTCTGAACCCAACATCGTTTGATCAGATTCCATTGTGTATAAAAATGAGGCTTCCAATTAAAAAGACGCTTGTGCACATAAATTTGATGCGCTCATTTAGCCGCTAAAATGAAACAGTTATGATATTACGCGTCGTGGAGAATGCTTCAACCAGCGCTTAGCTGTGAATCGTTCGTTGGATGGTACTTTTGCCAGGGCCACTACTGCATCTGGAATAGATTCGTCTGTTGTCCGTTGATGGTACGCATCGTTTGCTAAACGGTACTACGAATACCATGTGCGATGTTAAGATAGTGCTCGAAAGCAACACACACAGGCAGCTCACAAGCTCACCAGCTTAGACGTAGATGTGGCAATGTGCGGCATGTGTGCGTGGTACAAACGTAGGATCGTAGGATGGTGTGTCTTGCTTGTAGCTTAACATAAGAAAGAGATCCATCGCGATCGAGTGTCGAGTGGTAATAGGCGGTTGGGATGAGCAATGGAGGTGGTGGTGCTGGTGGGGATGAGTGGCGAGGTTGAAGATTGCGCTACGCTTCGAAAGTACGACGAAGTACGGGAAACTAGACTATCGCGGGCCCCGTAGTCTCGTAACAATAACTAACGTTGAGTAATGGAATAACTGTTCACAACTGTTTCAAAAAAGGAAAGTCATTTATGGAGTTTTTTCCCCCCTCCACCCTACACACCCGGCGAGACTCGGTTTCCCATGCACGTCGTTTGCCATCGGCTAAGCGGTAAGGGGTTAAGCAATGTTGCCGTTATTTGGTTGAAAAAAGTTTGATATTTGTTTAAAGATACGGTTTTCTCTAGCAAATGATTCGTTTAAATTGCTATATGTTGCTATAATAATATAAATCTAAAACACAAAGTATAGTATTTTTCTAATAAAATGGCATCTACAATATTCATTCAGATCCCTCCCTAGGCGTAGTGATGTTAATTAATCGACGAATATCGTAAAACAACAACAGGTTTTTTCTTCGTTTCTATAGTTGTTTCATAAGGAAGTGCAATCTAATTTCAACAGAAATGTTTGAGTTAATATATGCGCTCTCCCTCTATCTCTCTTTCTCCGACCCCATTTAGTCGGGGATATAAAAATTATGTGTTAAAAAAATTGACATTTTCATAACTTTTCAGGCTTTTCTCAACACGAGAGGGTTAGAAATTTAGTACCAAACAGGAAAAGAAACTTTACTATTTGCTTTCTATCTTTAGTTTTGTTTTGCGAAAACAGTGAAAGGCAAAACATAAGCCAATAAATATACCATTGTGAAAACGATGTCATTGAAATAGAACAAACCATTGGTAAATTGTGGCAGTTTTTGTTTGTTTGTTGTAACTGCATTCTCGATTACCGGCTCTGCCAACTGCTTGCCTGACAAGAAAATGGTTCACAATAGTGAACATTCGCTTAGTCAGTAGAGTGTTGATGACTGTATAGTATCTTCTTTTTGCTTTTTTTGTTACCATTTTACCGATGTTTAGTGCAAAAAAGAAGAAGAATAAAAAACGCTGCAGCAAAATAAAGACGAACGCTAACGCAAATACTGACGAGCTTGCTGTTTGTATGAATTTCAACGAGCAGTGTATGGCTGTGTTTCAGTGAAATTTTCCATCGTTCCACACTGCCCCATCATTTACTGTGCTGACTTGCGCTGTAGTTCAATTAAACTAAATATTCGTTATAGCGTGTGGAGGGATTTCCTTTGTGCCATATGGCCTTCCTTTACGCGTCTCCCCATCTGACCACCCCGCCCGGAAACCCCTTCGCGCGCAGCAACTTGTCTTTTGAGTGGGAAAAGCTGAAAAACAACAATTTTCAATTATTTTGCCACACTGTTACTAGCCGATCTCTGTTTTTATTTTTTTATTTTTTGCAGTAATGTTTTGTTTACGATGCTGTCACGACTATAAGCCGGAGGTGCATTGGCAGGGTAGGAAGAAGAGAAAGAGTGATATTAAAAACATCTACTGCTTCACAACATATATGGGATGTGGGATGAACAAAAAATGTGTCATCGATTTCGTGTCATAGGCATAATGTGGTGAAAACAAATAAAATGTTTTTCGTTTGTAAATAAGCTCGAAAAGCAGCGACCAACCATTTGGTAGGGCTTTGTTTGCTCAAATGCGACATGTTTTTTTTTTGTTTTGTTTTAACACAAACATAAACCCTGGAATATGGCAGTTGGTTGCAGGCGAAGAAAAACTAGTAATCTCTTCCGCTCGATGCCCTCGTCCTTCACAGCCTGCCATCGTCCCACGGACACGGGTGGGCCAAGCGGAAACGAGCGTTCGCTGGAAGTGGTGTGCAATTTTTACCATGCAAAGCACCATTTACCACCAGTTTGCTAATCGTGCTCGGTTCGCAAGAAACTCCGGCTGCACACTCGCCTAGTTAGTGTATGATTATGTGGCGCAATGCATATTTCGCTATAATTTTATGTAACCACGCAAAACTACCCGGCAGAATGGCTGGCCTGAAAACGGCTTGGTAGAAACAAAGCGAAGGAAAAACGGCCACTAATACTACTACTACTACTACCACCAACCGGGCAGGCTCAATATGCTTAATGGCAACCGATGTGTGTGGCTCAAAACTGACGCGTGAGCAAACGTATGCCTAACGCACATGGGAAAGCGCACTGCGCCCGATGTGCAGTAAAGTTGCAGTTGCAGTGTCCGGTGCTGCATATGCCTGCCAGCGGATGGTTCCAAACTCGATTATGGTTTGGAAGAAAAACAGTACGAATCTTTTTGTACAAAGCGCAAACGAGTCCGCTACTAAGCACGTTCGGTATTTTTCTTTTTAACCGCAACTGCGCTTGTCCCTCAAACACTCATTGCCAGAACTGTACTTTATGCACACAAAAAAATACTACTTTAAGTGCCAACTCTCACTCTCATGGTGAACCATACACTCATGCTCAATGCTCCAGTTTTATTCCTAACGACGGCCCCGTGAGTCATGCGCGATTCCACGGTGCGCGCTTCCGTTACAGGTAGGCCGGGAAGAATGGATTACAGTCGAAATATGATGACATACATCTGAACCGTTCGTAGGAACAAACGTCACTTCGTGGCAGTTCTCTTGCCCGCCGGTACTCGCGGGTATGTCGTTTTGTCGCCCGCCCCGGGGGTAATGCATTACACGACGCCTTTTCATTCGTTATTCGTTGCCTGTGGAAATGAAACGAATTGCGCGCCGTAGTTGCTTCACAACACAAAGGGAATGTCTTTGAGTTTTGCGCAGTAAAGCTTGGGGATGGTGGTGGATGGACCATGTTTTGCATGGCTCGTGGCGCAATGATGTGGGTTGAAGGACTGTTATCTGCATATATTTGCTTTTTAATGGGAGTTTGCTTTTTTCGGGGGCTTCGAGATACCAGTGCGCAGGATCGTGTTGCTGATCGGCGCAGCTAATTACGTACACAGTTAATACTCATAACAAAGTGGGTTACATTAAAAATGCATGGTCTGTGAGGGTTAACCGATTTTTATGCATCCTTTTTCATAAGTTTAAGTTGTTTTGCGGCGGTAGATTTCGAATTATTGGAATTTGGAGACAGTTAGTTATTATATAGAATCCTGGAGAAGGATCATATCAACTATCCACCAACAAAAGATCTTCTTAGATTAACCGACCTTGAAATATTATTCAGACTAGACTAGGCTTTGCAGGTTATTTAACTTAACTCTTACAATAAACGATACAAGAAAATTCGTAATATTGGACGTGATAATCATTGTTCGTGTATGGTTCTGCCTGGGCCATTCATTGCTGGATCCATAGCAGGATAGTCATTCCTAGGTTTAATGATTTCGTTTAATACAGATTCTTGAAGACTAACAAGACAAGGGAACTCGATCCCTAAACAGTTCTCATTCTGTTTAACAATAGAAATTATTCATGCGTTGATCGTTCAACCCGTTGGAAAACTCGAATATGCAATATTTGTAGTGTAATAAGCATGTTAAATCAGTTAACATACAATCCAATGAAGGAACCTTTTACAACGATGAACGCGATGCTTGGAGCTAAGTGTGGGATGTAGAAATTAGGTAAAATTTAACGTATTAAATAAATAAATAATAATAAATATTGCTAAATATAATATCATAATAAGGGTAATAAATATTGCTAAGCAATCAGTATGAATGGCGATCGCCGAAAACCTTAAACAAAAATACTCAGACTACAGCTGAATCTTGCTATGGGTAATCAATAAGTCACTGAAAGCCAAGCCAAAAACACTTCAAAACCTTAAAACGTGATTTAACAGCCACTCAAAAAGTATTCGTCTACCCATCTTTTAACTTGAAATGCGTATGAAATAAAAGTTACTAGCATGAAAGAGCTAGATATGGTTTCTGTGAGGAACAATGACTCTTAAAATACATATTTATACGTATATTTAACCCACTCTTCTTTCAAGACTTGTTTTTATTAATCTCTATTTGTAATAACGCAATACCGAATAAGCAGTCACAAAACCTTGATCCATTGAGATATTTGCAATTTAATATCTATCTAGACTCTTTCAGGTCGTTGTTACCAGTTGCGGTTCGGCTGGGTTGGTACCTAGATATTTATACACATGTTTTATTTGGATTTATTTTTTTAATTGTAGTATTAAAAATTTAATTTTAAAATTCTTTGTATTGGTTCCATTCAAAATTCAAACTGATTTTTTTCAAATATTTTTTACAATAACATGTTATTTCTTTGTTCAGGCTTTCTACTATCACCGCGCGGCTACATGAGGTGAAATATACAGCGAAATGAACTACTTGACAGGTGAAATATCTGACAGATTCTGCCAAAGGGTTGGGGGAGACACAACATCTGCTTTCGAAATTCACTTAAAAATAATATCTTCTTAAGCAGAACTTTCACTAATTGGAAGAAATTATGAACTGTTGACTGAAAATTGACGAAATACTCAATATTGAAGTTATTCAATGGATTTAGTTACGATTTTGTGCACGTTATTTGTTTACATTGCACATCAGCTGGTTGCTGTGATGCTTAATCCGTCAGATATTTCGCCTGTCAAATAGCTCATTTCGCTGTATATTTCACCTCATGTAGCCTCGCGGTCAGTTCAAATATTTTGTAAAAACTCCCATTATCTTGCTAAATTCGTACTCGTTTGTGTTTACAAAACTTTACCTAATCAAACTTGTAATACAATAGATCGTGTTGAACGTAGTTAAAGTTATCTATCTGCGCTGAAGGATACGGTGTTTCAATTCGATCGCAGCCCCACATGGGCATAAGACACTGCCTGCGTGGCTGTAAACACCGAAGCACCAGCTTGACGAACCGAAAACGGCTCGAAAGCTTGCTAGGCTGCGGCCAAGTGCGTACACAGCGCCTTAATTGTGGCCGATAAATGCCGTGCACCGTGTGTTGCCGGAGGGCCATAGGACGAGGCGCGCAGGCAGGGTCTTGCGGGTTGCGAGATTACGCGTTGTACTCGTGTACTTATTCAAACACAGCATTTCGACGGTTGTTGTTGTTGCAGTGTGCACTTATTCTCGGCATCTTGGACGAATTTGGAAAGTGTGCCGAAGGTTAGCCCATTGTGGTTAGCGGCACACCACACTGCGAGCGAACTTGCTAATCTAGTCTAAATGTGTGGTGTGCGTGCGTTATGCGCTATTCTCCCTTCCCCTCGTAAGGGATTCAATGTCGAACGAGAAGCTCGCAGTAGCAGAAGCTCTAGAATTGCCAACAAGGCAATATACCAAGGTGTGGAAATTGAGCAACAATCTATTGAATTGATGTAGATCGCGTACAGTGTTGCCTTTTGTTAGGGTTGCACAGATAACTAGCAGTATGCCCATTCGAAAATGCTAATAAAGTAGCATAATAAATACTCGTTGGATTTTGATGGTGTCATTGAATGGATGCGAAACATTGTATTAAATTGTTTATTACATTGCACACTTATACGATATTTTTACCTCTGAATGGTTCCATTACTCCATTCCCTAACGTTAAACACGCAATCATCATCATCATCATCCTCTTCCACATCGTTTAGTTTGAATGATGGAAATTTCTTCATTTCGTGACATTATATCTTTAAAGCTAATCGATACGTCCCTCAATCGATTCAGACTATTAATAGACTATATTTTCCCTTTGTTCGTCCGATTGGTTGTTTTTGTAAAAGATAAAACTTAACAAATATGTTTGTAGAAAAAACTGTACTACAAATCGAGCATTTTTTCCTCAAATGTTGCAAAGAAAAAGTTTCCTAAAGAAATATATTTCTCGCACAAATTGGCGAGGTCAGTTGGCTTATGGCCTACATTCGGAAATCAAATATGGGGGAAGTGTAAATATTTTGATACATGCAATCGATAATAATAGCGCTCCGGGCTGCGCTGCACATAGTTGGACAGAAAAAAACAATCCGAACACAGCTCGAGGCACAGAATGTGTTTAACATATAATTGATGACTTAACATTTTCTATTGTGCTATTCTTTGACTGTTTTGCTATGAAATGATAAAAAGAGAACTGCATGGAATGTGTGTTCGAATAATTAATTTTGAAAACGATGGTGCATGATATGGATGGGGTTGGTGTTGGGGCACACGGCAAAATTGGTGGATACAAACAGTGGGCCCAGCTGGTTTCGCGTCTTTGGAGTGTGAGAGCGATCCTAGATGGAACGAGAGAATGAGAAAGAGAGGCTCCGTTTGTTAGCACCCGCCAGACAGGTGGTTTTAATTGTTTATTATAAGGTTTTATTCAAGGTGTAGTACAAGAATGGGCACAGGGAGAGATGTTTGGAGAACTTAATTTCTCGCGAGTTGAATTGCGAGAGTGCGATTGTTTATTTACATCCCTTGCCGGTTTGCGTATAGCGCTTGTTGTGTGCAGCACGTGTTGAACGGTGCGTGTCTTCCAATAGGGGTGGTGTTCTCTGCAAGTGTATGTGCATTCGCTCACACACGAGCGTATTTTCTCATTTTTCCGAGAGCGAGCGGTGCACTCTGAGTTTTGTCCGCAAATAAGCTGATGCGTGAACCCGTAGCCAGGGGCGAGCAACTGCTTGTTTTTCAAATAAACTTCAGCTCACTTCGGAAATTTTGGATCTTACTTCGGAAGGTAGGTCCGACTAGCATTACAGGGTTTCCCACGATTTATTGGTCGATTCTCATAATTTTTTGGGCTCATCTCACGATTTATTCATCGTGTCCTACAGATTGTTGGCTCGTTCCCATAATTTATTGGTATCGTTCGCTTGGATATCAATACAATGGGAGCAACAAATTCTGGTAACCAAGTAATCAATAAATCGTAGGAACACACCAAAAAAAAAAAAAAGGGAAGCCACCAATAAATTATGAGAACCAATCAATAAATCGTGGGAAACCCTGTATTTCGAGCAATTTGGAATCGTCCGGAGTCGTCACAAGTCGCAGGCACCCGGAATCGGAGTCGTCTGGAGTAGGAGTCGTTCGGAGTCGAAAGGTGGCGGAGCTGCCCAGAATCGGAGTCGTCTGGAGTCAGAGTTGTTCGGAGTCGAATGGAGTCGGCATGTTTTGAGCAATGTTTTGAGCATATATTCAAAATTGTTTTTCGGAGTGGAATTGGATTATGCCACACGTATAGATTTATATTTCGGCCAGGCGCCGTCGGATGTTGAGGTAAAAACAAGGACTGTATAGGAACGAGGTCAAATATTAGCCAAAATCGGTTTGGCTATCTTAGATGCCATTTGACAGCAGAAAGCCCTAGAAAATTCATCATACCCTCAAACATTTCCTATTACAAGAGGCATACATACTCTTCCTGTACAATTTATGAACTAATTAACAATTTTCGAATGATTACCAGCCCATTTCATTTAAAATCATTAAATCATTAAATCATAAATCATTAAAATCATAATCAAAATTTGAATCGAAAATGGCTTTCAGATGTCAAACTGTTGTAACAAACTTTTGGCTACTTGTCAAGTCGTTCCTCATTACTTGACCTCGTTCCTACACAGTCCTTGGGTAACAATCAAAATTCCACTTTTTGAAAGCCATTTGACATTACGGCAGGCTATCGCGGTTAGGATTGCACCTAATTATTCCTTCATCTAGGTATTTCTGAAGAATCAAATAGGTTTCTAATCAGATGTCCTATCTGCCACTCAAGAACTCCTGATCTTAAGGCCGGGCTACATTGATCGTACTCCCAAGTGTAATTTCGATTTTCACTAGCGCATCTGGCGGCGGCTGGTGGAAGCTTTTTTTGGTCGTCGAGGGAATGGTCGTGCCGGATCTCAAATTTAAGTTGTTTTCCATCGTTTTTTGCCATGAAAATCGATGCAATGCTTATAGGACATGTGCATCTACCTTTTACAAAACTTTTCTTGTCCAAATTAGGTTAAAAACATGGAAAAATTACATATTTTCTAAAACGGCCCCAAATTGTTTGGAAAAATGCTTCGGTCAGCCGCCGCCAGGTGCGCTAGTGAAAATTAAAATTACATCAGAGAGTACGATCAATGTAGCCCGGCCTTTAAAATCGATATTAAAATTGTGTACAAAGTTTTCCTAACCCTGCCTTGAACCAACGATAAATGGAAGCAAAAGAGAACGAATGCACACGTTTCCGAGCTGCCAAGGGCCAAGAGTCTCTCTCCGCTCTCGAACGTTTAATCTCTTCCACTTCAAAGCAAACGCAACAAGCGCTGGCTTGAATTTGTTTGAGCGAAGAAAAAAAAATTAGTACCAAAGGAGAAACCACCGCGAGCGGGCACAGACGCTTATTGTTGACGGTGTGTCATCGGCGTTGTCATCGCGTGCTATTGTGCTGCGGGAAGTGCCGTCGTACGGCGACGCATTTCTTTTCCGCCTGTCATTCCGTTCCGGTGCAAGCGTCGTCCGGAGGGGGTCGTACCGTTCCTTTTTCCCCGTGCCAAAGTTCCTGTGGATTTCCGTGCTGCTGCAGCAAATAGTGATTCAGTTTTCCGCAAATATCAATCGTTTTGTTTTCCGACAAGTGCATCAGTGATCAAATCTGTGTTGTGCGTGTTGTGATTTGGAAGAAGTATTGTTTTGCTTTGCGGGTTTTATGAGCAATTTGCGAAGTGTTTGTGCAACGAGATCCAATTGGCCGACAAAAGCCACTTGCTGAAAAGAATGACAAAGTACAATAACATATAAAAAGGAAAATTGTATTCTCCAGGGTGTGTATGTGTGTGTTTATGTGTCGTCTCTGTCCAAGACAAGGTTGCTGCTCCAGTTCCGTGCACAGACGGTCCCATCATTCCATCAGTTTCGTGTCACAATCATCATTGCCAGGCGCAAATAGCGATGGATACGTATGTCAAAAATCTGCTCAACGGTTGGAATATGCCGGAACTGATAAAAGTGTTTCAAGGTAAAGACGAAAAGTATGCTACTATACCTTCCCATCGTTTCGCTTCCGGTTGCGCAGGAAGTAGATGAGAAATAGATTGAGAAAGAGAGAGAGAGAGAAAAGGAGAAAGAGACCGAGAGAGTGAGCGAAAAAGAGAGATAGAGAGCTATCACTCGAGATAAGGGAGAAAACGGCAAGCAGGTAGAAAGAGAGGACGCCAACTCGTTGTTCATATCTCTGTTTGATGATATTTCCGAGAGCAAAAAAGCATCCGTGAAAATATTTAGACCCGACAACACAACACCACGTATCCTCTCACGGTACCTTTTTCCCACCCCATAAGGCACGTAAAGGAATAAAGGAAAGGGGGGGAGGGGGGGGTTATGTTTAGTAACAAACAGCACTGTTTCATGTTTGGTTTTTGTTATACACTGTGAATGACTTACTTGTACTTGGGCTTTTTCTATCTTTTTTTTGGGGTGTAAAATGTGATTCAGTTTGTGTATTTTTTTGTAAAGAAAGCATAATTGATAAAACGGATTTTAGTTTACATTAACACAGCTGCTTCTCCGATCAAATGGGGATGTCTCCAATTAAAAATCATGCTCTTATTAAATTTAATGCCCTTTGTATTAATACAAAACTTTATCATTAACGCCATCAGCTATGAGCATAAAATGGTGTGAAGAAAACAAAAATCAATTCAATTTGTTGAAGCGAAATGAAGAACATCTCTCGCTCCACTTCCCACCTTTCGCTCTTTTCTTGGCCGGAAAATTCTTCTTAAAAGGGTAAAATTTCTTTCAAAGCTTAATTACGTGGAAACTTTAGAAGAAAAAAAAGTGTTGCAATCATTTTCTACTGGCAAACGATTCCAGTGTCCCCGCCGGGCTGCTCTTTCTCTTCGGTGTCCGCACGCACACGCGAACACGAAAAATTCCTTCCAAGTTGGTAAATAACACACAATTGTTCGTCTCTTTGGCCACTGCCACAGCGTACCGCGCTCGCCAAGCAATTCCCTTCGCGCAAACAACCATTACGACAGTTAGGACGGTTTGTCTGTGTGTGCCTGTGTGTTTCACTACAGCGGAGTGAAATTTAATTTGAATTGCAATGAGAATTATATGTTTTCTTCCACGAAGCTAGCAGTAAAGGCAACATTTTCTACACTACCCCCTTTGCGGGCCTTGCCACACGACCTTGCCGCTTGTGACTAGCCTACTAGCCGCTGTGCTGGTGGTGCTTGTGTGGCTGTGCGTTTGAGCGTTCTTCATTTACTGTATAGTTTCGGTCCGTTCCTTTCATATAATTTGAAAAACTTCAAGTTCCCGGTGGCGCTCTGGGTAGAAGGGGGGCCGAGGCCGGGTGCCCGGTTCGACACTATATTTCCATTGATTGTTCGTTTGTACGGAAAGCATGGCGTGTTGATGTAATCCGAACGGTTCGAATATAATCCAGTTCTCTGGGGTTGGTGTTGTGCTGTGTTGGCTCTTGAGCAGCAGCAGCGTAGGGTTTACCAGCCATTGCTTACCTAAGACGATGGCGCTCATCATCATGAATCCATTGTTTTCTAGCACAAACCCGTGAAGCATTAAGTTTCTTTCACTGCACATTTCATTAAAATTCTGATTTTGGAGTAGTATGATTGTAGTTATTTCTGAAATGAATGTACAGAAAAAGAGAATGTTCAGCTTTTTTAGGCAGCAGTTTTATGCTGTTTCGAAAATTTCTAATAAGTGCAAACTGAATTGATTGCTGAAAGACGTGAAGAATTTTGACAAAAAATTACTTTAACATTTGTTCAAAAATGTATGCAAAAAATAAGCTCTATGGTCCTTTTCAAGATCGCTTTCTTCCGGTAAAACCAGCGGTGAAGATTGAACTGCTATTTGCATGAGTAAAATTTGAAAATATTAGTTTTAATGTGTTTTAATACTGATGTTACAGGGTTTTCCAAGTCAATTTCGAATGTGCACAACATTATTCACTGCCTATACGATGATTTTTAACAGCTTTCACAGCTTATAGCTTAACTCAATCCAGTTTGAGATGTTTTGAAAATCATCTTGATGCACCAATATAGGGTTTCCAAGACACTTTCCAATGCGCACAGCATTATTCACTGTCCGCAAGATGTTTTCCAACAGCTGTCATGTGTTGTACTTGCAACACAATGAAATTTCAATTCTTCCATATGATTTTCAACACAACACAAATAACTATCCAACTCCCCGCCCCGTTTGTGATGTGATGATTCATCACCTGCTAGATTTTTTTCAACAGCTGTCAAATGATGTATTTGTATCACAATAAAGATTCAGTTCATACGCATGATTTTCAACACATCACAAAGAACGGTCAAACTCTATCCAGCTTTGGACGTGTTGGAAACCATGGGGAAGAAGTGAAACATTACAGGGGGTTTCGAGTCAATTTCCAATGTCAACAACATTTTTATTGCTTGCGAGATGTTGTTCAACTACCTTCAAATATTGCATTTGTATAGAAATAAAGGGTTTTCTATGTCACTTTCGAATGTGCACATAATTATTCATCGGATCCAAGGTGTTTATCAACAGTTGTCAAATGGTGCATTTGCTTCAAAATGAGTTTTCAGTTTCAACACATGATTTTCAACACTTAACAAATAATTTTCAAACTCAATTCAGCTTGAGTCGTCATTTTATTCTGATGCCACACATCATTTTATTCTGATGCCAATACAATGTATGAAAGCTGTTGAAAAATATCTTAGAGGCGGTGATAAATGATGTGCACATTCGAAAGTGACTTGAAAACCTCTGTATTGTGATGGAAATACAACATTTGACAGCTGTTGAAAAATATCTCGCAAACACTGAAACATGTTGTACACATTGGAATTTGACTCGGAAACCCTGTATTTCTGTATAAAAAACTGATGATTTTATACTTCTGTAATCAGTTTGTATCTACACTGTTTTCCCTGCGAGAGTACTCTTTTCATGCGCAATCAGATATCATGTTTTGGAACCCATTTATCGTGCGTTTAGACTTCGCAAGATGTTTGCCCCTTTTTATCTGTCATTTTTCGGTCGATTTTTCCTGCTTCCAAATGTTGTCCCATTACGGAATCGATGGAATACTGCCAGATATTCAATATATTTGTCGTACGTTGGCACGACAAAAGCATTACCAGCAAATTGGTTCTACTCTCCGTTGCATTTTTTGTTGCTTTCCAATTTTCCCAAACGCACCATCACCATCAACTTCTGTTGTTAACGGTGCTCTTTGGAAGCTTTTCAGCACTGTCAGGCTCGCCAAACACAAGCAGTGAGCATGCGCCGTACAATGACTGCCATTATCATTCATTGCGAAAACCGGCAAATTGTGTCGATTTCGATGGCGATTCGTTCGAAACGACTGCATTTCCCTAAACTATGACTCGCTGCCTTTCATGCACTTCATCCCCCTCGAAGGGCACAAAATCACATTCGCGTGTGCGTTAACTGCTTGCAGCTTGAAGCTTACGGGAGGCGTCCGTCACTCACTCGCATGTCCACCCTTATCGTGTGAGGCCCTTTTGTGGACAGGAAGCTTTTACGACAGCATGCAGCTTAGGCACTGTTTCTACTTTTTTCTACTTTTTATCCATTCCCTTTCGTCAAATTCCACGTTTACCTTAGATGTAGGAGAAAGGGCTTTGCAAAAAAAAAACTGGAGGGATTGATCACGAAAATGCACAGAACATGAAACGGCTGCACTACATTATTGCGTGTATGTGGTGCACGTTGGCCTCTCGTATGCGATATGTTGCGGGACGGCTAGTATTACGCTCTTGCGTAAGCTTGAGCGCAATACTTCCTCCTTAGGGCCGTCGTGTCGTAGCAATTGGTGTAATTTTCCGTGCGTCTGATCGCACACGATCATGTGTTTGTGTGTTTGTATGTGTGCGAATCGCGCAAGCCACAAGCACTGCCTGCAAAGACAACTGCCGAAGAGTTCGGTTGTGACAACTGGTGATCCATAATCGTATCACAATCGCAATAGATACACCAACACCGCGCAACACCCATTGCACCCAGTTAGTTTTAGGTGCCACTTGGCAGGAAATACGAGAGTGATCTGTTCGCTGGTGCCTCTGCAATCATTATTGCCACGGCGTCGACCCTCCGTCTTGCAGCTTTGAATGGTGAACGTTTTTTTTTTCTTCTTTTGCACCCGCCTGCATTACGGTGTTACTACGGCTCATATTCAGAGTTTCTGCCGCCTTGCAAGGTCCCATTTCCAGCACATATAATGCGCACTTAAACCAAGCAACCACACCATCATCGTCACAGCGCTGCAAGTAGTACTAAAAGAAAATGTGCGTTCCCTGTACCGTTCCCCTTTCCCGACTCCAACATGTGTAAGTTGCATTACAGCTTGCACAGTTCGGCGTTTGAATCGAACCGCTTCTTCCATCACTACTCCACACGACGTTTGACTGTGGCTATGGCACTTTTATTCGTTTATGCGATGCCCTGCTTTCCAGTTTCTTCTCTTCGTTTTCTCTCCTTGCCGATCGTCAACTTATCATTTCATATTCCAACCTATATCTTTCCTCTCTGTTTTTCATGTTCATATGGCGCTCTGGGCCTATTTTCCGTATCGTCTGCCGTAATTTATTCCATAATGCGGGAATACTGCGTTTCGTGGTCCACTGACTTATTCGTCACCACACACCACCAGAGGAGGAAATTGATGAAGCTGCCTTCAAGTGCCTCAAGTACGATATGATCAAGGAGATAATACCACGCATCGGCAAGCGGGCCAAGTTCCTACAGCGGTACGAGGAGTACAAGGAGAACCTAACGGAACGGCCCGCCTTTGCGGAGCTGCAGCTGGAGGAAAAGGTAAGAACTGGGGGACTGGAGAAGGGATGACTCAGATGATTTGAAGTAGAAAACCATATGGGTTGTGATGGGTTTGCTGTCTATAAGCTTTCGTTCGGCCAGATTTTGTCCGAACATTAACACAAGTTTGGAACACATTTTTGGGGGATTTATTTGATTCAAGACAACAAGTCGTACAGCTTGTGAAAATAATGACTAATGATGTATGTTGTACAAAATACCCACGTAAGATTCCCTTTCTAAGCTCTTTGCATTTAGACTACATTTTCAAACATTACTTGATATGTTCGTGTAGTTAATCTCCAAGATATTTTTAATTGCTTGTTTTAATACTAAATTCGAAATTTATTATAATCGGTCATGTTGGCCTTGTACACGTTTACTAGACTTAATTGTATCACACACAGTCAGCTATTCAAGACCTTGCTACGGGGAGACGATATAGACGAGAATCGAAACATGTGCGGCCTTTACAGAAGACGGCGCGTCAATCGTTAAGCCACTTTACCACCAACTGCCGTTTTATATTGTTGATTTTAAACTAACCATGTCGAACATAAGAATTGATCGTCCGTTAAAACCTTGATCCGATAGACAGATTAGGGGTTAGTATTTCGGGCTTGTGTTCAGTGTTGAGCGTCATTCATTTGGAGCTTAACCCGTTGCATCAAGTGTATCGTGTTTCTTCATGTACTAGCACGTTTAGGGCTCGTAGTAATTTGGTGTAGTGTAATTTGTTGAGTTATAATAATTGACATTTATTACAAATGATCGCGCATATGTTTTCTGTAAATGATTCAACTACCGTTATGAATCTGGGCCTTCTCTTCTAGCCCTCAACGTCTTCTACGATGTCTCTGCTCCGCATAATATGATCTAAATGTATTCCGTAACCGGACCATTAACTTTGTTCTGTTTCCATTCACTTGGTACTGTAATGATTCGGATTTTGTATTTTGTATTTTGTGTAGCTTAACCATCTAGCTCTCCTCTCCGTTTAACGTTTGTTCTTATGGTATTCAATTATTTATATTTATAATTAAATTCTGGCTTAAATATTTTAAAGTGGTGAACAATCTTTTGATAGTACTTTATATACGTAGAAATTATATTAAATTGAAAGGAAAAGTTATTCGAAATAGTGGCAAATACTATCCGAAGCACATGTACAGTAGTGTAATAATTTCCATGAACTTTCAAAGACTTTCTTTTTCATGTCATTTCCCCTTCTCATGTCGTGAAATATGCCTATTTCATTTGCTTTGCTCGCCTAAACTGTAACCGTGATCTAGAAATATGTTTGCAATACTCTTATCATGTTTGAACTGCAGACAACGACACAGTGTAGCTATGTGTGTATTCATTTAAGCACTATCAATTAACAGCAAAAGTCTCGCTGACCCAGGAAAACGGCCGATAGATCCAGTAATGACGGTGGTACTTAAATGGCACAAAACAGCACAAAAGATGTGACCACCAGGCAAGATAACAACTACAAACGGGAAACACCCGCAACGATGGGAATATTGAAATGACATTCTTGCTGTCAGTACCAACGTAGCCACCAGTACCACCATGGCTGGTGGAGTGCCTAGAACTGGAATGTTACAAACGAGCAAATAATAATAATAATTACAGCGCAATACTATCAAGAAGGCAGATACACGATAATATGGCCTACCCCGAGTGGTCGCTTATCGCGAAAGTGCGTACCGGAGAATAATAATGGCCTTCTCAATACGAAACGGATGTGTTACAGTGGTTTTCGGTGACCGAATACCGAATGGCAGCACCACGCGTCAAGCAGGAAATGGCCGTACCGAAGTTGACCTGCAGTTGTTAGGGTCCGTGTTCCTCCACACTACCCATCATTACTATGCACGCCGAGGGTCAAACAATATTCCCCGAGGGAGAACGAGTTCCAAACTTGTGACAGCGGCTTCGCGGTTACGCCAGCCAGCAGGGAGGTTAATCAGCAAGTTAAGCGTATTCGGAATACATTGCGCCAAGATTTCGACCGCTTGTGCGCACACTGTCTGCGGGTCCATTGCTTGCGGGCTAGATAGTAGAAGCCGGTTGAGTGTTTCGGGTCGTTTGTTTGCGCCCCAAAAACCCGGCGTTAAACCTTGATGGATTGGAGACGACGAAGACTGATAGAGATGATTTTCTCCAATATCCTACATCGCTTGGGGCGGCACAAAAGCGCACTGCGCTTAACACTCGTTTTGCGTTGCACCCGTGCGGCCGATGCACAAGGGGCCCCGCCGGCCACACTGTTATTCGCTTCTCCCGAGGCGTATTGTGCCTGCTCAGCGGTTGCTCATTTATCATTTGGAATAGGAATAGGAGTTTCGTTTGCTCCCCTCTTCGAGCGAATAATAAAACCCTGCGCAGTGGGCCCTTCTCGGTAGAGCTGGCCTGGTTTCGGAGGCCGCTCGCGTGGCGCGATTCCGTATTTATTATGATTATGATTTTCCACAAACTGTCTCTGGCCGTTTTCTGATGGCTGACAGAGTATATTCTTCGACGGCGTTCGTTGCGTACGCTGGCGTACATCGCGCTTGCACTGTTTGCTGGCGTGCGCGCGCGGGCTTGGCCTCATTCGGTGGTGGGTAGTTTTTATTGTTGTAATACAGCTAGACAGCCTAAGCGGGGCACCACAGAGGGCTGAAGAGAAGTAGGGGTTTTGAGTGTTGTCGAGGGCCGCTATTACGGTAGCCGTTTGGTGGGATAACGCTTTCCCACTACTTCTGCTACTACTACCGTTTCTAACTATTACTACGACCGAATACTATTATGCTGCGCCGTGGCTGTCGGGGCGATGGAGGGCCTTGGGCAACGGCTTCACTCTAGTCTTCCATTGTGTGGTATTTTTCGTTCGGAGTGCTTGGCGCGTATTTCGAAATTGGTTCGCGCATATTCACACCGCCACTAACTTCTTGCGCCCGATACGGGGTGGGCTTTTGATGGTTTTGTGAAGTTTAATTTGTGTTTTGCTTCTTTAGCCTACTTTTGGTATGCCTATTGTTGATTGTTTTTTTTATTGGTCTCATTTTGTAGATTTCAAAATAATGAAAAAAATAATAATACACATATTGCGCGATCAGCTTCTTGCGCTTAACGTATCTGTTCCGGCGACGTGGTAGCAGAATATTGAAGCCATTCTTTAAGCGCTACGTGGCACTGCTGCGACAGCTAGTGGATATTACTTGGTGTGTTTGTGCTGAATCGACACTTTTGTACTTAATATCCAGCAAAAAACTCCACGGTTTAGTGCCCCGTCGTGTGACGGATTTGCATTTGCTGTGCCACGGGAGACACAGACAGTATAATGCAATATATTCATTGCGCTTACAACACATTGCAAAGTGGTGTCGAAAGTACTCGGTATATGGTTAAAAAAAATATTTCATGCCCGCACAAACCCGTGTAAGCAATAAGACCGCTCGTTGGATAGTACATGTAAATGGGTATTTTTCATTTATTCTGTTTGTTTGAAGTTTCCACAATGCCATGCTTTCATGAAGGCGGAAATGTAATAGCTTTGTATTTGGCAACAGTTGCTGATGGCACACAAGAAGTATCATTTAGCGGGGTGTAAAAAAACTCAACGACAATAGAAATCATTCCAATTTAAACTACTACAAATAGTAATATTGTAAACTAGTTTTGGATGCTCGATAGTCTACCAATAGACGCGTCAGAGACAATGTATAGTATGTATCTTTAACAGTCGTGTTCATATACAAGCTGCTCAAGGGTAACTAAAAAATTAAAGCTTGAAGGAAATAATTGAAGAATTACAGGGCTTTTCAGGGGTTCTCATAGTTGTGGAACTCTTCGTTGACTCTTTCTCATTGGAAGTGAACTTCATATGATGGAAATTGGACTGTATGGGATGTTTTTTTGGACAGGCTCCTTGCAAATTTCTATTGGACTTGTCCATTAAGGGTGCTATAGAGTCCAATTCCCGTTACATTAAGTTTAACGTAAGAAAGAGTCAATAAAGTGTCTCACAACTGTGAGAATTCCAGGAAACCCCTGTATGGGAAAATGATGTTCGACCATGTCGACACATGTCGACAGAGCACATGAGACTAAGGTTTCTAAACATATTCCGTCTTATGAAGGGGTCTCCAAATTCGAACGAATTGATCCACTATTACTAAGCTATGTTAAATTTATGCCCCTATTAGGCATTTAATAACTCGACATTTTATAATGAAAAACTTTTGTTATCGTCTTTCTGTGCTATCAGAACACTTCATTATCGATGTTCAGAAATTTTAATATGTATTCAAATGTAATAGAGTTATACTTTAGTGTCCCGAAATGTAAATGTGTCATTAGATATTATATTGCGTCTAATTTTGGAGACCTAAGTTTATAATCTCCACAGCAATCTTGTACAATTGCCCTATTCGATTGGCAGATACTATTAAATGAATGCAAACCTTCACATAATGCTTGCACAATTACACTCCACCAGTTGAAACATTCCACCAAGTGATAGAACTGTTCCATTATATGACTCTTTTCTTAAAATTATTGCACGTGTCAGAAAATAATTCCAAACAAATTAACTGTACAATACTGAGTCATATTCTATTCTGTTATGGTTCATTAGGTAGAACAATAGAAAGCATATTGGAATGGTTCGTTTCCAACAGGATCATGCCCATGTGGGATGCAGTTTGTAATAAAAAAAAGCAAAGTGCACATCTACAAGAACATAAAAGTTTAGTTGTTTTGCATATTCATATTATTCTTAAACACGATTGCAATTTTCCATGCTGAATTGGATCTACGTTAAACATGGGCTCGACCTAGTTGAAATCGATTTTGCCAGGGTCAGCGGTTCATTAAAAAACGTTAAAACTAAACCTCCACCAGAACGCTCACTTTGTGCAGATACGATTTTAACGCGATTATGAACGCGAGCATAATAAATCGTAGTGCTCGTTACATGCTGTACATATCTACATGTTGGCATTTAAATTGGTTCATAAAAGTACTGCTCTGTGTTGAAGTCATGCTTTGCCAGCGAGTTGGTACGATGCTTCGTTTTCTCTTAACGTGCTACACCGAAAATTAATGTTCAGAGCAATGCAAAACGCTAAAGCTCATGGGTTTTACTGCCAATGATTGACAGACTTGCAGAAACACATCGGTGAGGTGTGGGTTTCTTTTTCCTCGGTGGTTCAAAGTGCCACATTTAGCGCTGCGCCATCATGGAGAGAACTACAATGCACATGTAGTACGTACCTTCGGCTTCTGTCCCGTCCCGTCGGATCCCTCGTTCGGCGACACCAGCATATGGGTATGGGCGGTGTTCAATAAAACATTATGCCAATGGAGCTCATGTCTAGCCCCGTGCGCGCCGTCTTACTGTAAATTGCAGATGTATTTATTCCACCTCCAGCGGGCCCAGGGTTCGTCTGGGGTGTAGTGTGTCTATGTCTTGACATAGTTTTTGTGGCCGATGGGGCCGGGTGCTGGATGTTTTCCGTTTTGGGTGTTTGAATGAATGCTTGTTGCTCGGGTATTGATTGGGGTTCCAGCTTCTTCTGCCCTCTTTCTGCACCCCTGTAGACCAGTTGTGTTTCCCGCGTGAATATTACGCTTCCTGTTCCTGCGTTGCGTGATGAGCGTGATGTGCTGCGGGTACTCCTTCTCAGGAGCAGGAGAATTTTTAATGACAAAAGCTCCAGAGCCATGGAGTAATGAAATGCATTGTGATAATAATATCTTCGTCTTCTCTGGGCGGTTAGAGCTGGGAGTTAGCCTGCTTTACTCCTCTCCTAGTCAGTTTTATGTGCGTTCTCCGTTACACGTGATCAGTAATCGGGGAGAATATTATGTATTCCAGGGTTTTGGGAATAAACTGCAAGCGGCGACCCGTTGATGTGCGGCGCATACATTACACCAACCCAACACCCATGTTCTCATCCTTCCACCACGAGAATATGTTCAATTCGAAGCCTCAGGAAGTGGTGTGGTGGCAAGTAAGCGTTTGTCAGCGATTGATCACGCGAGTTTTGTTTTTCATTTTCAGTCTTTTTATCAGCTGGAAGAGGGAATTTGTGGCAAGTAGGTGCTGGTAAGGGAAGACGAAATTATGAATATTGATGGGTGTGCTGAATATGTTAAATCCATGAATACATGTTTGCTTGGAGATGAGAAATTTCCTTATCACCTCAGTACGATCGACAAAAGGGAATGAGTTTTTTGGGTTTGTGTTTTTTTAAGATGCCGAAAAGGCGCGCCACTCGAGCCTAGACGAATATGTATCGTTTATCGTGATGATCGAAATCGACTGTTTATTAGTTGCTGATGACTTGTGATATTCATTTCTTATTGCATTTAAAGTGTTGTACTCAATTTGTTTGAAAAGATGGCATCTTAGCTCAGCAGAAATGGAAATTAACACTTTTGGTGATAAATAGTGAGAAATAAGATAGTTAAAATTAGTACTAACTACATATCTCTTGGTACAGTTCTCAATGCCAGACTCAGCTCCCACTAGCTATGGTGTGGTTAAATCAAAGTCAAATACCTAATCAGAACGGGGGTAAAGTAAAACATCTCTAGGAGGGTTTTACTTACGTGTTAATACAAGTCACGACTCAAGCAGTGATCATTATCAGTCAAGTAAAACAGGAAGCTATTCCCTATGTGCTCTTTCTTGCTTTCGACGCACTGGTGATCCTTCAGATGGTAAAAATAAGTAAGCATTTCTACATCAATTGTGGTTGGTGTTACAAGGAAGGAGACAGATCTGATAATGTGGATGAAATAAAATCGAATTTTCGTTTATGCATGCACACTAGCATCTGTAACCATAGATAACAATACTCCTTTTAGAACTAGTTAATGAAATCAAATTAAAAACTAATTAACAATTACACAATCATGTTTTCTTAATTATGTTACCATTTCGGTTGTATTTTCAATCTTCTTCCCTTGTAACCCCTATGTAATTTTTTGTCCTGGACATTCTATACCCTTATTCTTCTCATTGAGCTCAAAAACCGTTATCCGAATAGACATGCTTTTACCACAAATGATCTTGGCTTTCAGTGAAGGGGGCACGGTCCATTCGGGTATTGAACATACGACGGGCATCCACAGTTTCTCGAAAAGAATTTTAATTAAATTTTAATTAGACTAACTTTTTGTAAGACTAGCTTGGTAGGACGGTACCGTAGTACAGTCGTCATTTTGTACGACTCAATAACATGCGCGTCATGGGTTCAAGCCTCATATAGACGAACCGTCCCCCCGTAACACGGACTGACTATTCGGCTGCTTACTAAATACGTCTCGTAAGCCTTTATAGACCGGCATGTAGGCACGTAGGACGTTACGCCGAGTAAAAGAATGGTAAATCAAGATTAAATTGTCCAATACCAATCACTTGGCATGAAAGATCAATGTTTATAGTTTTTGAGAACTATGGCGAGCCTATAAAACGGATTGTAATTCTAGTTTATATTCCAAATCACTCAGTTTTGATTGGCAATGATCACAGTGTCCATAAAGCAGTGGTGCACAAATTGTTGATATCCTATTTTATATATATTTTCCCACCACTATGGCATTTTGCTAATGTTGAAATGTTATTCTAAAGCATTGTTTCTATTACATCTATGATGTGAAACATTTAATTACAATGTACTGGCAGGTTAATGGCAAGTGAATATGTCTTACGTGAATCGAACTTGTTATGAACAACGAAACAAAGACTACGCAATGTTACAATATTATTGTGTTTTGACACGATATTTACACAAATTTTTAATACAAAAGTCTTATTATTGAATATCTACCGTTCTAAAATAATGATAATGCAAGAGACGTTTTCTATTAAAAAATAAAGCATATTAGTTTCTAAGTAGATCTTATCAGCTGTTGAAACAAGGTTTAACTGAACTAAGGCTCCGCTATTAAATGGTACGATTATATCAGCATCCAATATTGGCAGCTTTCGTTGATGCCACACGTAATACAATCCGATGAGTGTTGTTGTTGCCTGCATACCAACTATAGTCACGGTGAATATGATACCGCGCGTGGCATATCTATCTACTTGATACTGAAGAATATGACGTGGTATGTATGGTTCAGACACTCACCGCATACCATTGATTGCATAGTTTCATTAGTCATTGGGAAATATCGATCGCGGTATTTGTTCCACTAGAAAATTATCTTTGAGATTTCTAGCAGACTGGTGATTTTGTTTGTTTTTATTGTGCATTTGAGTGTGTCTGTAAAGCGATCCCAAGTTTGTGGTTAAATTGCTTTGAGAGCAGAATCTTATCAAAATAATGTTGGTAAATGATGTTGAGCATGTTCATGAATTTGTATTTTTGTAAAATCTGTTGTACGTATTACCTGTATCTATATTATGTAACACATAATATAAGCGTGGTCGAGTAAAAATGATGGTTAACAGCGCTAATTACTAATAATATTTTTGTACTTATTCGAAAACATTATTTTTAATTTTCTATCTCAAGGTTTTTGAATCTGAAATACGAAGAAACGATATCAAAGGCGACCCGCTTAATCTACAAACTAGAAAGTATTATCTTTGCAATAAAGTTTGTAATCCCGCCGTAAAATAATCGATGAAACTGCTACCGAGGTTTTTTAATAGATAACAGATAGTGAGATAATACGATAATCTACATTATGTTACATTGTAGACTTTGTTACATTTGTGCGCAAACATGACATAATCAATGATATAACATGACACACAAAAAATTCGTAAGATGATTTCGTAGAATTTGCTTAGAAACATGTAACATTAGGATGTAACATACAATACAAATACAATTTGAAGTAACAAAAAAACGAAACATAGATTTATGAAAACTGATTGGTTTATTTGTTTATTTTGTTTTATTTTTTGTTTTAGGATCGATTCTCACCAACGTCCCCGCAGAAACCTTCGCGCATCGACTGGGGTCGGATAGAGAAAGTCTGTGGCCCGGTACCTATCTATCTGAAGAATCTGCTAAAGATGTGCGGCTATGAGGCGGAAAGCAGTCTGCGAAATTTGAATGACGATGACTTCATTGATATGGAGCGTTTCGCTCGGGAAGAGCTTATCCACCTGGTACCGGCGACACAGTTCTACTTCCACATCTTCTGCAGCGATCCGGCACGCGAGTTTCGGCTCGTTCCTGGCCACCGTAAGCTGCTGCTGCAGATAAGCGCGTATCTCAACTACACCAAGGTGGCTAGTGAAATACAACGGCCAGAACCGGCGCTCCGTCTACCCGCCGACCTGACGATACAGCGTGAGCGTGAGCGCGAACATCGGCTACTTTTAGCTCAGCAGCAACATCAGCAGCAGCAACAGCATCAGAAAGAACAACAGCACCAGCAGAAAGAGCACCAGCAGCAAAAGGAGCAGCAGCAACTTTTGCAGCAACAGCAGCAGCTGCTGCAAGAAGTCGTCCGAATGCATCAGCAACCGCTGACAGAGATACAAGAGCAGATGCTGTCCGAGATGAAAATGTCGCACAAAAACTCACCACTCGCATTCGAGCAGGCAACCGTGTTCCCTCCGCTCAGCGACGAGGAGCGCATCAAGAAGATTCAGGGCTGCATTGTCAAGCTGATCGACATGTGGAGCGAAAAGCAACCCATTAAGCTGCAGATCACGGAGGAAATGATCAACGTGACCTACGAGACCAACGGCTACAACGCATTCATTAAGTGTCCCATGTGCGCGGTGCAGATAAAGGTGTCGAAGCTGCCAACGAAGAAGGGCGATCGGTTTGTGATCTCCAACTTCTCGAAGCATATCATCAAGATGCATTTTTCTCAGCTTAGTGACGGGGCTGGAGGGGGTGGGGGAGGCGCAGGCGGAAATGGTGTCGGTGGGCATGCGGGATCGGTTGGCTCGGAGCGACATCTAAGCATGGATAATGTGTCTTCCTACTATGGAGGGGAGAATTCGGACAGCAACACGTACCCGTACGATGACTATGGGTCGGGTAAACGGCCAAAGCTGGACGAGGACGATGATGAGATGGATCCGGTGCCACCACATTTGCTGCATCCGTATGTGAGCATTAAGGACGAAATTATCGATCTGGACGCGTAGCAGCTTGTGCCGAGGTACGGTTGTACTTTGTCGTCGCTAAATCGCACGAGAACGGTTGCTCGTGTCGAAAGCGAAAAAAGACGTTGAGCGTAAAGATGAGACATATGAACGATAGCGCTTAAGCCAATTTTTCCATTCCTCAATCAAACCAAATAGCCTCTCTTAGCTTGTTGACTCTCATAGAATAACTGCATTATTTCTTAGAATAAGTTAGGCTGTTAGATTTTAAACAACACAAAGGTTTAACTTGCCGTGAATTGTTTCGCAATGATGGTTACGATTAAACCAAAATAGCTGTTTTATTTACTAGCAATTATTTGGTGGAACTGTTTGCAGTCAAGCTAGGACGAAGTGGCATGAGAAAAGACTTAATTTTGGAACCGTAATGGCTGATATGAAGTGAATTTACCGTTTTACACGGGATAGCTAGCGAACGTCGTAGGTAGGTTGATAGGAAATGGTGTAAATAAGAGATGAGTTAAATTATACTAGTAAATGATGAATAAATACAAACATATATGTTCTACACATTGCATGTTGGGATATGAAAAGCAGTTTCCTTTAATATTGCGTAAAAACTACGATGTTTTTTTCTTTTCAAACACAAATTACAAACCAATACAAACTGGCCAACGAACCCTACCCAACAGAAAGCTAACAAGTTGCACACAAAGGTGTGTCTTGTATGCAAGCTTGTATTGAAACTCTCTGATATACGGTTGACCATATTTATTGCTGCATTTTTTCACTTTTGATTACAGAAACCAAAAAAAAACAATTGATATCGCATTATGATTTCATTACAATCGCACAACATAAACTTTAACAATTAATATATCGTCAACAAGGCGATCTGCTGTGCTTTTTGTACAGTGAGCTTTGGTAAGCTTTTTTCGTGCAATAATTTTCAATTGCATGAAAGGGTTTTTTCGAATTTGGTAAACCAAACAAAGTGCAACACCGTGAAACCTGGATAAGAAAGAATCCTAAAACCATCGTCTGGCCTTTTTTTCAGGATAAAGTAAAACCAACAACGGATCATGTCGGAACCGGGCGCGTTCATTGATCAGATTGATTTATGGATAAAACTACGGATGTTTATTTTTTAATAATTCAACAACTTTAGCAGTATTTGGGGAAACTGAGAAAGGGAATGCGAAATGAAGGGCTGGGAAGGGATAATGGCTCATTCTCGGAATGATATAAAAATTCTTGCTAATTGAGAATGTTTTTTATGCAGTTTCATTGCAAGAATTTTCAAACTGTTGAATTGAAAGAAACATAATAAATTAAAGTAAGTACTACCTTATTTCTATTTAATTATTTTAATATTGTTCTATTATCTCTGATTACAGTAAAACGCAGTTATTCGTAAGGTCGCAGATGTGGATTGACTTATCTTGATTGAAAATTAATAGTTTGTTTAAGTGATTGGGAATGAATTGGAGGACTTTTGAAATAGAAAATGAGCTACAATGAAGAAATAAAAAATATAAAAAGTAAAAGGATTTTTGAATATCTAGTTTTAATCGTCAAGGATTTTTTGGGGATATTTTTTAAGAATTATGTTGAATTAAATGAATATCATCAAACGATCTTCATCGATCGAAGCTATGAACTTTTGTTCTCGATCGTACATGTTGAATGGTTGATGAGGATGGTGAACATGCCGATCTGTTCTCTTTCTGTATTATTTTATGTCTAATAGCTTTAGTACGGATGAATGATTGAGCACAGCCAGTAACCGACCAGTTTGTTGGGCTAGAGCCGCAAGAATCGACTGCTAGATTAACTCCGGCTGTTATTTATTTTAATTATTTCTCAATTTTAATTTAATAAAACTTAACTTCTTCTTCTTCTTTGGCTCAACAACCGATGTCGGTCAAGGCCTGCCTGTACCCACTTATGGGCTTGGCTTCCAGTGACTAATTGATTCCCCCCATAGCAGGATAGTCAGTCCTACGTATGGTGGCGCGGTCTATTTGGGGATTGAACCCATGACGGGCATGTTGTTAAGTCGTACGAGTTGACGACTGTACTACGAGACCGGCATATCGAGCGGGTGCAGCGATCGTTCACCAGGTTTGCTATATGTAAAATCCTGGGTAGATTGTCCTCCCCCATACCTCCTTACGAGGACAGGTGTCGGCAGCTTGGCCTGGAACTATTGGAAAACCGCCGTTCTCATGCCCAGTCCACCTTTATTGCCGCATTACTCCTTGGTAATATTGATTCTCCTTCCCTTCTTTCTTCTATCCCTTTCTACGCCCCTAACCGTGTTCTTCGAAACCGCCCTCCCCTAGTGATCCCTTCCCGCCGAACTGCAGTGGGCCGTAATGACCCCCTTCTTCGTGCAATTCGTCGATTTAACTGTGTATACTCTATGTTTGATTTCAACCTTCCCTTATCCTCTTTCCGATCCCGCATCAGAACCCTCCATAATCCCGTGCTGCCTTAATTTTTAATTTTTAAATTTTAGATTCTAATTTCTAAAAAAAAAATTTTTCAAATTTTTGATAATTTGTGTTAATTTTTGTTAGGTTAGGAACATAGGTAATAAGTATTATTTAAGCATTTGTGTAACCAAAAGGTAGACAAATAAATATGAATATGAATATGAATATGAATATGAATAACTACAAGCCAGGTAGCGGAACTTGGGGCAAGTGTGCCACCTTAAGCATTTCAAGTTATAACTCATTAAAACATGTTTTTCAAAAGCCGATTTCAATCTCATAACCATTTTACATCTATTTCCTCACTTATAAATGAGTTTCGCTTGAAAAAAGTGCAAACAAAACAGTTTTTGAAGTGTTTTAAAAAGGATCCAAAAAGACGTTCTTTTTTGGGCTATGGGGCAAGAGTGCCACTCGTATGGGGCAAGATGGCCATCTGGTTAAAATAACCGTATTTCTTAGATAATTGGAAATTATTACGTTTGTACCACTAGTGTATGTATTCCTACATGTATTTAGTCACCAATGAACCCTTTTTGACCACCAATTGTACCACAATATGGTTTGTTACTGTTCTGTTTTTCTGGCGTGGAATCCGCTCACAATAGCGCACCATTCCGCAGCACGCTACAACAATGTTTACATTTTTGACAGCTCGCGCCTATGAAAGATGGTGGCACACTTGCCCCAAACAGAGATGGCACACTTGCCCCAAAAGTTGTAACTTTTTTGAAATTGAATTTTTCAGTGACAAAAAAAAAGTTTTTTTCAACTAACCCCACAAAAAATTACACGTTTTCTCAGCTATACGGTGGTGTAAATATTTTCTCGGTTGATTGTTCGCATGATTTTTGAGAGCTTATTTGGTTGGATTAAAAAATTATAATATTCTGCTCTATTTTGAAACTCAATATAAATAAGTTCAAAACAATGGGAAATATCGATTGGTCTATATGAAATTAGGCTCAGAATACTTAGTCATTGGAAAGCAACCAACTGTATACACAATTGATCATTAAACTAAAGTTTTTAAGGAAAAATGCTTGGTGGCACTCTTGCCCCGTATGGCACACTTGCCCCAAATTCCGCTAGGTCAAACTTGAATGTAGTTGGCGTAAGAGCGTCGAACCGTTGACGGTCCCGAACCCCTATCGCTTGGGGTGTTTTGATTTCGAGGTAGGGTAAATGTACCAATAGTGGTGCAATTTGTAGAGGTACCGATGTGTTTTAATGGATTTAAAGTGTCAGGAAGGACAATTTCTGAATATTTTAACACATAGCAATTCGAATATGTTTTATCTTCGCAATCGCAACCATTTTTATCACGAAACACATCAAATTTACGAAAAAATACATATTTTTGTGATTGCTTCGTTGTACCTATAATGGTGGTATGGTTCCTATAGTCGTCGTATTGTGTTCCTATAGTGGTGGTAAACAAGGATGCCTCAAAACAGTGTATAATATCAATATAACTTAGTTTTGAAGATGTTTTCGTGTGAATAGCAACGATTACTGCCATAATATTGGTTTCTTGCGTAATTTGATCGTAAAAAATGTATAAATTTGATTGATGAAACTATTCACTAAAGTACTGCATCACACCTGTCATCAACCAACACCCGGAAGAGTGTGCTTGATTTGAAGTCAATTTTTCATTCAGCCAGATAAGCGAATTTTGGCCTGTTTTTGGTAAATTACGTACAGAAAACTCATTTTTGTTGCTTATTTTAATGAAAACAGTACGACATGTCAAAAATGTCGTCGAAAAAAATCTAAAATTAGCTGTTTTTATTGATTTTAGAACTAGGACCACTATAGGAACATGCCTGTTTTGTGTACCTATAATGGCACTATGGTAAAAAACACTTAAAAATGCATAAATATGGTCAAAATGCAAATAATTTTAGTAAAACAATAACATTCCATAACAGTCATGTTGAAAAACTAGTAATTGCGTGGGTATGTGATCATTTAGAACGTTAACAGAAATATGAGTTTCGTTATGAAATCCTAAGGATTTTGGAAAAATGGTGACTCATTTCACAAAATAATGGATTTTTCGGTCACTAAGAAACGGAATGGCCCCATTTAACTTTTAAACCCTTTGTAAAAGGCTAAAGAACATTTCACACTAACTTAAATAACTTAAATACTTTTAGTTTGCCCTATGAACCGCATTTTAGAGCAATAGCACCACTATTGGTACTACCACCACTATAGGTACATTTACCCTAGCATACGGTGTAAATGGAAACGTAACGATTAACATTTTTGCGATCGGCTTGGCCGTAGGGCTCGAAACTCTTAGATAATCGAAACCGACTTTGGCTTTTGAAGTGGGCTGTTGAACAGACAATCGGATTTTCCCTTAGAATTTAATACTTAAAATAAAGCTCAGATAGAATTAGAATCTCGCGACTACATTAGCTTTACATTGTCCTAATCTGTCATTAATCATAATCTCTTCAAATCGGTTCAAGTAAATGAGCAATATCTTTAAGATTTTTCTTTGCACTTTAAATTAGTACTGCGCTTTCTAGCGGCAAATAATTGCGTACCCCGTTTACTTACGCGAGAACGAGAGCCACTTGAAAGGGATGTGCATGGGTAAGCGTTGAAGTGCGCTCTGAAGTGCGTGGGAAAGGCTGAAGTAGAAGAACAAGAGGAATTCCCGCCGCATTGATGACGGTTGCTTATCAGCTGGCAGTGCTTGCCGGCCGAAGAGATATAAAAAAGGTCTAGCGGCGAGGCAAAATCTCATTCCCTTACCGCAAAGTACATCCATCAAGATGGTTCGCCGTAGTTCGGTCGTGGTTGGTCTGGTTTTGGTTGCGTTCCTGGGCACGGTACTGTCCGTACCAATCTGGAACCGCATCGTCGGCGGGCAATTGGCTGAAGACACCCAAATGCCGTACCAGATTGCGCTCTTCTACCAAGGCAGCTTCCGGTGCGGTGGCTCGATCATTGGAGATCGCCACGTCCTGACGGCGGCCCATTGCGTAATGGATGACGATGTGCTGTAAGTATACACTCGATGCCGTACCGGGGTCGTTTGCAGAAAAGATGGATTCGATTTAATTGTAATGATGGAAACCTTTTTCCAGCCTCCCGGCGTTCAAGTTTGGTGTTCATGCCGGGTCCGCACACTTGAACGCCGGTGGTAAGCTGTTCAAGGTTCGGGCAGTGTACCCGCACGAGGGCTACGGCAACTTCCAGCACGATATCGCCGTGATGGAGATGAAAGAACCGTTTGCCTTTGACAAGTACATCCAGCCCATCGAGCTGATGGATCAGGAGGTTCCCCTCGGCGGTGAAGTGGTGATTTCTGGTTACGGACGCGTCGGTAGCAACGGACCCGTCTCGCCCGCGCTGCTCTACACGTCGATGTTTGTGGTGGAGGACGAAAACTGCAACTCGATCAGCGAGGGTTTGATGTGCATCGATAAGGAGGGTAGCTACGGTGCGTGCAATGGCGATTCGGGCGGCCCGGCCGTATACGATGGCAAGCTGGCCGGTGTGGCCAACTTCATCATTGACCAATGTGGTGGAAACTTTGCCGATGGTTATGCCAAGGTGTCCTTCTATCTAGACTGGATTCGTCAATTCCTGGAGTAAGCTGCCATTTGCAAGTGTTTCCCTTAAGGGGAGAACGGCGAGTGAGTTTGGTTAAGCAGGCAAGGGAATAAAGTGTGGCGAAGTGATGCATATATACAGGTCGTACTTTTATACAATTTCTGTAACTTTATTACAAAGAAAACGGGCTCGGTTGATTGATGTTCAATTTGGTAAAATGTTCGCACGATTTGGAAAATATTGAATTAAAGTAAGTGTAATGTAATAGCCCCTACCACAGCGGAAATTGTATTGTAACATCTTTTCAGAGCTGTTGTGATACAACCAGGCAAATACGTTTACCTACAATTCTAAGAAGGCAAAGGCAATGTAAAAAGAAAAAAAGTTGCTTCTGCGAAGGATGACAAAAGTAGTACCGAAACAAATACAAACAACCAACCATCCAACTTTTCAACATTTTTACCACAATGTTCACGGGATCAGCTGGGTAAAAAATGTTTAATTCAGTTGTTAAAAAGGTTGTTTGTAGATTGACACATTTACAAGGCTGTACAACAACGTTTCTTTTTGAACATACATAAGCTATTTCGATAAAACCAAACTAAACGACTACATTCTCTACAAACTACTGTGCTTTGTTTTCAAGTATCACTAGAGACCATCATGAATGGGACATGTATAAAACATTCTATCTACCAGTTGTGAAACCACTTCAAACGGACATAAATGTTAAGCCCGAAGCAAACGGCATGGTATGGATTGAATCGCTACTGTAACTGTAGAGTGAAGATTGTTACTATCAGTTCACTTCAAAGCGCACACCTACAGCGTTTGAGGGGGTTGCCTGCAGCTTGGTTGCGGTTCTGGTACTGGGTTGATGATGAGCAGCAGAATGTTCGATAATTTAGAGTTCGGTATCTTGAGGGAATGGTGGTCGAAAATAATGCAGCATAGAATGTCTTCATTACGACGACAGTGTGTTTGCTGAAGAGTAAAGTGTTGTCGGACATTAAGACCGAGTGTTTGTGTCTTAAATAATGTATGGGAATACTAAGAGGATGTGGTCGATTTTTGAATGAAAATTTTGTTGCAATAGTTGATAGTTGGTGATACAATACTTTGGATTTAAGTGTATAGGACAGATCAGTGTTGAATTTTTTGAAAACTTGTGCCGCATTCACGAAATTCGTAACGAATTCAGTGTTCTGGGAATAAAAAAAGGATACAAGGTCTTTGAATTCTGGTTTGATTTCGTTCGAAGAAAGTCATGTAGCCTTTGAGTCTGTAGCAACGCTGTTTGAAAGTGATTTGAAGAGACTTGTGGGATACTTGTCAGGTTGTTCTTTGCAGACTTCAAAAAAATTCATTTTAATGCCACTTTGTATAATATTTATTTCACCTATTTTATTTATTCATTCAATACATTTTATCTTGAATTGCTTCATCTTGAATGTTAAACCGTTTAGCTTTAGCCAATGTGGAAAGCTACTCAGTCGCATCAGCTGACTAGAGGAAAACGAACCACAGTGAAACATTTACCGAATATTTGCGGAGACGCAAACAGCAGTGGGTCACAGGAACGTTGTAATTAAACAGGTGGTACAATTCGTAATTGTAATTGAAATTCCTTGAAAGCCTCAAGTGTTCTAAGGAAGAGGTAATTGGTTGCGTTATGCGCATGGTGTGATCGGAAGATCAAACGAAACGCTCGTCAACATCGAGGGAAAAGAGCCAAGGATTGAGGCATACTCTCTAACCAACTCATGGCAACACTTGCTAATACTTGCCCTGTTTGCTACACTTACACGTTATGCATTTTAAGGGTTTTTTTTTATTTTCTCTGCAACTGTTTCAGTTGAGTGCAGATGACCAGTTGAGATGCAGAAGGTTTGGTTTAATAATTTCTTCAGAGAATGAGAATATTTTCAAAACTGCCTATGCTGTTAAGAGGTCTTTATAACAAACATGATAAAACAGTATGAAACAATTATTTTTTGTTAATTCTAGTACAAACTCCATCCACTTTTATAGGGTATAGCAGTGGTATCCAACCTGAGGTCCGTGGAGTTAACAGACGTGGTCCGCGAAGGAATTTATATTTGAAAAAGAAAAGCTTATTTCCTTACAAATCGTGCATTTTTTTCCCCAGAATAAAGATTAAATTTTCCACATGCATTTCTAGAATAAGATTTAAACATAGTTTTGAAAACAAACTTTGAACTAAGTATAAACAATATATGCGTTTGGGTCCAATACGTATTGATAACGGCAAAAAAAAATATTTACTTGTAAACGGTCTATTCACGCACTGATTTCGATTCCGACACTTATTATTTCGAATCAAGAGCTAATTCTCATTCCGGAGCTAGTTCCAATTCTGGACTCAAATCTTATTGCGTTTCCGAAGCAAATTGTTATTCCCTGGTCGATTCCGATTCCAGTGCTGATTTTAATTCCAGAATCCATTCAGACTCCAGAATCGGCTCCGGATTCAACTCTGGAATCGTTTCCAGAATCGGAATCAATTCCAGCATTCGAATCGGCTCCGGAATTGATGATGATGATGACCCACCTGAGCAAAGAGGGACGAAATAACTATGTTATTAAGATACACGATAGAAAAGGGACCAGAGGATATCGAACAACATGATATTTGAGCACAAATAATTAATGGGCAATAGGACATTCCTGACTTAAATACTACTAAAAATCCATATCGATTTTTTTACATCGATGATAAGCTCGGTGTTTAAATTTGTAGACTACATAACGGCATCACATATAGTTTTATGCATTATCAGTTTAATCTTTTTGCAAAGCCTATGTTTGGGCCTAGGTCTCGATGATAAACTAAGCCACACTTCGCTAAGCTAGCTACGTAGAACAACGATGGGGTTTAAACTTGAAAGCAATCATGTATTAATTTGTGTGACAAAATTTCATGAATTCGACTGTCCATACAATTCAATTTAATCGAATTCGAGAGGCAGCCATAGCTATACGAGAGGCATCATGAATGGTTCATTAACGATACACAGACATGTAGTGAAAGGAGCTTTTGAAAGGTATCCTTTCGCATTTACGGCTGTGAAAATAATAAATTAAATGATTGATCAAATTTGTGGAATCCTGCCAACATACCGTGATGCGTGATTCTGCGTGGTAAATTACAGTTAATTTTCATTACCCACCAATTCACTGGCACAGGAACAGCTGACACCGCCCACCCTTCCCCCAAAAACCTCGACCTTTGCTTACCTTTACTTTGTGTCAATAATTATGATGAGAGGTGTATCCAATTGTGTGACGCCTCCGCTCAAATAGAGCCACAAGAACTTGGAGCTTTTTATTCAAAAACACATACACTCTCCCACATGTTTCTCGTTCACACGGCGAAATAAAATGCTACCCATACCAGGGCGGTACGTCGTCGATGCTACCGTACATTAATTACCATGCTCTTTTCAGAAGGAAACCATTCCGGTGTCACGAGCCGGGTACGGGTGCGGGCCACATCGCCAGCATAAATGCCGAACATTTATCTTGCTTTCAGGTTGATGTATTCTACTTTTTTCCTGCCTTTTTTCTCACCCACCCAGTTTGAATGCCATTTTCGACCGTTCGTTAGGCCGGTTCAATGCAATTTAAAGCCTGTCTCGGTCCGGTTTGAAATAAATGGTCACGGTAAATTGTAGCTTATTTGGTCTGTGTGGATGTGTGGTAGTTTTACGAAATGGCGTTGGTGGAGGTTGTAAATCAAGTTTATTGCAACAATTAGCATCGTCTTCAAGCGATCCCCTATGTCAACCGATTTAATCCGAGTTAATCTTGTCGGCGGGTTAGATCAGTTTACGGGAGGGATAAAATAAAGCATTGTAAGGTTTAGCAAAGCGATTCTTTGTGGATTGATTGGATTAGATTCAATTGGTGTATCGTTCGAGTGAATTTTTTTTTCAAAGCAAGTTTTAAAAAAAGCTTTTTATTCCTAGTATATATTGTTCAATATGCTTCGAAGATATTACACATTTACACTATGAGGTTTTTATAGCTTATCACAGATTTTTTTTTTACATAATTATGCCTTTTTACCCTTTTTCAATCAGATAGCATATCCTTGTATGTGATTTAGGGCAGCGGTCGGCAAACTTTTGAGGCAAAGGGCCAACTTTAGTAAATGATCGAGTGCCGCGGGCCAGGTGAATGCGGGTTTTTTTTATTATTGCGCTTAAATTATTGCATTTTTATGTTTTACAAATATTTTAGGTATTATTGTTTTTTTTCTGTAATTATATCATCCAAGTATGGGTCAAAATTAATGATACCTACTTTAAAAACTAATTCTAATCTTTAATCATTTGAGAATCGGCAATAGATGGCCAAAAATGTGATCAGTAAAAAAATAACAAAAAGGGATCAATATCGCTTCTGAAGACCCCATCCTCCCACGCCACAAAAAATATTAAAGATATTCCGGGGATGATACAAAAGCAAAGTGAGTTGATATATCAGGTGGATTGTATATCAAATACGATAGAAATATCCCTAAAATAGTTTAAAGGGAAACCAACTGATTTGTGTGAAATTAAGAAAAACGAATAAAACAAAATAAAAAAATTATCGAGTGAAAATGTATGGAGCTGTTTCACTATATGTAATATTTTGTATTGCATGTTTTGCGTTGGCGAAAGTCTAATGCTCTCCCATCAAATGCAAGTGGCATGCAAAACTTAAATAAATAAATTTATTGTAACCAGGCTTTAGTATATCTCATCAATATTAAATTTCGTGTGCGATTTCCTTCATTCCGGAAGTCTTATTGTTGTGTTGAAACAATGTTAAAATTACATAACGGTTTAATTCATTAATTGCACTTTGAATATTAGTATCCCATGAGACAACAGACAAACTCTATCAGTACCTTCACCTTGACACCTCTATCAGTCGAACTCTAACCATGATGACCAACAGTGAACCAACCAACTTAAAAGCGTGCGCGATCAACGAATGACACCCCGTAGCGTGTTAAATGGACTGCGAACAAAAGTCTGTCGTCGCATAAGAACGTTTCTGCGCTTTGGTCACCAACATCTTGGCACTATTAGGCAACAATCAAAGCATCGCAAAAGAGCCCAGGTTCATTTTTGAGGTTCCAAAAGAAGCTCAAAATAAAGACAGAGGTACAAGTGACTACATTACTGGGTTATTTGGGCCGGGAGATCGATGCAACCCGCCAAACAGAGAAATAGTTTGGGAAACATAGCAACACATATCTTCTTCTTTGGCATAACAACCGCTGTTGGCCAAGGCCTGCCTGTACCCACTAGTGAAGTGAACTTGGCTTTCAGTGACTTATTGCTACCATAGCAGGATAGTCAGTCCTACGTATGGGGCCACGGTCTATTCGTGACTTGAACCCATGACGGGCATGTTGTTACGTCGTACGAGTTGACGACTGTACCACCAGACAGATATCAGGAAGCAGAAATCGCGTCCACTGGCTTCGCAATGGCAAACAATGACGCCAAAACTCAATGCGTTCATATTAGGTGAATTTCGGCGAAATTTTGACGTGAAACCCTAGTCCGCAAACTGGTACAACATCCGTCACATGTGTTCCATCGAATTTTTCTGGACCAACATGATGCAAAAGCTCTACTCTAACAATTTTGTCGCGAAAAATTAGGATGCCTATAGGCATGTCTTCGTCCATCGTGGCAAAAATTCCGAATGACTGATGAAAGGCAACTCCCAAAGTTTTAGATTTAATTGTCCAAAGAAGCTTAAATAATTACCTTTCAAATGTTGTACATGTTAAGAAATTATCTCTCTTAGTTTTTGTTCTACAGCCAGCCGAAAAAGGCAAGTTTTTTCATGTAAACATGACTGAACACGAGTTCTAACATACCGAACGATCCGTCATTCCATAGTACTTTAATTAAAGTTGAAAGAGTACGATGGTATAAAATATTATTCTAAAAGATATTCTGTAATTTGTATACGAATAGTTGCTTCCCATCTTTCAAAATCACTCAAATCCTTTCGCGGGCCGGATTGAATGTTGCGGCGGGCCGCATTTGGCCCGCGGGCCGGACTTTGCCGACCGCTGATTTTGGGGTTTATTGAATACAAACATGCTTGTATTAGCAAAAAGCTTACAAAATATCCTACCTTCATATATTATGTAACGTTCATTTTCAATCTTCCAACAGAATCATTTGCTGAAAAAGTAAAATCAGAACGGGGTCATACATGATTTATATACCTATTTTACCGTACAACCGGATAGTCAATTCTTGCTACGGGTGAACGGTTGGGAATGGAATCCGTCAAGCCTATTAGGAGCCGGCGCGTCCATCCTATAGATCACCGGGACGTCCTTATATATATCATATTTTTCACAATCTAGCATAGAGCGATCCTCTACCCACCTCCTTTTGCCATAAACTACAAAGTTTTTTTGTAGAAAATAGATTAAGATCATTTCACTTTCGATTTACTTACGGTCACTATATATATATATATATATATAATAGTGTCACTATATATTTAATTATATTCCGATTAAATAAACTCCGATTTAAGATTTAATTATATCATAGATCTATGCATATGAATTAATTTATTATGTTCTACTGATGGACTTTCTAGTCTAACCATGTCTTAAACTTTCCTTTATCATGGACGTAGAGCAACAGATATCGAACAACTCAAATAAATCGTAAAATACCATTGACATGCGAAGTATGGACCATGAAACAAGGCCAGAACGGCCAGAAGGGTTCAAATAATTCTAGATTTTTTTTTTTAATTTACATCTTATTGTCAGAGGTGATGTTTAACTCGAAATAAACATTGGAAAATAGCTGCTACAACGTGGTTTCGTTCATTGTTTATATAACATTACGTTAAATATAAAATAATTTTATTTAGAGGTAAAGTATAGGAGAAAAAAACCTCAAAAATGCACGCATAAAATGCACCTACTGCACACTTACTGTTCGGCCCTTGTAATATTGGAAATACAAACTCGTCTTTATTAAGCTCTAACGATCTCGTCAATTTCTCCAACTTTAATTCTCTCCATCTATGCTTCCATTTTCTGAAGCTGTTACACCCATAGCACCGAAAAGTTCGTCATTCTAGCTGCCCGGTTAAAGCAGCACAGTGTAACTGTGAAACAATACTTCAAACGATTTTCTGTTGCGAGCACCACCAGATGAAAATTTTTACATGCGCTGGCAATGCAGGATGGATTTATGAAATCCTCTCTTCTTTCCGTCTTTATTTTTTGCTAGTCGGTTTATATCGTCAAAATTTTCACGATTGATCGATTCCATCCGTCGGCTCGGGTCGATCCCTTGGCGGTTTGTTTATGGCCCCTCGCCCGTTCCTGTTGCTCGGGACCCCGGGGTCGGCCCGGTGGTACTGCAGACGGGGATTGGGATTGGGGTTGCGTTGTTGTATTGTTTTCCAACGCTAACATTTCCCACAGCCCGGAGGTAAAAGTTGGCATAACTTTGAACCTTCGAAATTGCTTTTCATCGGGGCCCACGGGCCCAGATACAGTCCCGGCTCGTTCGTTTCGAACGCATCCCGCGCGTTCGGTCCCGAATCCGAGGGCCTGCTAGCGTACAGGAATTTCAGAACGAAATCAAGAATTTTCGCAATTATTCGGATTTGAAAATGTGGGCAGAGTGTCGCTGTAGCTGAATGGTTGTTGTGCAGGCATGTTCCGTATGGGCAGAATTTCATCGGGCAAGCTTTTTATTTTTCTTTTCTTCAACAGCACAGGTTGATGTGGTGCTCGAGCTACAGCATTTTTTTCTATAAACGGTCATATGCACGTTGAGATGCTGATGAGCGTTGGAAAAATAGACCACCACACATACACATCACATATCCACACAAATTCGGCGAACTGAGACGCAACACATCGCCTTACCCGATTCGTTGAAACTTGAGTGGTGAAAAAGTTTCGGTGATTGAAAAGAGAGAAAAAAGCTTGTAAATTCTGTCTGTTGTGACGTCAAATGAAGGCTTGATAGACACGAAGTAATTTAGTGGAAATATACGCCAAAAGTAGCTATGTGCTGAGCGTTTCTTTCTTTCGCAAATTTAATGATTATGTATTTTTGAACGGGGTGTTAATGGGGGCAAAAGATCATCAACGGAGCAAGTTTCATGATTGATGTTTAATCTTTTTAAAAATATTTCACTTTACTTTTCCGTGAGCACAATCATTTTTCTTGGATTGAGTTTTATAATTATCGCATTAAGTTATAAGTGCTAAACAAAAATGATTTTGTATTTTCTTCATTATTGCATTATTGTTATTGTTCAGTGCGCTTGTCAGGTTTTCATTATTTGACAACCATGTAGGTTTATGTGATACATTTATAGAGAATTCTTTCGAAATTGGTTCCGTTGTGCATATGTACAAAGCAGTTAACTGCTACTAGCTTTTCTTTAAAATAGTTTTACAATTGCACAGAAAATTACATTAAACATTCACCATTAAGTGAATAGGTGGATTAATAGCTGGAGGCAAAGTAAACTCTTCAACATAAACAATAATAAATTGAGCCGGAGTAAGAAGAATTGTTTTTATGTACACTAAACTCTAACAAATAAGCAGAAGTACCAAAAACAATAATAAAACATTGACTGATACAAAAAAGTTTTCAGCATACTTTTTTTTAAACAACATTCTTGAAGCATCAAATCGATTGTTACATTCAGCTTCATTGTATGTATGTGATGAAGTTACACAAAATTAAAATACAATTAAAATTTATCCAACTTAAGATGTTCTGTCTGTAGCCAGAGTTTGTCCATACTGAACTGAATTTCAATTAATAATTACCGTGTAACCAGCCATTTCGCTAAATAGCGTCGCGCCGTGAGGAAAAAAAAAACAACGTAAAAACACCGTAACGAAAAAAAATGACAGATTAAATGTAACGCATTGTAACGCTCCTTTTTTTACGGCGCGAAATTGTCTCAACGTGTCTGGGCGCACGGTTAGACGAAATATTACACTTTTTTCTATCCCAAATAAAGATGTAAGATCAGAACAGGATACGTTCAAATGATCCGGATCAGTAAATTGAGCGAGTGAAACATGCATCAGTTTTTGAAAGATCCGAATCATCGCTTTGTGTCGAATCATCGCAAAACGCAATAAATCGTGGGAACGAAGTAAAACACTATGAGAACCATTCAAAAACAAAAATGAGAAACAACCAAAAAACCTTGGTAGAGCCCTGAGATGTTCTCTTTCTCTTTGACTGCAGATTTGGCATTAACTGAAAGGTTCTGCAGAGAACGAATGATTAAATGATTGATCGGATCAAATGATCCGGATCAGCTTTGTGAATGAACCGGAACTGAGCTGATCTTCAAAAAGATCCGTTTTGAACACCACAAATTTTTTGTGTTGCCCAAATACACAATGTTAAGCTGTTTTTGAACATAGTTCAACTGTAAGTGAACATTTGACAGCCACCTGAAATACTGATGCCTTTCGGAACTTGGCTCAATTACAACTAAACATTTTCTTTCCTCAATATTAACGTACGCTTATATTACCTGGCTTCGTTTCTTCGATGATCATTTTGTTGCAATTAAATTGTTTAGAGCTTCATTGTAATTAATTTCGCACTATTTTAATAGTCAATTATTAGTTTTGATTGTATCAGTATAAATTATTGACACACAAATTCAAACTGTTTTTGCAAATGAAGGCACCAACAAAAGTCTAAACAGTCCATACGGAAAACGGATCAAGTTAGGGGTATCACTTGTTTAGTTACAATTGAACGAAGTTCAGATACGAATCAGTATTTCAGATAGACATCAGATGTTTACTTATAGTTTAACAATGTCCAAAAGCAGTTTAACATTGTTTATTTGGACTCGGGTTTCAATCAATATGTGTCGCAATGCTTAATAAAAAGGGTGAGCTCGCATGCCATATAATTACTGGATTACCCAGAATTCTTGAATGTAAACGATGTATTTTTTTTTAAATTATGTTCTTCTCGTTAAGTAAAACAATAGTAAATTATGTTCATCTATTCCAGGGGTCTTAAAACTTTACAGTTGGTGTACTGCATTGCTTCGTTTATAAAATTTATTTAATTATTTATTTAACCATGTTACCTATTTATCTAGCACTCAAACTTGATCAAATTAAATAGAGACTCTGATAGTTGGAAATCTTCCTGTAATAGTACAATATCAACAGAATTACAAATATGTTCTAAACTTCTGTACCAACCCTCTTGATCCAGCGTGATCATTATGAAGCTAGATTGAGTTTCAGCCCATGCACGTACTAGCGCAAAAACCAAATAGCGTTCGAAACCAAATGAGACGAGAGACAAGAACATCGTTACAAGCGCAAAACCAAGCGGTATGACATAAAGAAAGAATATTTTCGCTCCTTGCATTTCTGCTTGTTATTGTTGCTCATTTGCCCGTTCGCCCACCATTACGACGAACTGAGCAGAGCGCAATAGGGCAGCCGCCCCGGCAGTTTGTTTATGTCCCGATCTGGCTGTGTACAGTCGTTGAGCGCTTCCGGTCTTCCTTTGGACGTACGAGTCGGGTACGCCTTCCTCTTGACCGGTTAAGCCGTATCGCTTTCACTGTCGCATCGGTCCAGTCCACCAATCTCGATGGTCGTTTGTTACGTCAATTAGATTTCTCGTGTATTATCAACATTGTTTACTAGTCCATTACCACGTCCTTTGTGCGAAACAGTTTCAACAGACGGAACACATCCGATCGAGTTCGTCGCGATGCAAGACACTGGACAAACAAACAAAAACCAACCACAGCAGCAACCAACAAGACAACAACAACGAAAAAGAGAGCCTCCAGATTGCAAAAAATCTGCCTACACAGCAAAGCGAACCGGCTCCCGATGCCCTGCTCCCATTATTCAATTTGGTGTAATGATTTCGGCCAGAGATGCGTAATAAAGCGCTCCAGATTACGTTGCTGTAAGCATGTTCGCGCGTGGCCTTCACCAACAAAAAGCCTTCCCAACCATGGCGATTGTTGTGAACGGCTAGGGGTGAAGTTACGGTGGAAAGGGATTTGGTGGGCGCAGCTTAGGCCGAACGGTACGGATAGATAGAATCGGGCAATTTTTTCACATCGATTGGCAAAAGCAATCATACTAATCAAATAATTAATTAATTGGCGACATAGAAATGGGCTATCCTGTACACCGCGTACCGAGTTAGACACGGACGATATTATTGTTGATAGATTGGGCCGACCTCCCTGGTTGTGGTCGGTGATGTCAACACTAATCGCGCTCGGTGGGTAGTTTATGAACTCCGGCACCGAGTGGGTGGGCTGGTTTCGGTGCTTCTGATGAGCTGCTCTTGTTCGATAATGATGTTCCACTGAATGGAGTAGCCGCACGGGGCGATTAGTTCCTAACTGGTACTGCCGTGAATGGGTTATATTTGGAACTCAGGAACAGGCCGTGATTTCGGTGTAAATGATAGCAAAAACCGGTCGAACGATAATTCCGCCACTTAAATGGGACGTAAAAACACGCCGGTGACGCAATCAAGAAGGTGAAACACCCGATCAGAAGCTTGGGAGAAAGGGGCAGCTAATATTTATACTGTCACCAGCGGACACAGAACACAAGCTCGTCCGATGCTTTTTTTTCCCACGGAGACACTTACGGCTTGCTGTTTGGGAGCGATTCTTTTTCATTTGCGCCCGGGGGGGCCTCCGTCTGGGCTCTATAAATACCCTTGGGGCTTGTAAGAAGCAATGGTTGGAAAACAAAAGTTTTTCCTCCACACGACATCATCGTCACACCGCGAATGATGATGTATCGAAGCGAATTGGTCCAGTCGGGTGATTCAATGGGGAAAGGGGGGGGAGTTGGAGCGGATTGGAAAGATTTATGGAAGAAATGGTATTAGGACAAAAAGCAAGGCAACAGAAAGAGAGAGAGAGAGAGAGCTCCTATGCCATGACATAGCTCCTCATCGGCGCCGTGCTGAATCCCAACCGTCCCGAACCGAACCTGAGATTTACTGACCCTGAAGAAAACGGATTTTCCCAAGACAAATACAATTATTTCACTGTTATCTTCGCTAAGTGAAACTGTTTTGATTCCGAATTTGGGATGCGGGGTTGGGGCGATGAGGTTTCATGTTTACCCACGCCATTACACCTTTTACCGGTTTTACTTTCTCGCACCAGCACCACGGCGGGCATTTTACGACTTCACTACGCCCAAGACCGGAACAACCGGCCACACTAAATGGGGCCCTTTGCTCTCACCACAAAAAACGCCCCGTTGTTTCTACTTTTAGATTAGTGGCGTACTTATGTTTAAAGTTGTGCTTTGAAAGATTGAGGCTTTTCAAGCGCTTTTTTGTTGTTGGTTGCCTCCGTGGCGGCCTTTGATCTGCGGGTCACAGGGAAGCTTGGATTGAAAGCATACGGTGTGCTATAAATCAATCACCGAAACGGGAACCGACGAACGGACGAACATAGAGCGTTGTCATGTCGCTCAATCAACTGATTGGTTTGTTTCTTCTCATTTTCTGCTGATCCTTTCGGGGATTTGTGGGTTTATGGGGCTGCGGTGCTAGGAGCATTTCTTATTCTTGTTGTTGTTTTTTGGTTTCCTTTTCTTTAATGGAATTGTTTTTGTGTCTAATTATAAGGCTGCGTTTTGATCCGGATTTACACACTTAGAGCGTGTTGAAATTGACTGATTTTGAAGCCAATTTTATGATTGAAACTAAAAAATATACCTCTCCATTCATCTTCTAGTTGGTGTAACGTTCTAAGCGGTCATGCCGATCTATACAGGTTTTACAGGAGACTTATTTAACACCACACAGCCTGGAGTGTCAGCCCCATGACGTGACAAATATACATTATATATGAAATAGATGTTTAAAAAAAACGATCAAGTCAATGAAACATGAAGTTTCCAGAGTTAATAAAAAATAAAAAATCCGCTTAGTAAAAGAAACAAAGTTTACAGATATTATTACAACACGTTTCAACATAACTCTTATTTAAATTTATCTTTTATAAACACAGATAAAACGTATTTAAATACATTTCCAATACGTTACATATCACTTCGATTTCCCTCATTGCTCTCCAAACAGTAGAGGTATACAATTTTCATTCCGAATCCTAAATATAAGTATCAAAACATGTTAATCAATGTGTGTGTGTGTGTTTGTAAACCTGCTTTCTGAATTAGATTTTTATGTCCGTTGTGGTTTGCCTACAAGGCAAGCTTCTTTTACTAACGCCACACTGTAACAATTGCTCACTACGAATTGCACTTAGTGTGGGAAAGGGTTATCAGGAGAAAAAAAAACTACACACTGTGGCTAAGCAAATACCCTTGGCCATTCAGAATGGTATTAGTGTATGGTTACATGGAGGATAATTGAAATTTGATAAAAATTGGGGTGGTACAACATTTGTGTTTCAAGAATTCCATCCTTACGATGGTCGATGGTCCGTAGGATGGACGTGTTGATGAGTTTTAGCTATTTAAATTAGCTAAACAACAACTAGTGAAAATTTCTTAAATGTGTGCACGAATCAATGTAAAAAACTGCTTCAATTCTCCCAAATAATCCTTTAACGTGTAAAATCGATTAAATTGTAGTCACTTCGATTTGGCGTCCTGATTCGTTCGCTTTTTATTCTGTTCTAATGGCAGCTGTCAAAAATAACCTAATGCTAATATACACGTACCGTGACATCAAGTAGCGTTTACACGTATATACATTTTCCAAACTTCTACAACTCGGCCTATCCTGACAAATAAATTGTCCTCAATTCGTTAAACATTCTCATCATGTAGTGTCGCATCACATAATTCTGGGGCAAGATCAGCATCTGGCGCAATCCAATGTCTAAGCTTATCAGACTCAAGTATACCATCATATGGGATTTGAGTATGTTGGAAACCATCGATATCTCGAATTACATAACGGTCGTTCGGGAGTTGTTTGTGAACTATGTAAGGACCTTTGAACTTGGCAATAAATTTCTTGTTAGAATTTGCTGAATTATCGACGTTTCGAATAACAACAAGATCCCCTTCCGCAAATTCTACCGCTGGGTTGTGTCTTTTGCCAAACTGAATCAGGTTGATTTCCTGTGATCTTTTTATATTTTCAGAAGCTTCAGAACGAATAGTTTCTAAATTTCTAGAAGGTTCGTTTTTGTTATCTAGATACTCTTTGAATTCGTTTATAATGGTACCACGTTGTTCGACACCGAATAACAAAACCGAAGGAGCAAAATACGTTGACGAGTGTGTTGTGTTGTTCAGCGCATATTCGACTTCAGATAATTTGGAACACCAATCTGCATGATCCACGGAATCAGTAATTTTGCTTAACATGGGTTTGATTACTCTGTTAACTCTCTCAACCTGACCGTTGGCTTGAGGGGAACAAACGGCATTTTGAACATGTATTATGTTACGATCACCGAGAAACGTTTTAAACTCCTGAGATGAAAAACAAGTTGCACGATCACTCACTATTCGTTTGGGACGGCTATAATAGTTAAAATATTGTCCCAACACAGAACAAACCTCCCTTGTGTTGGTCGTAGTGGTGGGGTAAAGTTTTGTGAATTTAGTAAAAGAATCGATCACCACTAAAATGTATTTCTTTTTAGATTTTATGGATGGTAATGGGCCAAAATGGTCGATGTGAAGGGTATCGAAAGGTACTGAACTTTTGGGGATGTTGTACAAATTGCGCTTGGTTTTTCTTGGGGGGGCAGAGAAAAGTATACATTTAAGGCAATTCTGAATGAAATTTTGTACCTGATTTTTCATACCTGAAAACCAATAGTGTTTGGCGATTTGTGAACAGCACTTGTCAACACCTAAATGGCCTATGCTTTCATGAGTGCTTCTAATCACATTTTTTATCAGTTCTTTTGGAACGATCAATTGCAATTTGCTTTCAGGGGATTGACGATATATCACACCATCCAGTAGTGTGTACCCTGGAATTGGTTTTGTTTCTAGTTCGGTTCTTAGATGAACTAATGTAGGATCTCGGCCCTGAGCTATCTGCAACTGAATGTCGAGATCCAACTCGTCAACAGCACCTGCCATTTTGGAGCGACTAAGTGCATCAGCGTGACCCATTGCTGTTCCAGGGCGATACTGCATAGTGTATTCATAGTTTTCTAAGAACAGGGACCACCTTGCAATTTTGGCGGAGCAGTTCCTGTTCTTCAAAGTTTCCACTAGGGAATTACAATCGGTTACTATCTTTATAGGGATCCCAAATAGCCAGAATTGCTTAAGCAGCTCATTTTGGCACGCTAAAGATCGCTGCTCTAATTCGCCTTTTGCAGTAGATAAACAGCATCAAAGTTCTATGTGGGTCTTTCAAACAGCGCCTAAGCAGCTTCCTTATGCCAGGATGCCAGGGATTATATTTCTTTGTGTTTTATTTTCAAGCAAGCGTCATCGATGAAATAAACAACACGATTTGTGTTTTGTTATGTGCATGTTTATTTTAAAACTCCAAAAGCTCTTTAATTTCACATAATTTTACATAGTTTACTAAAAAATCACAATCACTTCAGTCAATATTCCTTCTTCAATTAACTTATCTTACTTGTACAGCAGCAATGAGATGATTGACGGCGTCTGTCTTTGACACTTTGACAAGACCCACCTTGTACCGATGTCATGCATTAAAAAGCTATAAAGTTCCACCAAGTTCGGTACACATTCTTAACAAGCCTTAAAGTTCTACCATGAACCCTACACATAGTGCTAATCAGCCGCAAAGTTCCAAAGAGTACCGGGTGCTAGTTAAAAAGCTTTATGGTTCCACCAAGTACTGTTTCATCTCTTAATCAGCCACAAAGTACGACATCGGCCCGATTTTTCGTAAAACAGCCCCAAATCAGCTATAAAGTACGAGCTGGCTATTTGGGATACCATGCACATATGCATGAAAACGCTTCAAGGCGTAAATCACTGACAAAGTTTCTAACTCGTAGCTGTGAAGATTGGACTCACTAGAAGAAGCAGTTTTCGAAAAATATGCCACTGGATGGAATTTCCCATCATCTTGCTTTTGAAGTAAAACCGAGCCAAATCCAACTGTGCTGGCATCGCAATGTAGTTCTGTTTCTCGAGAAGGATCATAAATTGCCAACACAGGAGCATTAATTAATTTGGTTTTCAATTCATTAAATGCGTTCATACATGCTTCATCAAATTGGAAAGACACTTTTTCTTTAAGTAGATTGCTCAAAGGTTTTGCAATGTTCGAGAAAGACGGGACGAATCGTCTAAAATAGGAAAACAAACCAAGACAACGCTGAACTTCCTTTGAGGTTTTAGGCACTGGGTAATTTTGGATAGCCTTAATGTGGTAGTTGCTTGGTTGAATTCCCTTTGAGTTTACATAGTAACCAAGGTAATCCAAGTTACTGCACCCAAATTTGCATTTGTCAATACGCAGTTCCAATCCATTCTTCCTAAGAGTTTTTAAAACAGCACCTAGAGTTTCTAAATGATCTTGAAACGTCTTTGACGCTATGATTATGTCGTCAAGATAGACGACTAGTTTGGCTTCGTCGATGAATTCTCGCAGTACTGAGTTAATGAATCTTTGAAATCCTGATGGAGCGTTTTTTAGCCCAAATGGCATTTTCAGATATTCATACTGTCCGTCAGGTGTTACAAAGGCAGTGTAACTAATAGAATCTTCGTGCATCTTAATTTGATGAAAGCCGCTTTTGAGATCTAAGAGAGTGAAATACCGTTTACCGCTTAGGTGTTCGAGGCAAGTTATGCCGCTTAGGTGTTCATATGCAGTTAAAATCTGTGGCTCTTTCTCTGAATGTTTTCTTAGTTCTTCGGGTGTCCCTCAAGGTAGTGTCCTTAGTCCCTTACTGTTCATTCTCTTCCTCAATGACTGTACTTCGATCCTTCCTCCTAACGGCTTCTTGCTATATGCGGATGACGTTAAAATTTTTCTTCCTGTATCTTCTACAGCTGATTGTCTAGTCCTTCAATCCTGGCTCTGTAAATTCTCTACATGGTGTGCTTCTAACGGTTTAGTCCTGTGTCCTGAAAAATGTTCTGTCTTGTCTTTCTTCCGATCTTCTACAAGTATAACTCATGCTTATAGTGTCTGTGATGCCCCTATTCCCCGTGCGTCCTTGTCTAAGGATCTTGGCGTCTTCTTTGACCCGAGTCTTTCTTTCAAGGAGCACACGGACTATGTCATCAACAAGGCCAACAAAAGTCTTGGTTATATTTGTCGCATGTCCACTGAAATTCGTGATCCTTTTTGTCTTAAGTCCCTTTATTGTTGTTGGGTCCGTTCCGTACTGGAATATGCCTGTGTCATCTGGTCTCCTGTCCAAATATCTCTGCTCCAAAGGATTGAGAGGATCCAGAGACGTTTTACAAGGATCGTATTTCGTAGGTCGCTGGGTCATCACTCCATTCCGCTTCCTTCGTATGACGATAGATGCACTCTATTAGGCCTTGCCAAGTTGGAGCACCGCATCTCGGTCGCTCAGGCTTCTTTCGTCGCTGGCATATTGCTCAATACGATTGATACTCCTTCACTTCTGTCGCGCTTACATTTGTATGCACCTTGTCGCACCTTACGTTATCGTTTTCGTCTCCAGTTACCTATATGTCGTACACGTTTTGCTTGCAATGAGCCTTTTGTAAGAGTTATGTCGTCTTTTAATAGTACTTCTGATCTGTTCGATTTCAACATATCCTATCCTGTCTACCGATCCCGTCTTCGCTCCTTTTCCGTACCAAAAACTCCTTCCAACTCCTTCGTGAATAATTGTACACTATAGTCAGTAAGCACTATTGCTGTAACCCAACGTGGCCGAGCAATTAATAAAATAAAAAATAAAATAAAATAAAATAAAATAAGTGTCAATCAAAGGTATTGGATAGTTATCACGAATTGTTATCTTATTTAACGGACGGTAGTCAACACACATTCGTACCTCACCATTTTTCTTCCGTACTAACACAATAGCAGATGCGTAAGGTGAATTGCTGGGTCGAATAATTTGTTTTTCTAATAAATTTTTAACTATATCACGAACCTGATTGCGTTCGGCAAAAGACAACCGCCTAGGTTTACAGAATATTGGAGTATCATTTGTAACACTTATTTTCATTGAATGTTGTGATTCAAGAATAGTTTCAAGGGCTGAAGATAGTTATTTTCCACACATGAAGCTATCAGACACATCTGGTCTTCACTCAATTCGTTTCCTATATCCAATGTGTTCGCTTCCTTACTAATATCAATAGCACATAACTCTGAAAAAGTCCTCAAAATACTCTCAGCCTCCGTACCACTATCGTTGGTCTGATTATGTTCATCAACACTATCGTATCTTTTCTGGTCTGATTGGAAAATAGATTGCGTCCAAATGTCTGCCTCATCCTTCGAATTAGTTTTAAAAATCCCCAATGAATTAAGGCGCGCTTTCACGTGTGTTGCAAGAGTAGATTTATTTTCTTTTAGTAAGTTCATCAGATTGTCTTGAGAATAACGATAACAAAGGTAATGTAAATGGATGTTCATCTTTTTTAATAAGTCCCTTCCTGCAATCAAGGGCCATGCTGTTTGTTGTTTTGGCAGTATCATAAAGGAATGGGAAACGTTGATATTTCGAAATTTTATTCTAATGTTCACATGGCCTAAAGATGTAAGCTGCTGGTTGCCTAATCCACAGAATCCCGAAAATTGAGGAGTATGTTTGATGTTTGGCACAAGTTGTTCACTGATGAAACTTTTAGGGCTGCCAGAATCAAACAAACAAAACACACGTGATTGCGTTGCGCTTAATTCATTATCATTCAGCAATGCGACACTTACCTCCTGAATTGGATCGATCCTAGCTCCTGAACCAGTCACTTGATTTCCATTATCATCTCCGTAATTGTTTTCTGCTGCAGCAGCCATCGACAGGTTCAGATGTGAGTAATCATTGCCACCGGATTGAGGCAATCGTGATGCCGGACACTGATGTTGGAAACTCTGCTGATCGCACGGTGCAAATATAGCGGCAGGCATCCTCTGGGCAACGTTCGGGCAGTCTTGTTTCTTGTAATCAGGGCTTCCACACAAGAAACATAGTTGGGCAGACTGACGTGGTTTTCGGCACTGGTTGGAAAAATGGCCGAAACTCGAACAATTGTAGCATCGCACCATTTCTTCTCGCCCATTGGCTGGTTTGGTGTTGGTTTTCAGCATCGATGTAAAACGGCTTGAAGGTTGTGGACGAGTGGGGGATGACGGTGGTTCACGCATTTGGTAATGCATCTCGCATCGGTTTACATGATCAATCAGATCATACACATCACGATATTCTTTCGCCACTAAGTTGTCATACATGGGATCGCGCGATAGTCCTCGGATGATGTATGTTATAATCGCTGCGTTACTCACGTTCCCAGTTGTTCCAAGGGCATGTACACGAAAGATGTAGGCGGCGTAGGACTCATCATTCCTTTTGAATGTATGCAACAGCTTCTTGTGAATAGCAGCTTCATTATGCGTGTCTGGGAAAGCTTTTCCCATTCCTTCGGCAAATTCTTTAAACGATGTTACAGAATGCCGGAAACCACTGTACCACTCCTTTGCAGCGCCAGTTAGCTGACTGCTAGCGTACATCAATGTCATTTGGTCGGTCCAACCATAAACTTCAGCACTGTGTTTTACCGTTTTTATCCACTGCAAGAAACTGGCACCCTCTCCAAACATCGGAATAATCTGCTTAACCTCTTCCGGATGAAGCAATCTAGCTGTATTGGAGTATTCACGACTTTGGCTCTCAAGCGCTGCTAATTTGTTCCGCAGTTCAAGTATCTCACATTTTTGCTTTAGGAGCACAATTTCTGCTGCAGCTTCGTCGTTTTCTTTGATCACATCAGTTTTCATGATCTGGGTGACGCTCTCTTCTTTACTTTCGGTAATGGCTGCGTTGCACATGGTGTCGTTGGAATCGCCATTTTGTTGCGAGCTAGGGTACGCTTCCTTATAGAGAGCACGGATCTGCATCAGTGTTGCCGTACATGGCACGGTTATTTCGGCCGACTGGAGTGCGCACAGCATCTCATCCTTAGTCACTCTCTGGTCATCTACGGACATTTTGGGCTCACTATCCCACTTCTGAGATGTAAAATCGATTAAATTGTAGTCACTTCGATTTGGCGTCCTGATTCGTTCGCTTTTTATTCTGTTCTAATGGCAGCTGTCAAAAATAACCTAATGCTAATATACACGTACCGTGACATCAAGTAGCGTTTACACGTATATATATTTTCCAAACATTTACAAACGTAATGTTTTTTGGTTAATAACGTGATATTACACCTACGCGAATATTCGACTAATGCTGGAATTTTGGCATTACCTGTGTATCTTTGGATTAGAGTGTTATTTAAAATGTGGTTTTTATATGTCAAATTAAATAATGCTGTATTATACAACAAACGTTTGCATAAACAAATGATTTTTTTTCGGCTGGCTGTTTAAAAAAACCAATTGTTATAACTTCTTTTCATGAACATCCTTTAAAAGATAATTATTTTAGCTAATGTTTGGGGTACAACTCGAGTGGGTACTGTCTAAATCAGGGGCCTTAAATCTTTTCAGCTTGCGGGCCACATTGCTTCAAAAATAACTATGTTGAGGGCCATTTGATGCTACCTTTAACTGATGAGTGAACGTTTAAATATAGTTTTTCAACAAAATACTAAAGATACTTGTACTGTTTCGTGTTAGTAAAGCTTGATTTTTGTCTAAGAAAAGTAAAAAATACATTTTTATTTGAAAAAGTCATAATAACGTAATATTTATATTAACTCTGGCAAAGTCATCGTGGGCCGCATTTTAAGCTCTTGAGGGCCGCATGCGGCCCGCGGGCCATAGTTTGAAGACCCCTGGTCTAAATAGTTGGAGAATTGAATATCCTATATTTTGGTGTACAATAAGCAACATTTTGATTAATTTGTAATGAAATATAGCAAAAAAACAACAACAAAACTTCACGTTCCCTTTCACTCGAGCTGGAACCCGAGCTTTTTATTTGAAAAATAAATCTAAGACCTTCAATAAGTTATCTGGAAATTTCGCCACTGCGGACAAAGACATGCGTGTAGGCATGTTTTTAAGAGTTTGGAGTAGATCTGTTTCATTATGTTGGTCTAGAAAAAATCGATGGGACACAGCTGGGCGATGTTGGGCCCGATTTTTCCTAAAACTAATAATAACGGAAAGAAAATAATAAAGTTTTCATCGTAGGAAGAGCTGTCCAATTTGAAGTGTACTATTTTGAATACTCAGTACTGAATATAATTTGAAGATATTCTAGTATCTCAGTATCGAGAATATATTCAAATAACGCAGTATAAAAAAAACTTGTCTATGACAGTATTTCTGGAAAAATATAAAACAGAAAACTGATGGAACAAAACAAAAGTTTACACAAAAATAAAGATATAAAGATTATTTTAAAGATACATTTATGTAAACCAAATTTATGCTAGGTAATACGACTTAGCCGTTCTTTCTCAACAAAAAACCAACAAAAAAAGGACAAAAGAAAGTCGTAAAGTTAATCTCAAGCACTCCCAGAATATAAATATTATTGTTTTCACTCATTGTTTTCTTCGGAACTTCGAAAGACCACATTAAATTAAATTAATTTCGCGAGCGGGCGAGAAATAAAGCACATAAATGTGGGGCGAAACGCACCGTGACTTTAATTTTCCCGAAAACGAACAATTTCATTGTCCTAACGAGTTACACACTACAAACAAAAACCCATCAGTAAACCACAAACAGTGTTGCGAGGGAGAGCGTCTTACAATTTAGAAGTAACAAAAAGAAAAAGAAACCCGAATGGCCAGAAAGATGCCAGACATGGTCAGCTGGCTAACAACTGTTACGGAAGAGCTAATTTATTAGTTTCCGTTCGAACGTTAACCCAAGCGGAACCGGCAAACTCGAATCCGGGAAACGGAAAAAATCGGGAACCTGAAAGTGAAGCGGTCCGGCTCGCCTTGCTGATGGTAGCGGATTCGGTCGGTTTGAGTGAAGGTAAGATACTGCTACGCGTAGGATTTGAAGGTTCGCCTTGTGGACTGCGCATTCCTTACCAGCCGCAAACAACGCCATTAATCTTCGGCACATGCTTAATGTAATAACGGTCCGCTCGTTGCACGTAATGTTTGTGTTCTGGCGTTTGAAATCGATTTGATTTGGCAAGCTTACTTCCTCTTGGAAAAGCTTCCAAGAACGGGTGTCCGGGGACGGGGCAGGTGAACGAGTGGTGAGTTATCTTGAGCTCCTGCGGCTGTAAATTGATTTTCCTGGAAAGGATACATTAGAAGAGATTAAAATTGTTCCCCTCGCTGTTGAAGTAAAGTTAGCAGCTATATTTTCCAGCTATGACAACACCGTACAGCATGGTTCGTACGGTTTGTAATGCATAAAAGCTCACGCTCACTCGAGACGCACGATGGCGGGATTAAGTTGTGCAGACACTATACCTTTGTTTAATTTTAAAGGTAGATTCATGGCTGATAGGGGTAGTGTACGGCAACCTGTTCACGCCGTCCGACAGGATTCACACCTATTTTTCAGTCCGTGCCCCAGCGTCGACCACGGTCGCCTTTGGCATTAGCGTCGGCAGCTCCGCCAGCTGGCTCGTAATGTTCGTCAGTATCATCACGTCCGGACCGCTGATGGTTTTGGTAATACGCTGAAACGTGCCATCGGCGCCGCGCGTATCGGTGGTTTCGCGAATCGCGTAATTACCATCCTTCTGGCGCAGGACCTGCCGGCAAGGGCCGGGCAGGATGGAATCACGATGCATCTCAAAGGCAACGGAGGAGGATTCTTCGTCATCTTCGTCGCTCATTAGCATTGACGTGCTGGTGCAATGGTGGTGGTCGTGCTGCTGCAGCTGCTGTTGCTGCTGACGTTGCCTTTGAGGGTTTGGTGGACAATGCTGCCACAGCATTGCGTTGGTAGGCGCGGTGGCTGGTATTGTTGAGACCGGTGCAGCACCATTGTTGGGGTGCATGGCTGCCGGACGTGTTAACGTTGTGTGTGGCAGTTCGGGGCCTCCGGACATTTCAAAGCGACCGGAACCGTCTGATGCATTTCTGCCCGCGACAGATGAGCTGTGTCGGATGCGGTCGATTAGCTTGCCGAGGTTCCGGACGATCGGAAGCAGCAGGAAGAACAGCTTATCGGGCGCTAGATTCTCACGTCGCCCAAGGACCTGTGGCACATCGATCGCAAAGCGGATTATCGAGCCGATGAGGCTGACGGTTAGCTCGCGGTTTGTTGGAATCGGAAGGGAGCGACCGGCGTTCTGCGAATTTTTCATGATGTTGTTGAAAGTTTTTCGCGCAGCGCGACGCCAGGAGCCGGTGCAGGACGCGTGGTATTTTGACGGGGGACGGTGGTTGCTTTGATTGGTGTTTTTTTTGCTGCTTAAAGTTTCACCGGTTGCTATGTGAGACGGAGCAGACAGCTGACAGAAAAGACACACGGTTATGGTTGAAGCCATCAGACAAACTGCTGGTTTCGGGAAGAATTTTTTTGTTTGTTTTTGTTTGTGTATTGTCTGTTCTTAATTTAATTTCAAAAATGTTTTGCAACGCTGCGCTTGAAAACATTGAACTGTACAAATCCTAGATCGCTTTTTATTATGTTGCAGAATGTTGTTGCATCAAATAATGTTGCAGAATCGAATGAAAAGAATCGTTAAATACATGTTGTCAAACAGCCAAAAGGAGTTGGAGGAAGAGGTTTCCCATGACTCTTCCACATCAAATGTCCAAGCATCTTTGCCAGCGCCATTCGATGGAAAGGTACATTTGTAAGCAATAGTGGAGCTGCTGCAAAAGATTGTTATGCTCGGACGCTAATTACAGTGGACGCCCATCAATACCGGAACCGTGCGACTGATAAAACGAGCTTCCGCATCCCAATTTTGGGATGACCGTGACTAGGCAAAAGGTAAACCCAAACTCATGGTTAGCACACCGCCCGCTGGCCACACGCAAGGACCGGCAATCTGGACAAAAGGCGGGCGAAGAAAACCCCTCCGTACGGAAATCTGAGATTATGTTTTGTGACCTTTTGCTACACGTGCACCGGTTGGTCCGGTTTTTGTGCGCCATTCGATTTCCTTTTTTATGACATGTCGTGAAGTAACCAGCACATAAAAAAGCGCACCTTTCCCATCGGCCCTGATAAAGCAGCTGATATTCGAGGATTGACGACGGGGATCATTGCGCTGGTATGCTATCAACCGGAGTCAGTAGGTATGTAGGTGCATGTGTGTGTGTGTGTGTGTGTGTGTGTGTGTGTGTGTGTGTGTGTGTGTCCGTAAAGACTCCGTCACAAGCTTATCGCAAACCTTAGATCTGTGTGTGCCTTCGAGCCATGAAACACTCCCGATGACCTGCAGAAAAGGATGTTTGCAAAGTCAGGAAACGGTGAACTTTTCTTTTCATCGTAGATCAACGATGCTGTGCTCTGCGGTGACATATCCTTTCGAGCGAAGGAATAATGTGGTCATCGGTATTGGCAACTTATTTATGTATACGTGTAAAAACTTCACCGTACCGGACCACCCCCACAGGCGTTACGGTTCGTGGGGCTAGATTTGTCGGGTATATTTCTTTTTTTTATCTTCTTCACATTGCCAAAACGATCGTGTGGGCTTAGAGCTAAAAAAGAAAAGTATCCTGAGTAGGTTTTTCAGTTGTGTGTTGAAAAGAGCCTATTTCTTTCATCCCGATAAGTCTTTACCTTTAGAATAGAATGGATCGGTGAAATTGTACCGACTCTATAAAATTCTTATTTCATCAGTGGCAAAGGCAACGGGTATTGTGAGCCGGATCTTTCGATACAATCAAAGATTTTATCTCCGTACGGTCACATCACATTGAAACACTGAGGAATGTAAAGGCAGGTAGTGTAAAACTTCACAAGAAATACACGACCATTACATGGAGAGTTGATTTTTCTTTCGCTTAGCACATTGGGCTACAAAACCCCGAAATCGATCGATCAAAAATGAGCATAGCAAAAGAGGAAAGCAGTATAAAAAGCTTAATGTTAGTGCGACTAGATTGGCTAACTACGTCGAACAGTTAACTATTACAGGAAACGCGTTTATTAGCTATGCACGCACCGAAGTTGGAGCAAAAGCACGCTACTTAGCCGGAATGTAGAGCCGCAAAAAGGATCAAGAATAGCTCAAATCACCTTACGGAAAACTTTATCCACCACCACGGCAACTTTCTCTGTACGGTGTATTGGCTTGACAAATTGACTCCGTCACAGGTGGTAGTGTCTGGAGCATCTGCTGCACGAGCAAACATTTGCCGTGGTGATTGGTCGTCGAACGACGAAGCAGTGCAGAAAGCAGCCGCACCTCCCAGCCGGTCCAGACCTGTCCAGCATCGAGCTGGAGATGGGATGACATGCGTCGGCCATACAGCATATGAGGTTTGGGACTCAACTCCACGGGGCGGCAATGTTTGCTTTCGCGAAAAACGCTCGGTACAGCGAATATGTGCGGTACGGTACACCGTAGACAGGTGGCAGCTTCAATATTGCTACGTTTTTGGCAGCCTGTGTGCACTGGCACCGGGTAGTGCTAACAAATCCGTAAACTGTCGATAGGATGGAGCAATAAAATAACATGAAGCGTATTATGTTTTCCTTTCATGTTTGCTGGCAGTGATGTGTTTGGGAGGGTAGAAGTGGAAGGGCGAACGATTTGAAGTACCGTGTACATTTGTATGATAATGGTTCAGGTTTGTTGGTGCCTTCGTCATCATTTGGTAAACTAAGCTTAATTAGGATGATTGATTGAATTGTGTTTAAATTTCATAATTCACCAGCAATCTTTACTTTGATCTTACGAAGGTATCCAAACTTTTCATCGAACGATGACTAATTGCACAATGCGTCTTAACAAAATTAAAGCAACGAGCTTAACGATATGCAGAAAAAATGAGAGAGAGACAGATACAACGGTAGAGAGATATATAGAAAGATAGAGAGAGAGAGAGATTGCGAAAAAGAGAACGAACGCCACTGTCCATTGATGGAAACTTTAAATTGATTTCTTAGAGCAAAGAGCTGCGGAGCCAAAAGACGGTACCGCATCTATTTCGAAACTATTTGGAAAGAAACTTAACATCTTATTGCATCTTGGCAGTGGTTTCAGCAGTTTCCAATCATGCCCGAATGGGTTTGCAAAAGTTTTTGTTGTAAGAGTTTTGGAGTAACAGACCACTTGGCCGTGGCCGTAAGCAATGAGTTGAAGCTGCGGCCATTTTTTTTTCTTTGGTTGGCCTCATCCTCATCGCTCCGCTCCGGGGCTCGCCAGATTACCGGGGCAAAGAAGTTTGTGCCTGCCTGCAAATGCCACCGGGGAAAGGGATGGATTCGGGGATTTGCCATCCGGAAGGGATGACTTCCTTCCACACAAACGAAGTGAATTAAATATGCAATGATTAAACCATTCGACCGGTAAACTATCCCCAACAAAGGGAGAGTGAAACTGAAGACCGACCACCGTCATGAAGAGCGTGCACGCGGGTGACGGTGGGTTGTGAGGGCACGGAATTAAAATTTACTTTTTTGAAGCTGAATAAGCGCTTGTGCTAGTGTAACGTTTGTGAAATGTATTTTCTGTGTGTACATATTCGCTCTTTCCGTGTGAGTTGTTTTCATGCATTCGGAGTAGTTTTGCCAGTTTTCATCTGTACGCTGGTAATAGTTTTGCTAGATTGCGCTTTAACAGTTAGTAAGGATTGGAACAGGTTTGGACAGTATATAGGTACTGCCGAAACTCATATAGCGAGTGAATAGGTGGATAAAACTTGGAGTTAAAAATTAAACAATGAAATTTGTGATGCAATCACAATTTATCCCACAAGAGTATAGTTGCCGTGTAAGTTGTTTCTATGAAAAGGGGCTACCATAATCGTTAGTTTTGAAAATTACTCCCAGTCAAGAGGAATCATCTGTGAGATCTTCTAAAAAGGTGTAGTTATGAAATGGTTGATATTTTAAATGTATACGATCTATTAAGGTCGGTCTGGTGGTACAGTCGTCAACTCGGACGACGTAACAACATGCCCGTCATAGGATCAAGTCCCGAATAGACCGTGCTCCTATACGTAGGACTTACTATCCTGCTATGGTAACTATAAGTCACTGAAAGCCAAGCTCACTTCACTAGTGGGTACAGGCAGGCCTTGACCGACAGCGGTTGTTGTGCCAAAGAAGAAGAAGATACGGTCTATAGGAGGATTTGAACCTCCGTCGGGCATGTTGTTAATTACTATTAATTCATTTTTTTTAGTACGATGTCACTGGTATACTTGTCGCTAGATGTTCTTATGAAGTCGTAACGTTTCAATACTGAGTGGAGTGGGTGAAAATGGTGATACAGGGTTTACAGGCACTGTTCGCTGTTTGTCGCAAGCACTATAATTCACGTTAACGTGTCATTCAATAACCTAGTTTTGTCCTAATGCATCGTCGTTTGCGCGCTTTTAACGTCGTTGCGTCAATGTTTTGGAGATAGCGCAGACGAATACCATATTCAATTGCAATGGGCCTACCACAATACCATTTCCACATATTCTTACCGGCATTAAAGATACTTTAGTAATACATGTAACCACATACCACATTACTAATTCAGCCAGTCCTTATTTAGGCTCATAAGACATATCAGACTTGTAGCGGTCTAAGAGAACATCGATGGTGAAGTGGTTGGGAGGAAAAAAATTCAGGCTAAGATTACATTCCTTAACTATATATGTAACAGCAGCAAATATTTATAATCTGCTAAAAAATCGTTGTTGAGGTTTTTGTGTCGCTTTTGTTTGATCGGATCAGTTTTGAACCGTTATACACTAAATCAATGAAGGTTCTCATGACCATTTTAAAAATAATAAAAAAATATTTTTTTACCATTTTTTGATTTGTATTTTCAAAACAATCATTACATACGAGGAAAAAAATGTTTTTGATAACTTTTGATACGTAAATGTTTTTTTTTGATAATTATTCTTATTAAACTCTTAAAATCTTAAAAAAATATGTAAAAACACTTTTTGACAATCGTTAGAAATATTTTTTAAACCCTTTCTAGACTATGTTATTTGTATTTTTGAACGATTTTTAAATACGTCAGTTAGCACAAAAAACCAGTTTTTCGATGCGTCTTTATAGTTATGGTACAACCATAAATTCGGTTTTTCGTATGAAGTCGTGCAAAAATGTGATAAAAATTTTGAAACAAATATACGAAGATGTGAAATAGTATTCTGCACAACTCATTCATTCATTATTGCAACTCATTCATAGTTGTGGTATGCGCTTTATAAACACTAGAAGTAAAAATTCGATTCGTTAAGCATTCGCCTCTCCTACAAAATACTAGCATCTTTAATCGTTCAACGCAATTCTAGTTATTTCGGCATTCTAAATCTTACAGGGTTTTACAAGTCAGAATAGAATGTCAGCAAAACAATTTCAGAAGCTCAAAATCGCCATTTTTACCATAAATACGTAATATTTCATAAATATAATGCTTAAATGAATAAAAGCATTGATCTCAATCAAATAATCTAAAAATGAGTGTTTGAATTTGCAAAACGATGCGAAAGGCCTCTAAAAAAACAACTTTAGCGATTTAAAAATCAAATTGCGCTATTGAAAATAGCATCGGTGCGGTGAAACAACAACTTTTGACAGCTAAACTGCATCTTGAGCTACTGAAATTGTTTTGCTGACATTCGATTCTGACTTGTAAAACCCTGTATCTAGTACAGATAGATAGATAGAAACTGAGGCCAGGTTTATTACGGCTTCAGATTGTGGAGGCTACTGAGTGACATAGTACGCTCCGAATAATTGTAAGAAAATCGCTCCGTGCGTCATTTGTAAGCGCAAAGGTTGGAAATTCGGGATAGTTCTCTAATTGTTAAAATCGACTTGATAAGATTGTATTATTAAATTGTATTTGTTGTTCAAAATATCTTTGTCATGTTTGAACATCGATGGGAAAGGATCATCTTTCCGGATAGTTAAAATACTCAATTTTATTTGATTTTTGCAGTAATCATCGCATCATCGAACAAAATATTAAAATTTTGTTAAACAATTAAATCAAACCAGATTAATTAACTTTGCAATTGATTCGCTGAAAATGCTTGTCCTGCTCATTTCAGCACAGAAATTTTTGTAAGCATCGGTTTAGCTATAATACACCTTCATCGTAGCGTATCGTTTGTGTGTGAAATGTTTCACCTTTCAAAGCACATTATCCGTCATTGATTATGTATTATCAAGTTGCTTTCATTTTGTTACAAGCTCGCCGGTTCTCATGATGTGTGTAATTTATACATTTTAATTCTACTGAAATTCAGTGCTACGCATTGAAACCGTATATTGTAATCTAATTAACGAGAAACGCTCCGTGCGGTGTTATCTTCGAAATAATTACTCAACGAACATGTGAATTGTAACATTTTCAACAGCTCGCTTCTCGTTCCCTTTTCGTCGTTGACTGTCGATGATTGTTTTTTTTGTGTTTTTTTTGCTTCTGCCTGTTTGCCATTTCCAACCAAACAACCTCGAATCTGTTGTGTGCTTTTTAACAACGATGAGAGAGACAGAGATAAAATTGAGCGGAAATATATTACAGTTGTAATCACCAACGTTTTTGGACACATAAATTCAGTTCATTAACGGCAGCAGAATCAATAAAAATGATGGTGCGGTGGTGTTGTGCAAAATGGACTACAATGTGTGCTGCGTGCAGCTTCGAGCATTTGCGCTGGAGTAAGGTGGAGGAGAAACGGGGCGGTGGAACCGCTGACCTTTTATCGGTTCGTCGGTGACGATGGACGACAAGGGTATTTTGTGGTCGACAGAAGTGTGCGAAAGTCCGGCACGCATGGGTTATTCATGAGCGTACCCTATCGTTCGCGTTGCGTTGACATGCCTTGAGAAAAGTGAAGAAAAATGAAGTATAATTTTCCGGATGAAGCGCACGCAGCAGATAGGATAACGATGTTAAACAACGAGCCACTCTGATCGATCGCCCCGTCGTCGGTGTGTGGGATAATTAAATCAGATTGTCCCAAAAATACCTTCCACGCGTGGAAACTATGCAAGTGGAATAATCTGTACATTGTAAGACTGCTGAGCTTTTATTTTACGGCAACTGTTGTTTCTTTTCGAGCTGCATAAACAAAGTGTATACATTGGCCTGTGCAGGGCTGTACAAGTACATGTTATAAAAGCATATTCCACAAAGAAATGTTACGCTACTTAGGGGAACGTAAATAAACATTTAAATGACATTGAATTTAAAGAAGAACGTAGTTGGACCCTCGTCGATGAAATTGAATTTAAAGTAAAATTATTCAGAAAATCTCCGACGTTGAAATATCTTGAGCGCATTCTGGTATTCATTGTATCTGCGATTTGAGGATGTTGTTAAACTATTAAAGATAAGGCTAAGAATCTTCTGTCTGAAATCTTTCAAAAAGTTTATCACATTTATGTTAACTGTGCTGTAGAAGTAAATAATATGATTATGCAAAATGATTGCACCTAAGGTGTTCAAATCCGTTAAATGAACTCAATAAACGGTTACACAAACCCATTATTTATCACCCTTTATCGCCTTGTTAAGTAAGGTATCTGACTCTTGAGTAAGTATCTGCTATTAATTATTCATCTCTTGTTCGGATAGGTATACCTGGAGCTTTAAACGTAAACTTGTGTAGCATATCTGCTTTACAGAACTTATTATAAACCACACTATAGCATTATAATACTTATTATATAATTATTAATAATTAATAATAATTATTACACTTATTATAATAAACAAATCAGGCGCTACTGCAGGCAAACTAGGTGAACCGAGCACCAATTCAATTTCAGAATTGTTACCAATAACAATAACACTTAATTAAGACAAAAACACATTCCATTGCCAAATGTACGAAGAAATCCATAACTTATTTTGAGTACAAATAAAATCAACTCCGACCATGGCAACTCAGATTCATTTGGACTGCCAAGATAGGTCATTACGCTTCCTAAAACTTTGCCTTCCTACTTATTTCAAGAGTTTAGTTATGTCCCCCTACCCAAGGTAAGGCTTCTAAACTCCAACGTTTTCAGTAATGGAAACCCCTTCCGGGTTTCCATCATCATGATCTGGACGATCAAATGCCGGGTTCAATCCGTCCGCTTCGAACAGTTCGTTCCACCTCCGCTCATATCAGTAACAACTGACCTACCGCTACGGTACTCGACGTTCAGTTGTGACGTATGTACGATCATCACATTACATGGCGAGCTTATCTAAAATCGAACATACTACACTTGAACAAACTCACGATATGGTCGCTGTTTAGTACACGTACTTTAACATGAAATGTTTGGTATATGTTTCTAGGAAATAATAGTATTGAAATTTTTATTTTTTTCAAAAACATATTCAATTTTCATTCGGATAGAACGGCTACAATTTTATGTGTAGACGTAACATTCCTTAATGGTTGCAATTACTTGTTTTGCATATCTAAGTTTAAAAATGTTTCAGTAAACATTCGTATCACTTATCAACTTAAAGTCTGTTCTTTAACATTGAGAATCATCAGCCAACTTGTTAACCCCAGCCATTCACTCACAATCAGTCAGGCGTGGATAGCAATACGTGGAAATCCAAATTGATTCGCAGACGAAGTAAGAAAAAAAATCAATTGCATTGACACGCACAACAGAACCTCAAATGCCGTATTGTGATCGTGATAAAATCACTTCTACGAATTACAGACAAAAACACGCCGTCTGTGTTGAGTGGTTCTGAAACACCGAGAGTGTTTACATCTCGTGACGGTTTCATATTTTTAAAAGCAACGCTGCATTGCTCGAGGGATTGGATGATAGATTAAAATATGATGCTAGGTCTAATCTTAGAACGTGTGCGCACTGAGCACGAGATAAGGAAGCAAAAAGGGGAAATAATTCGTTTCTCTTTGGCGACAAACAAAAAACCAAACAGGCACACTCTTGTACACAGTAATCCCAGGTGAATAATGTCACAGCTCGGGATAATAATTCGTAAAGTGTTTTCTATAGGAAGCCGCGTTACTGCACGATAAGATTTGCCGCCAAGATAGATTTTGAAGATGCGAGCTACGCAATGATCTAATCAGTTCGAACACTAGAGGTTTCTCGAACGCTTTGTGCATAGGAGGAAAGAAACCCCTCAGTAAGATACACACTGTTTGTCGCGGTTTGTCGTAACATAAATCGTTGTGCAGCTTGTAATAGAGGTAAGTGAGTAGAAGAAACCAACAAAAAAGTGATCTTGTACTCTGGTAATTATAATATAGTGCTCAGAAATATTTATAATTACAGTGAGCAAACATATTGCGAAAGAAAAGTAAACAAAATGGGGCATAATTCGGGATAAATCTTCAGCTATTTGCTTATGCATCAGTATCGATCGTTCTGCACGTGCAAGCACCAACGCATGTGTAGTGAATTAGTTACCATGAAGCATCGTACCACATTGGTATAGTTTATTGTGGCAATTTAATTTCGGCCATGGTAGTAGCTGCTGCCTTTCACAAGTCATAATCAACACGTTATTTTTTAATGTTCATTATGGTCGAGTTGTTATGCAGCATTATTGAACGAGCTAACAATGTGTGCTTTGCGCAAGAGTGTAAAGAGGCAAACAGGCAGCCGATGTTGCAGCAAGTGTTAGATAAATAGCAAACCATGGCTCTGGTTGGTTACACGTCCTCGTGCACCACCCGCGGATAATTTGATTGGGTTGCAAATGATTTATTTTGTGTGAGAGAGTGTTTGTGTATGTGTGTTTATGTGGCCATGCTAGCAGCAAAACGTGCTCTTCATAACAGGCATTGCAGCCAGTGTTGGTCAGCAGATTACAATTGTCTTGAAGCAATTTGTTTAAAATTTACAGCCTCCACCGCACTCCGACGGTTTGGCAGTTTACCGAAGGGTGCGGTGTTTTACATCCGATAGCGGGTGAAACGACCAGGTCAGCTTGAAAGTTCCAACGGACTGTTCATTCGAAGAATTTGAAGCAATTTAAACGTACACAATATTACTGTTACAGATTAATTAAAGGCCAACGATAATTTAGTTAAAAACTAAATTATTTAGTATTTGTAATTTGTAGTAGTTCTAGTAGTCTAGTAGTAGTTTTTCATTATTTCTAATATGTTCTACAGTTTAATTTTATTTATACCGATCTGTAAAATAGCTCAAAAACCATATGTAGCAGTCCTTAAAATTATAAGCACAATCATCGCTTTACTGCATAGCTATTTCTGAATTAAATGTTTTAAAATTTGAACCCAGACATTATGAGATCACTTTTCGCTTCACAGCAGCGCAGGAAGGAACACCGGAACGCATTTTGCACTAATCGTTGCCCAATTGTGTGGGCAGTACGGTGATATGTTAATGAGTCGAGGGTACATTCCCGAAAAATTATAGCTTTACGCGAGACTCGGTTTCGATGGTCACGCGTGTGTCACCGCGTGTTATGACCCCTTAACTAATTCATAATCGCATAACCAGGCTCATCCACGGAGCTGCTGTTTGCATAATCGTCGCCTACAGAAAAGATTAGAAATGTTCTCGTTATTTCTGTGTGTGTGCGTGTTTTTTTTTGGGTATGTTCACCCACTGCACAAATAGTCATGCTCTGGATGAGCACTTTGGTTTTGGTATGTGTGGCATATTTGGTTAGCTTGTTCAAATAACTATAGCTTCATAGAACGGGGGACCGACACCGGGACACTGGTCACAGAGACAGGATTATGCAATCAAAAGAGATCTTTTACCGGATGCGGACAGTAGTGGGTGGATAGCATGGTGTCCCAACTTCCTGGTCAACCTCTCTCTGTCTTTCTCTTTCTCTTTCTTTCTTTCTCTCCCATTCTCTACATCTATCTCACTCTGTTCGGTCCTTTACCCTTATGATAACCCCTTTCGTGTGGCATCAGGTGTATCAGTGTTTGCGTAATTGTATGAAAATGCAAACACAGCTAATCACGGAGTGGTGAGCCGAGGCAGCTGCCATCAAATGATTAAGAAATTAAGTTGATCCAGGCCCACAGTGATAGTCACTTCATGTGTCTCTCGTCCCGAGCCGCGCACCGCAGGAATTCAGTGTCAAATAATGGTGATGCTGAATGGCGAGATAATCCTGTGTCAATATTAACGTTTCCAGCGTTTGCTGTACTCAGACTGGATTTTCGGTCCTTTTTTCAATCTCAAGAGGAGAGTACCCTACACACGGCAGATACGTAGGAGATATAACGATGGAGCAAAACAAAACAAAAAAGAAGCTCGTAAGCACTTTTAATCCCGTGTAAAGCGTTTCATGCTTCTGTAACCACATTGTGTGGTTAAATGAGAAAATTAGAACAGGGTGGCTTCTTCCATAAAGAATGGCTACCAATTGGGGAATGAAATTGACAGGCTTTAGCTACAATGGTAGAAATAAATGAATTGACACGAAAGTAAGGCGATTATAATTGAAAAAGCTTTGACTGTGTTTTGGAAGATGTAGCACCTATCCTAAGAGCCGAATCTGTGCGATGGAAAGTATGTCAATCAATTCTTGTTTATATGATGGAATGGTTTTAATATAAAGACAATTGAGATATACTGCTTGCATAGATGAACGAAGTAGCGTTTTTTTTCATTGAAATGGAATGTATTTGTTTTAAATTTAAACAAATTTAATTCTTTAAAAAGTCGAAAAGAATCTACAAACATACAATTTGAACTATTTGTTATCTTGTTTAATTGCTTTAGTTCATGTAATGGAAGGTTAAAATGCAAGTATAAAAGACAGCATTAAAACTAAATTGAACAACATGTCATGTTTTGGAAGGGTTGGCCGGATTTTGTTTTACTTTTTTTTTGTTAGCTGATAGCCTGCGCCCTATCATTTGTTGCAACGCGTCCATCTAGAATCTATAAGAATCTAGAAAAAAGACTTTATTGTCAATAGATTTACTTCATTTTCCTTTAATATTGATTAATTTTAGTCTGAGTTATCTGCTTGTAAGGTAGACAACACTGCACGGACTTATCTTTTTGCCGTGAACAAATCACACACCAACACGAAGGTTCAATTACCGGTGGTAAAGTTGCTTGAAACAAAAAGACTGACAAAATAGCTTTAAAATGCATGTTGAATGCTTCCGTGGAGATAAATTCGATCGCCACTGCATTGCTTTCCTGCGCTGCAGATGAGAGCAAAAGACCTAGTCCTGCAATTGTATACTCATCTCCACGTTCCGTACAATTTCCTGCGATTTGTCTATCTGCTCTATCCGCTTTCTCGTTCTCGAGAGCGTAACAAGCGGAGTGAGGCATCTTCTACAGCACTTCACCTGCAACATGCACGCGTTGTACTCGCAACAATTTCAAAAGATTCCTTTCACCAGCGGCACCGGTTGGTGTTGGTTTCGCACAGAAGCCAGATGAGCTCTAGAAAGCAAAGCCTCTGCACTCCCTCTGATGTGCAGCAGCAAAGGAAAGAACACAGTGAGAAGTGCAATTATAACTTTTTAACAACATTATCTTTATCGTTAATTATGCACGGAGCATGCGACAATCACGAGCAGGACAAACTATGCGCATCTCCTGCCAGCTGCAGCAGACGAAAGCTTTCGGTAGGAATATGCCCCCGAGCCCCATCACGAGCAGCTGACCTGAGTAGTGCACTGCGGCAGCAAGCTACACAACCGCTGTGTGATCTATTGTTTTGGTTCAAAGAATGTTCCCTCCACACCAGCTACCAGTGGAGTGTGCTTTCGAATGAAGTGTAAAAATGCATGTAAGTTAGAGGAAAGAATTTATTACGATGTTTAAGTAGAGATCTGACTTAGGAAGGCCACTCCGGCTGGTAAGTGGCTGCTAGGCGTGATTTAATGAAGTTTAATTGTGTTAAACTTTCTCGATTACACGCTCATGATAAGTCTTTTGACTAGCTTTTTGAAGTACATTGTTTAGTGCAATGTCAAGTGTTGAGCAGAAACAAAATGATAGTTGTTCATTAAAAGGTTGCTCTCACTAGTTATTCTTAAATACAGAAGCTCAAAGTCTTTTTTTTTGCTGTTTAAAGGCTACAGTAAAACATTTTGTATTTAAGGTGAGATTTCTTACAAAAACTAGTAATTGCAGCCGGTCTCGTAGTAGAGTCGTCAACTCGTACGACTTAACAACATGCCCGTCATGGGTTCAATCTCCAAATAGACCGCGCCGCCATACGTAGGACTGACTATCCTGCTATGGGGGGGAATCAATTAGTCACTGAAAGCCAAGCCTACAAGTGGGTACAGGCAGGCCTTGACCGACATCGGTTGTTGAGCCAAAGAAAAAAAAATGTAATTGCAATAACGGGAACACATAAAGAGTTCTTTTCAAGAAATAAGCAACAATGTTGCAATTTAATGAAATAAACACCATTTGTAATTACAGAGACCTGGTTATTTTTTATGAAGTTTTTTTTTGTGTTAACAATTTTAATTATTTCATATCACAGCAAATGCCTGAACTACAGTCAGAATTCAACAGTTGAACGCTTTTAAGTTGGCATGATTTTTAGTTGAACGCTCGAAAGTTGGCTGACAGTTCAATTAAAAAGTATGCGTTTGTATGGGAAAACCGGTTATTGAAAATTTCACAAAAATCTCATGGCCTGCCGAGACAAATTTCATATTTTTTTTGTATGGAAAAACTTACCAACTAAAAAGCACATATTTAATAGTTGGCAGGAAATCGATGTCCAGAATGTATTTTTCAAATCTTTTAATATTTACAGGGGTTTCCAAGTCAGTTTCGAATGTAAACATTGTTATTCACTGCATCCAATATGTTTTCAACAGTTGTCAGATGGTTTATTTGATTCAAAATGAAATTTCAGTTTCAACGCATGATTTTCAACACATAACACAGAACTGTCAAACTCAAACCAGCTTGAGTCGTGTTGAAAATCATTAAACAATTAAACAATTAAACAATTCGAAACTGACTTGAAAGACCTTGTAAGCTGGTTAAAGCAAATTCAATAGACAATTTACCATGATTTCATCGAAAATATACCTATTTCCGTATGTCAATAATTGGAAGAACTGAACATCGGTGTAACAAATATCGAAGTATACCGTGGATGCTTTGTTTACATCTGTCGTTTTGGCCGTAGTGCGTCGTTTACAAGTGAACGAATCGGATTTTTCGTTGTTATTTTCGAAATCTGATGTGTTAATATGTGTTTTAAGCATCATTTATCTATAAAGTGTTATAACATCGAATGAATTTCATCAAAATAATGCAATTTTGAATGACTTTCATATGAAAAAATCTAAATCTGAACCCGCTTGTGTCGCCCTATTGCCAAATGCGCTCTTGTTCTTCTTTGATCGATAATTGGACAATGGCTAAGATTTTTCATTCAAACAAATTCAAACAGATCACCCTGATTTGTGTTCCTGTGCGTATCGCGCTGAAACGGTAGCTGGCTTCGGTATAGCTTGCAGGTGATATGAAGTGTGTCCAAGCATGGTGTGTTCAGAAAGGTGTAAGAAAGTAAATTTTAGAAGGATTAGCCCCATCAATTGTGCGATTAATTGAGCTAGAGCGTATCAATACAACCAGTGATAGAAAACGGATATTTGAAACTATTAATTTTACGTATTGAATGGTGTTTACATACTTATATTGATGCAGTGAGTTTATTATTACTTAATTTGAGATAAAAAATGTCACAAAATATTTTTTGGTTTTAATATCTACGAGTTTTGGCCTACAGCCAGTATTGGTATAGCTATGGCAAATTACTAGGAACACTATAGCCATAATTGGTACCTTGAAATGCAATTTTCAATTGTATTTTTTTCTATTTTCATAAACACTTAGTCAAAATAAAAATACCCTCATGTTGTACACAATTTAGGCTGCAAGAAGACATACAGACTTTTAAAATATTACCTTATTTTTTCAGGAGTAAAATCTGTATCTTGATGACATAATATTGCCATAATTGGTAAGCTTACCCTAGCATAAATTCATTTTTATTTTTCATTTTTGTTATTTATTTTGATAAACCTTCCAAATTTATGTTGTATAAATAATTTAATTACATAGATTTATGTATCGTTTTCGATCGCATGTTCGCATACATTTTGCATGCCTGGTTCAAGAAAAGGTAGGGAAAAATATTGCTAAGAATTTATTATTTTTAGAGAAATAACATACATATACATTGATCAGATGTATGCAGACAAACACAAAACTAAACGTATCATCGTAAAAGTGAAAAACAGATTGATGTTCTTCCGCATTACGGTCAAACACGCGATCAGATACGCTTGCCAAACTATGGACTTGAAACTCCGTGGGCAGTGCACTTATTTACAGGTTGCTAATTCACATTCAAACCGATAAGAAGAAAAAACGTGTATCTGAATCGTATGTCAAAACGTGTTGCGACTAATCCATGCATTCGATGTTGTGCCACTGTCACAGTAAAACCGTTCCCTCACATTTGTTGCTCTAAGCCTACCGATATACCGGTTATGACTGATAAGATGTCACCGGAGGCCGATTGAAGTCCCAAAGTAAGCTAGTGCCGCAGCTGACCGTTTAAAGAATTTGCGCTTCACAGTTGACGTGCCGTTAATTAAAGATACCTTGCTTCCCTTAAGATAAGCTGCGATAAGGTGCAGGCAGCTTTGGATTCACTGATAGAGATAGGTTTGTGGCGGACACCCATCTTAGAAATTAGTGTTGCCAAATTTTTGACAGCCTAGCTACAGATGTGTTTTGAACGTTGGTACGAGAAGAATCTATAACCCCAGTTGGCCTGCGTGTGTTTTTTACAGAATTGATCGATAGAGCATTGAAGGAATGGCATCAAAAACAACAAAGAACGTGCAGAGTCCGATTGCACTGAATCAGCGCTCTACTGTAATCCGAGATGGAATTCAACCGTTGGACTACTTCGGACATTGGGATGGCTTGGGAAAGGCAAAAATGGTCAATACTGGCTCTTCGGCGATGGTAAGCAGAGGTTGAGGTTGAGGTGGCATTACCTATTAATTTTGTTTCACCACCACATTCATCTTTCCACTGTGCCTCTAGATTACCTTCAGCGATCGTCCATTCCGGCCGTTCATCGTAGGAGGCGTCCTTGGCAACAAGTACATTTTCGAACAGCTACACTTTCACTGGGGCATAGGCGATGGGTCCGGATGTGAGCATACGTTAGAGGGTAGTACCTATTCAATGGAGGCACACGCTGTGCACTACAACGCTAAATATGGCAGCTTCGCGGAAGCGGTTGACAAGCCGGACGGTTTGGCCGTGCTGGGATTTTTTGTGCAGGCGTACGGTAACGATGACTGCCCAGCGTTTGATAAGATCGTCGCCGGCCTGCAGTACATTCGCAGCCCGGACGCGCAAACGGAAATCGATGCGGATTGTCTCGCGTGGATGGGAATGCAGGAGCTTAACCGTCACTACTACACGTACAAGGGCTCGCTTACTACGCCGCCGTACTTTGAAAGCGTAACTTGGCTGGTATATAAAACGCCGATTTACGTGTCCAGTAAGCAGCTGGAGGCATTCCGGCAGCTGCAAGCTTGCCCCAAGGATAGTAGCAAAAAGATTGTGAACAACTTCCGGTCAGTGCAGGTGCCCCAGCAAGTGCCGGAGGTAGTTTTTGTGAGAAACAATCATCCCGTTGTGCTTTCGAAGCTGTAATTTTGCTGTGAGAAATCCGTGTGTTGTTAAGAATTGTGAGAAAATAAAGATGGTTTAAAACTGTTAATCATGGTTGTTTGATACTGTTGGACCGATCATTTGAGAAATGATGGTAAATATAGGATAAGGTTTAAACAATGATACGTAAAAAAATCCTCTAATTGATGTAGGAATATATTTGAAGAATACATTTGTTCTGTCTTATTTTAGTTAAATAAAGGATTTTCAGCAGTTCTCTTCACTATAGCGTCAAATAATTCATTTCACATCTGGAAGTTTTTAGAAATTTGCCAAAAGTATCATAGCTACTGTAACCCTGTGTGTGTACAATTTAAAAGTAACATAACATTGATTGCAATTTTAAGGTATTATATAAAATGTTGGTTCCAAAAATAAATGGTTTTTATCAAAAGTTTGATGCAATGTTTGATTTTTACATTTTTTATAAAATCAACACTGTTTGATGAATCAACACTGATGATCAAATGAATCAATGATAGAGCCTTTTCATTACCCTACAGACAGAAGCTAATGGCGTACAGCATTACTCCTTGAAATACCAATTAAATCGAACATCTTGATGTTAAATGGTAGCTTCATTTGCTTGCTCTCCCCACTTATGCGGCATTTACGAAGGTGCTGCATTTCGGGCAATTTTATTCAAAATTATTTGCATGTTGTTTGAAGATTTCCCTAGGAGAAATGCAGCATCGGCAGCAGCTAGGCAAGCACGGCCTCATACATATTGATGCCAATCTTGTATGATTGCTTTATGCAAACAGGTATCACTATCACAGGGAGCATGTAGCCCGGTTGAGCAAAGGCAGCCTACCAGACCAGCAGTAAGACCGATCCCACCAGCACGAGCCCGATCCTTATTAGTGTTTATACAGAAAAGCCCATTATTTACCGTCCCCGGTGGATTGTGAGCGGGGACAGTTTATATTTCCAAACCTGATGCTATCCGGCAGATCAAGTACGGTCCATTTCCTTGTCATCGTGAGAAGCCGTGGGGTCTCCCGCAGTGATGTACCGGTGACGTTTTGTCGGACGTCGGATGAAAGCTCTGTGGCAGTGGTGTAATTGAGCATGTTGGTGCTCAATCGACCATGGCTCGCTTGCCGGGGTTCCATGCCGGCCTGGTGCGGATGGATGATATGCCGATGGACATCCGATACTTGCTGCGGCACGGTTTGATGCATGCTTTTGCATAGTGTTTGAACGTTCAGCTCATCCTAGGTGCATGTTGTTGCCCTGTTGGATGGCAGCTGCGGCCCGGATAACGACGAACAATGATGGTCGTCAAACTGTGACATAAATGGCGTTTGATCGTTCGAAACCATTGTCATCTTGTTTGAGTTATCGAAAAGGCTGGGCAATGAGGATGGTGAATTTCAGTTCATCCCAAATATGTAGATCTAATTTTTAACAGCATTTTGATAATAGAAGAAAAATTAAATTTTAATGTTGTTGTTTTAAGCGCTAAACAAACAAATCATTGAATATTTGTTAATCAGTTATTTAAAATTTGAAATCGAAAGATGCAAACTTCGTGCAATGCAGACAGCTTTCATTAAACTATATATTAAACCCACTTCATACTTAAACGAAACGGTTTGTAATGTTTTACCTATTTGAACTCAATGGGAAGCACGTTCCACTATCACGAGAAACATAAATTGAAATTGCCTAGACTCTCTACAGGCAGCGCCAGTTAGTTGATTTTTTTGTCTCTCCTCTGCACTGAACTTTTCGCCGGAATGGTTGCTATCAGTCCACCTGCAGGTTTGGCTAGGCCAAGTCAAACTTTTTGACACCGCAGATTAAAGCCGATTAGAAAACTTTGCAGAAACTTACATCGTGCACGAACGGAATACGAATGCACAAGAAATACTGTGAATAGGAATTACACGGAGTACGGTCCATTTGGGGATTGAGATTTTGTACAGTTTTCAGCCAAAGCTCGCGGGCGACATGTGGTCTTATCAAAGAACCAACAGAAACTTTTAAGACGATTTGGGAGAGGATCGGAAAAACATTACCTCGCGCGAGCATAACTTAGTGCGGGTCCGAGTCTGTAATGCTTCCCTACAGAATACCCGTCTGTAGGTAGATTTATAATTATTATAATGTACCTTATGTAAAGCTATAATCCAACGGAGCTCACTTAGTTCAATAAAGTCGTGGAGAGATTTGTTGCTTCATTTTTACATATTACGACGGATTGAAAAAAAAGGAAATGGTTAACATATAATTCGTTCCTACACTGAAGTGTTAGAGTTTTACACAAATGTTAATGAAATCGAAGAAAAAAAGAAGATATTGCTAACTTTTAAAGTAAATATAAAACTACATAAGAAATCCAATGTAACAATTGATTTAAGCAAAATGGAACAAAAGCGTTCACCTCAAGGTAATATGGTGCACAAAGATCAGGTAAACTAATGGAAATCAAAAGGTTGCCAGTTGCCGGTACGTAGAGCCAGCGTTTCAATGGAAACATCGTTTTGCTATTTTTTGCCCCTTTTAATCTCGCCTTACAAAATGAACACTCGCTTTCGGACACCGGAACCGGAAGCGGGCTTGAACAAATCATAGACCTAGGGAAAGGTGAAGGATAGCTTCGACGCTATACGGATGTGCCCGGAAAGAATCCGTCGGTGCACACAATAGGGCAAGAACGGGCAAAAACGCTGTAGTCGTGGCAGAGTGATAAGGAATTGTAAAGTGTGTTTTCATGTTGCACAAAATAACGCTACCGTGAAGCGCCCCGGGAGCGGCCGGAAATGAGGTTGAGTCCTGTGCTTCAGGCCAAACTGGGATAGCGCAAGAACAGTGAAGACCTTTAATTAAACTCGTGAAGTGAGCTTGGTTGCTTTCGCTTTCAAGACGTTATTTGATCGGGTGGCCATGCCGAGGGCAGCGCTAAAGCAAATGGGAAACTTTTATATCGCCGTGAGTGTTTGCCGTCGCCTAGGCAGGGAAGATTGGTTTAAGGTACGGTATGATGTGTTTATGAAATGTTTCGTATTTAATTACAACACTTGCCTGTAATCGTACATAGCAGTATCTCGAGAAAGTACAATAAAAAAATTAAATTTGCAAAACACTTATCTTACAGGTATTGAATTGTTATTATTGTGCACGCCGTTTTTTTAAAGAGCACTATTAAAGCCTTTTTTAATTGTATTTTAGTTAGAATATTTTACGGTAGTTTTGCAACATGAAATATTATTAAAATATGACCAAATCCATTATTAACTTCATTTAAAATAACGTACAAATTAGGTTAATAAAGATTCTATTAGTTTATGGGTAATAAAATCGAGTGCTTTATTTTATCAAACAAAATTTCACAAACGGCTGAACTAGTCGAACACACTACCTCTTTAACATTAACTCTCCATAATCACAGATATACCATTTCTCCTTCCCTAATGTATGATTTATATTGATTAGCAGCAACATTCTCTCCACATCTGAGTGCTCGTGTACATGGAAAAGTTTACCAGCCTTAGTTTACAACTGCAACATCAATGTGCAGCATTGGTTTCTACCGTGTAGTAGAAAAAAACTCTAGTTCCTCCTGCATGTCAAAGTTGTTCCTTGTCCACTTGCGCTGAGTGCCTGTGCAGGCAGCAAGCATTTCTGTTTAATTCTGTTTTTCCTCTTGCGAATTTTGCGGTAATATACATCACGGGCAGATTATGAAACGAAGAAACTTTATCGTGCGCCACACAGAGCACAGGTAAGGCCGGCAATGATTGCAACCGACCACAGAACCGTGGAACCGATGCACAAAACATACTGCACCAGAAAATGTCCGTGTGCGGTGCCGCTCGCCCCGGTCTGCATATGCTTTTGTGTGCGCAAAGGAAGGAATATAATTTATTCAAAATCCTAACCACGAGTTACAAAAGGTAGATCATCCAACGAAGGTGTGGGCTGTGGATGCAGTTCCGGTAGCATGCGGGGATGGGAGGCAGTCCACGTGATGCCATAGATGAAAACAGCACAAATAAACAACGCTACAATTTATGGACAACATGAAGTAATCATTTCATTTATACAGACAAATATCATGCTTCATCTGAGCGCGGGATTAGGAGAGCAAAATTTACGACTGCAACTAGTAGCTAACTGGCAATAAGTTTTTGCTGGTGAGTAAATCTTTGTACGCTTGAATTAAAATGTATTCCATTGAATTGTTTTGTACCTTGGGCACTGGGAATGCCAGTCATGTTAGTTACTTTAGTTTCTTGAGCTAGCTATAGTTCAATCTAAACGAATAAAAATAAAGTTGCAGTTTAAATTAAAGCAGATGTTTAATAAGCTTTTAAAGAATTTGAAGGAAAACAGAGTGCAATAAGACAATTCCGAGGGAAAAACATCGTCATCTGGGTAACACTTTTCCGAAGTAAAATCAATGCTATAACGAGCCTTTGTCACCGTGATTGTTATCCCGTGCAAATTACAATTCAATTTCAGTTTTTAATACTCGTGTTGCCCGATAGCCTATTTCCTGCGCCACATGATATCGCTCCTCCCATGCGCCAGGCCAGTAAGGGTGGGAAGATTTAATGGAAAATTGGCACAATTAGTGGTTTACCGTACGGCACTTAAACAAAATCGTTGTGGCCAATTAGAAAGCGATACTATGATTACGCCACGCTCTGCTACAGCAGTACAGCAGCGTCTGAGCGATGTACCGTAGTTTATTTTTGGTAAAAGTTTCTGGCCTTTCGTACGCCGTAGAACAGGAGCAGCTTCGTATGCAGTCACCTGCAAAGGAAGACTTTATCCTTTCGGTAAGCCGTACCTTGGCAGCCGCTGTAGCTGTTGCTGTAGTTGCCGAAGGAACATGAAACTTTCAATCCCTGTCCCGGCATGGCAGGTTGGTAGAAGTGGCAGAAGCTTCCTCGACCGGCTAACGACAGGCTGATAGATAATTAAGATGCTATCGGAATGAACGTTTGCGTTTGTAGCTCGCGTGTCGTTTGCGCAGATAACGACGCACATCAGGCATGGTTCGCTGTTGCCTAGACGGCAGCACATTGCCATCAAGGGCTGTTTCGATATCGGCCGATGATGATGCCGGCGGTACTGTCGCGCCAAGCGATCGTACCGTATAAGTCGTTTACGGTGAACGATTTCAGCTGGTGATAGACGAATTGATGGACTCATTATGCTTCTGCTTTTCTCGTTTAACGTGCTTCGTGAATGTGATTGCAAACGTCGTAGTCTTTTAAAATCCATCTGCACCCATTGCTCGTTGACGACGATGGAATCAAAACATCACGATCGAATGCCAACAGGCAACGGTGGCAGGCAGACAGATATTCGCAACGTTACGCGTTTTCGACGTGCTCCAAGGATTTACGCACAGTGTGAAGGCGTTTGGTATGGTTCAATTTCTTCCTGTATCGATAGCGACTAGAACGAATGGATACTCTTCTTTTAGCAGAGGTGCGTGATATCTTCACAATTCCAGGCCACTAAAGTGGGACAGTTTGGTGAGTTCAATAACTCTCATTACGATGGTACGCTGGTTATTGAAAAGATATGGTGTCGAACTGATTTGAAGCAGTTGCTGTTAACCTTTTTTATGATCCGTTGCAATAAACCTATGAAAAAAAGCATCGAAGCGAAAATGGATCTGTTAATTCTTATGAAACTAAATAAAAATCTTATTGTAGATAAGCTTTGATGATTTGTATGTTATAAGTTCTGGAAAAAAATACACAATACATTAATGAATCGAGTACTTTTATTTTATTTTATTTTTAGATTTAGGCTTTAAAGAGAAAGGATTGGTATTACTTACTTCATACATAAGTTTCAATAGTTTGGCTCGATTCGGAACGGAGTGTAAAGCAATCGGACTGTTCCCTTCGATTTAAGAGTGATCTCAAAATTACACCAATACATATTCAAGAAATTTCAAAATTATATTTTAATGTAATTTTAATAGACTAAAAGTGACTTAAATGATAAGATTCGAAAAAACGAATATTCATCCACCAAACAATTGAAGCTAAACATTAAAAATAGTACTTAAAAATAATAATTGCTATTATAGCCAGTATAAGCTCATCAAGTTACCACATACATTTTTAGCAAAAACCAGTGCTTAAAGAAAAATGCTTTCGTTGCATAACGTTGCGGAAACGGCTTTGTCAACTTAAGACTCTATTTAAGAGCAACTTCAGACAACACCAGAGGTATCAAAAAAGAGGTGATCGCTCCAAGAATCGATATTCTCCTATTAACTCTGTAAAGCCTTAATTTTTGATTTGTGATAAAATTGCGATTTGGCTTGTGCATTGTTATTAAGAAAGGTAATGTTTAATTTTCTTGAATAGATCTTTATGAAGGCTGTCTAAAGGGAATAATAGGATAAAATATCATAGGCTCTGATTAAACAGGCAGCAAAGGCTTATGAAGGTGCTGAACACAAATGCTAATAATAGTAAATAAGGAAAAAATTAGTCATAGACTGCTTCCAGACTGCACTGTCCATCATACCACTTCTCTCCTCCCAGGTCATGAAGATGCTGTGAGGGAGGAATGGAAACATACACAGGAAAGTTTTTATTTTATTGAACTGGTTCAGCAATAGAATATTTTACTGGTTTTCATCATAAATGTCATGTTTTTATTGATTTTCAGTACAACAATTTACTGAATGCATTTTAGTAATAAATATTTTACTGAAAATCAGTAAAATCAGTGTCAATATCAGTAAACAAATTATTGAAAATGCAGCAATTCATTTTGTCAAATCGACCTGTCAGTCAGAACATCAAAACAAAACATTGCGGTGTTCTTTTGCTCTTGATGAGCAAAAGTTGATTTGGTAGGCACTTACAGGTATCCCGACAAAAGTTTAGGTGAGATTTCGGCTTGCGGGATTAATTTGAAAGAATTGGCGGTCGTGTTAATGTTTAAAATCTTCGCTACAATTCACTGTGCTTGCTGACATTTCGTGGTGTCTGTGAGCGCTTACAGAACCATCATAACTTGTTGCGGCAAAATATAGTATAAAAACTGTATCAAATAACATAAAACATGGATAAAACTAAACTACTACAGTGGAGCGCCGTTTATACGGGTACCTCGTTTATCCATGCTGTTTAAAATTGACAGTTCAATACAAAGATGACATTGCGTGCTGAAGAGGATATTTGAAAAAAAAGGTTTACAGAGCACATTTTCATAGCAAAAAACGTTATAAATCACGGCACGTTTCAAATATTCTCAACGGAAAAACATGAAGGAAATAAAAACTGGCTAGGTTTTACCAAAACATAATATAAATTTCAAATACAAATCAGGAATTTGTGATTAAATAAATATATTGACTCATTATCCGTGTTATTCGAGTATCCGTGCGAGTCCCGAAGAGCCCGGATAATCGGCGCTCCATTGTACTAGCTAGTACTAGCAATCTCTGCGAATCAATAAAAAACTCTATTTAAAAGAAATATTTTGTAACTTTTTAATCGGTACCAACTACTGAATCATCAGTAATTCAGCAGTAACATCAGCAACATTACTTAATGATTCGGTAAACATTATTTTTACTGAAAGGATTACTGAATCTTCAGCTCATAAAAATTCAGTAAAACTTTACTGAAGTCGACTAACAAAAATTTTCTGTGTACATGCTAGATACATAAATGTTTGCACTGCTTTATCTATGATGGCGAAAATCCTACGTAAGCGGCATTGTCTTGAACTGAAGTTGCATGCACTCGAAGGACAGCAAAACCCTCGAACGTAGCTGGAATCCGATGTATATTTCGATGATTATATAAAAATATTGACATGTAATGTAATATTTATATAGTATAGTATAAAAGCAATCTTAAGTCACTGTTTGCCATTAAGCACGGGGTTTAGGAAAACATCGTTGGGACATGACACTACACATACTGATGCTCGTAATGTTCAAGGTGATTAGTCCTTAAAGTAATGGTGGCATTTTTAAAATACATTTTAAGTTAAGCTCATTACAATAGTCTAGAGATTTGATTTTTATTTTTTGTGCGTAAAGAATACATATTCAACTGGCATGAGTCAAACAAGTTGATTGAATTAAATTTTTCTTGTAAGATATTTACATATTTGTCGGTAGATTAATAGGACCGTTAAAAAAAAGCAAAAAAGCAAGCAGCAGTCATGTTAACCCTCAATATTGTATTTTTGTCACGATTGGTGCTTTTGTTACTGGTTTATAGACATGTTTCATCAATACTTGCAGTTGATACCAGCCATATTGCTGAATACGTCGTCTACATTTTTACCGTCAGTCTCTTCTTTGCGTATGAGTATTTTCATTTGAAAGAGTTGTGTGTGTTTTTTTGTAAGCATTTGAAATTTGTACTACTGCTTGCATTCTCGATGATTTATGAAGTATGGACCAGTATGGATTTTGTCTACACCACTCTCCAATGCTCGCTGAACGCTGAACGCTGCACGTTCGATTCCCTTACTTTGTAAGACGGCGTTTTTGTGTGGCTGTGTTTGCAGAGCTTTGTACAGGACGGAAAACGAAAGTAGGGTAAAATATTGATCAACTGTAAATATTATTTCCGAATAAGCTGATGGTGTTTGCAATAAAAATGCATGCTTCAAAGACTTATTAAAAATGAAAGGTTGCAATAAATACTGATTCGTTTTCAAAGCGCCTCTGCATCACATCTTCAGTATAGAGGGGTTTTTCGCTCTTAGTAGGAGAATCCCATTGAATAGTTTCTCAGCGTTTGCAGCTAGAAAGAAAACGAGTTGCGGAACCAGCAGGAAACGAAATAATAAATGCAGCAAGGTTTTCTGGAATTCGTCTCAATTTATATAGCATGTAGCATATGCTGCGGTGTTCTTTGAGGAACCGGAATAGCAAGGATGTTACAAGACAAAATGCATGTTAAAACGAATCATTTTTAATTTTGTAAAAAGCTTTTAAAATGAAACTTTCTTTTTTCATTATTCAAAAACGGTTGTTCGTCATTTTAAAGGGTATTTTTATAACAGAAACATGGAATAATGATAATATTAAATACAAAATCCAACTCAATGCAGCAAATTTAGCATTGTTCTTTTATAAATTATGTTTTAATATTGATCTTTAAATGAAAAATAATAGAAAAATGCAATCTGGAGAGTAAAAAACCATCAGAATTGTCCAATATCTCAAAGTTTCATTTCTTCTTATCTGGTGCAACAACAATAGTTGGCCTAAACCTGTTGTGAGAGAATTCCCAAATTGGAGAGGTACAATGAGAATCTTCATTTGGGCAAAACAAAGCCTCCCGGTACAGCCATTTTTCACAGTTATCGCCTTCCATAACTTACCTGTATCGGTTGTTAATGATTGGTTTTAATGATTTGTTTTGATATTTATTACATTCATTTCTAAAACATTTGTTTTGTGTATGTTAGCAGCGGTGAGTAATATTTTGCATCACTCCTGATAGGAATTCTAACCACGGGCCCTTCACGATTCTAGTACGATCATATGGAGTTTGACAGTTGGAGACTGAAATCATGCCAACACTCCATACGAATCCACACAAAACAAGCATGCGACTTTCAGTCTTGATTATGTCAGGGAAAACTTTTGCTCAAACAGGCTTTCTGGTAACTTGACGAACACACAAAATACTCTTAAAATCTGAATTCAGAAACAGAAGCGATACAAATCTGCCTTCTAAATTCATACACTTGGGGATAAGCCCACCTGTATATTATACCGACTTAGACAGCTGCTCGAAAACTGCTATACAATGCAAACAGCTCACACGCTGAAATTTCAGCATACGAACTTAAAACGGAAAGGGCCCCCATGTTGGTAATGCGATAATTTGGGAGTTATTAACCATAACAAGGATGATAACATGAGTTACCAAGTGATATCTGCAAAGTTTTGGGATGTTAGGGCGTATGGCCGGTGGCCGATAATTAAATGATGGAAATTTTAAATTTTACTATGGACACGGACTAGTTTTGGGAATTTCGTCAAAACAAAGGAACCGAACGGAAGAGATTTGGCTTTCAGTGACATATTGGTTATCCGTAGCAGGATAATCAGTCCTACGCATGAGGGCACAGATCATTCGAGGCTTGAACCCATGATGGGCATTTTGTTGAAACGTATAAGTTGACGACTGTATCACGAGACTGACAAATTATTTTAGTTACACTAATTATTTTAAACAAATTTTTTTTCACACATCGATCCTTGATATAGTGTGGCACAAAAACTAAATTTTATCATTCATTCTTCATATTATCATTTTATATTACATATCTTCCAAACTGTTCTTCAATATGAGTATGACTTTAAATGTTATTATAACCATTTCTTTAATTAAAACAAGCTAAATAGATTACATAAGTATAACAGATATTAAAAATTCCACCATTATAATAAATGCTGCGCCATTTTTGGTTTCGCTTGCCGCAATTTGTATAAACGCGACGAAGGACGATACTACATATTCTTGTAAGAGAGTGCAGGCAACACATACTGTGTGCGGAATAAAGGATCTGAACGGAACGGCCATAAAAAAGAACGGAACATTTTACTTGATTTGAACCGGAACGGCCAACGCTAGTCTCGACGTACACCAGCTCCTCCGCTTAGGTCACATCATTATTGCAGTAGTTACCGGAATGCAATTTTTACAGTTTCGTATCAATCAAGTACAACCCATAATAGAGTCAAATTTACAATCTAATCATTCGACGCATATGGTTCAACGTATTGGTCCCACATGTTCAATTGAAATTATTATCATATATGGTATAGGTATGTCAATGGTACGGAAGATTAAAAAAAATGAAATTTTGTAGGGATCGAATTAAAAATGGAATCGGTGGTAATCAGTGGATAAATGTGGTACAAAAATTTACAACATTGTGAGGTTCTTTATAGTACCAATACACGAATTGTACCAAACATAAAGTATTGAGCAAATCAAGCAACAATGTAAATACTATTAATAATTCAAATTAGGAATGAAAAAGTTTGTAGTTTTGTAAAAGGTAGATACACATGTTCTGGATGTGTAGCAGCTGCCGCCAGAAGCGCTAGTAAAAATTCACAATTACACTAGCGAGTACGGGCAATGTAGCCACCCTGTAAAGGCCTACGATTTATTGGTTGGTTCCCATAATTTTTTTCCAGAAGTTTTTGGTCCAATTGTATTGATATCCAATCGGAAAATACCAATAAATTATGAGAACGAACCAAAATTCCAATTCCATTTAGCCAAAATCCAAAACAATAAAATCAACCTTATGGTTAGTGCGTGATGGGAGCCTGTTGATACAGACAAACATAGAATCTTTCATTTGTGTTGTTTATTAAAATAGGGTTGTGTCAAACATTGTGAATTGTGGATTGTGAAAACATTCGCTGATTGTCTTACTTCGACGACGTTATTTCAAAAGATTTTGATCAAACTTTTCGGATGCTGTTTCAATTTGACGGAAACGATACAGATGGCTGGCTCGTTACTATACCACTCGAGACAAAGAGCCGGTTCAGTCATGTCAATACTTTAATCCTTCAATCATTTTCTGTTGTTTCCACTTCAGATACCCTAGCTTACTCTCGCTTTGAATAACCCCTTCTCTATTTTCCTTTTCTCGTTATCCTGGGTATGTCATACACATTTCGTCTAATTCTCATAACTCTCAATGACAACCTATTTTCATTGATTAGAGATTTCACTTCAAATCCACTTTAATCGTTTCAATACTGGCCAGGTAGAACTATAATAATACTGGCAGAGCTCTCAGGCGTAACTGCGTAAAACGGGAAAAGCTTTTTGTTTTAAGAATTTCCAAGTGTCTGCAAATTGATAGATTAGATAGTGAGCCACTCGTGGGTGTGCTCTGTCAGGGCTATTGATAAGGAAACACTTGGACGGAAAATAAACATTCTTCTGGAGTGAGTATAGTTCAACAGGAAGCAAAAAAAAAAGTCTTATTGAGCTTTACATAATTATATATTTCGCTATCCTCAATTGATTGCATGCTTAACTTTGTAGGCACTTGCCTTTGAAACCCATTTCCCTAGTGTTGAGAATCATTCAATAAATCAAGCTGCTTTGAGAAGGGCCAGTTTGATTGCCTTTCGATAATGATTTTAAATGCTTGAAATGGCAAGAATCTTTTTAAGATTGAGATGAGTTGGTATGTTTTTTTTCTCCTTTCTTTGTTCCGGTTTCCTTGCCACATTTAGAGAATTCAATCAATTCAAGACTTTTATTCTATTGAATGCAAACATGCTTCAATTTGCATAACAAATCGTTTCATTCTTTCGCTACCGGCTGCTTGACCGTTTGACGTAATTGTTAGGTAGCGCTCCATCGAAAAGGTGCGATGTTATTCTTTTCTGCTGGTCTGGTGTTTTTGCTCTTCCACCACAACGACATTTGGGCTGACGGACGGCACTCCGTTTGTAGAATGAAATTGAAGTAAGGAATGTAGCAAGCAGTAGACACAATTAAGTTGTTGGTAGCAAACAAAAAAAAGGTTCGTGTCCAAAATGGTTTGTCAATCGCATTTCCACCAAACCACCAATTAACCGGAGTAAGCAGTATGAATGGAGAAGGTGAGAGGGCGTTATTGGATCCTGAACACTCATTGTGCTTAATCAGATGACAGATTAACCATGACGGAGGATCGGCCGTTTTTTGAAACTGTATTTGACCGATGGCAAAAAATACCTTATAATGGTTGAAAAAAAAATCGCTATAAGGTGCCGAAAGGTGACATTAATTAAAACAAGAATAAAAACTACCATATATTTAAAATGTTTTAAAGACAATTACATGGCTTCAATGTGACTTCCAGTGCAAAAAAGTTCGATAATACAATGTATAGATACATTAATAGGGGGGTCCCGTGGTACAGTCGTCAACTCGAACGACTCAATAACATTCCCGTCATGGGTTAAAGCCTAGAATGGACCATCCCCCCGTAGCAAGGATTGACGAAAGCCTGTATAGGCCGGCATGTCCGCGTAGGACGTTACGCCAAATAGAAGAAGAAGAAGAAGATCAAATAATACTCCAAAAGAGTTGAAAAATGCGAAAACTTCCTTTATTTCTACCATCGGAAATAGTTTTATACTTCTAGCGCGCTGCATCTGAAATCACTTCGGTCAATGTTGTACATCATATCACAAGAGAATTCATTGCAGTAGTATTGCAAATAGAGTAAAAGATTTCAAAAACTGCCTATTTTTTGCTTTTAGTTGTCCATTTCTATTCATTTATGCGAATGGAACTGAAGAAATGCAGATTGGCTTGGCCAATTTTTAGACAAGTTTAAACTTTTCAGTCAAATGAATAGGAGAGCAAAAAAAAGTTAGAACGACTGTTCATAATACAGCAAAACGAAAATGCTTACCCGAGCACAATTCAACGGATTCTCCCTCCTTTTGGTACTGTAGTGTTAATAAAGTTTTTTTAAATCATTTTATTTACGAATGTCTCTAGAGATGTGCTAGCGGTTAGCAAAAAGAACCAAAATGGTAGTTTTAGCGAACGCAACGCGCAAGGCTGATTATGGAAGGGATAAAACAAAATGTGTTAGTGCTGTAAAAGATTTGTGTAGCCCTTGATCGTAGATTTTGGTAATGGTTTTTAGTAGGGGTTACTTGCAGCCAAAGAAGCGTAGCAATAAAAGCGATCATAAATATGCTGAACTCTGTGCATGGAGGTTGATTCGGAAAAAGGAGCAAAGAGGAAATGGATGTTTCAGAAAGAACGTGAAAACGTTGGTTTAGGCGTGATGGTTAAAGAACTTTTGTAGTAGCAAGAGCTAGAAACCGGGATAGAGCTATGAACAACCATGAATTTTTAAACAATATAATATAAAGAACCCAAAACATACAAAGAATATTGTTTTTAGCTCAAGTGTAACAACAGGATCATGACTAACTTCATTTGTTGTATGTTATTTAAAATAACAGGAATGGAGCCTTTTGCTTGAAAGGCTTTTGCGTCTCTGTGCTCACTAAAAGGAAAATATTCAACAGTTGTAAACACAAGATCCATGTTTGGTTAGAAATAAGAAGAAACCATTCAGGAAGGTTCTGTTGTTTCAGCAAAGTTCAAGTTTTTGGGTACATGATGGTTACGCCATAAAAGGATAAAAACAAGTATGATTCTTCAAATAGAAGGGCGATTCTAAATGGTATGTAGTCATAAACTGGGGTAGATGATAGCGGAGGTAAGGTGTAGAAATAAAATCGAACTTAGATGAGCTATGATATCGGTTTTGTTGCTAGGGATTACTTGCAATGTTGCTCCCAAAATAGAGCTTCATGTTTTATAGGAGCTGTGGTAGTAACTATTTTTACGCTTCTCGGAAGGATCAGCAGTCGACCAGCGTTCAACAAGCACCTAGACAAAACTACCAAACCATGTTGAACCTCTGTTAGCATAATAATAGATTTATGAAGCTTAATAACTTTATTGATATGCCACTATGTTTATAGATTTTTTGCGATATAAAAAGTGATAACAATATCAATAAACATAAATCACATTCAAGCGAGTGATGCCATTGAGTGACATTCATTTTAAGGTATGAATGTTGTATGATGTTCATGTTTGTTTGTAATTGATGTAAGTTGATAGAAATAATTTTTGTGGTAGATGAAAACAAGCAGCGTGGACAATAAGGTGATTATCATTTTAATAGACAAATTGGTGCATTAATAGCAGGATAAAATCAACTCTAATATTGGGAAAGATTACTCCATACAAGATTTGAGTCCATGACTCGCATATTTTTAAGCCGCAGGACTAGGCGTCTCTTCCATGTGGTCGAACCGTTTTTCAACGTTTTGCAACGGTTTTAGCTGGTGAAAGTGGATGAATGTATTTAAAACAGGAAGTGCGAAGTGGGAATTTATGTTCTGCCTCGTTTAGTTTGGCCATCGATAAATCATGTAACATTCATTAAAATTGTAAATTTGTGAAAAAAGGTCTAAACAAGATTTGACACTCAATAGACATCGCAATGATTTACTAAAAGCTGATTCTCTGTTATACAATTGCAACTGGCAGATTAGTAAAATAATCTTGGGAAGGGTTTTTGTTGGCACTGCGACATGGGCATGCCATCTGTATAAAGACATTTTAGTCTATGTCCATCTACTCTACTAGAACTTAATATTGGTAATTGGTAATTGGTAATTGGTAATCTTTATTATTATCATTTGTTTTGTCAACCTGTTCATCCATAATGAGTCAACAGGTTTGCCGTATTTTGATGTAAATCGATTTTGGTCAAGAAAATGTGTTCTAAAGTGATTCTTTCCTTCCATCATCTCTACAAATGTATTAACTCGATAATGAGATGACCCAAGAATAGAACACGCCTTAGAGTTGACGCCTTAGAGAGAATTTAATAACTGTATCCATTTCATGAAAATTTATGGCCTATTTTTCTAATTTAAACCAAAATCTGTAACTAACTGTTCAGGTAAACTTAAACCAAATTTCGCTAACGATCCGTCAGGTCAGGTTAAATCGATGTCCCTAATTTATGATCATTAATGGCGCTAATGGAATGCTGTCACTGAAAAAAGAAAAGCTGTGTCACGTTGACCTTGCGTAGAATACCGGCAAACTTATCGCATTGAAACTTTTCCCATTTAAATTCAGACCATCATGAAACACAGTGCATGTTCGGAGGAAGAAAACCTGTTGACGGGACTCAAAATGTTTTAAGATTGTTTTGGGTAAAAAAACTATCATGTCGTTTTGGAATCTGTATTCACCTATTCAATTGTTGTGTATTATAATATGGCTTGAAGCACAATGGCAATTTATATTGAATAATTATGTCTGTGATATGCGAGTCATGGACTATTTGAATCAATCATTGTTATGGCTTCAATCGTACTGTTGCATGTTAATTGCGTCTGTGGTAAGAATTTCTCATGATAATGATGCTGATGATTTGGTTTTAATTTTACTATTTTTATTTGCTTGTAGTAATGCACATAATTTTATACCTTGGTCTTATCAGCATAGATGCTTTATTTTGTGTTGTTCAGAAAAATACTCAATTGTCTTCAAAACTACTTTGACTATTCTTTCGTATCCTCTCCGTACCAATGCAGAGCTGCAAGCTGTGATGATGTTCTTTCAATACTCAAACCAACAAAGCGGATTTAGTGCTTACACACTCACGACATACACTTCTTAGTTTGATGTACGTTTGAACGAGAAAAGTTCTTCGGCGCTGTCTGTCTATTGTGGTTCGCCTACGAGAGCCTGTGGGATGAAAACATAGTGGCAATGGTTGAACCTTGTGGGAAATGATGAAATAAGAAAATGAGTCATGGCAACGTGACAGGCATTGAAATTTATTTGCTTCATTGCGTTGTTAACCTCTCGCAGAGCTAGCTGCCTGTGCCTTTATCTTTCTATGCCAATGGAGGGTCAACGTTGATCAAGGACGACGGTTGTTCAAGTTCATTCGCTAGAACACCGGACACCGAGCTAGGATTTCTCGAGCGCGTTCGTAGGTTTGAAGTGCTTTTCCTAGAGAGTGGCTAGCACTGGCATTCAAAGAGGAAACACTCAAAACCACGTGTCGGTTTTCCCATAACCGGCGCAGTCATTTCACCGCAATGTGCTGTCCGAGCAGCTATTGAGAGTTATGGGAGTGAATTGATTTCCCGGCGCTGCAGCAGGTGATGCTGAGATACATTATGCTTTGTAGTTGCTTCATTCGTATACAATTAATGATGCACGTGAAGAATTTCTGAAACTGAAAAATTACTCAAACAACTGATAGCATTTGTTGAATCCAAAAAGATCAAATTATGTCGTTAATGAAAGCTAGCATAGTTTTGAAAAGGATTTAAAAATATCTTGAAACAAAATATTTCTCAAACCAAATTTTATCACCTTACAAAATAAAGTGTTACAAAATAACAGTGCTTAAAGTTAAACGTCCTAATTAAAGCTTCGTTTGTTATTTTCTATGTCGTTTGTGTAAATTTCTGTCTGATTGAGATTTGTGTAGTAGTTCGTTGTTACTCCAATAATTGTAGTTATACAACAATAAAAAACACTATGTAAATATGTAACATTCGTTAATTACAAGAGAGGCCATTGTTTTCTTTCCGTCTCCTGGCGCTTTGTCCCATACTTTCGACTGTTTTATAGCTTACTGTAAGATATAATCGACAGCGAACACAAGACTTCCGACCATCACCATAGAAGCGAGATGAAAGTCAAAGCTATTATCACGATAAGCCTATAGCATAAATAAAAACAAAAGCCGGCGCCAAACTGTCTCCGTACCGTATTATCCGAACCGTATCAAGAACCGTACCGAGAACCGAATGATGAGCGACAGTCCGTCTGAAACATGGTTGTTACTGGTGGGCCAGAGGTTTGATATAAAACACAACTCGTAGGGAGATTTTGTTCTTGGTTCTTGGACCTGTTAAGTACTTTTTTAAAAGAATTTTGATTGCCTTTTCGAATGTTTGTTGAGAATAAGTAATTGAAAGCATTGAAGATTAATGAGAATATTGTACCGAGAGCTTACGATGAGCAATTCAGCAGTATTCTAGCTGTTTGAGAAGAGTTTCTTTGAACATGTTGAGAAAACAGTATTCACATAAAATATATTAAGTCCGATTTGATATGCTTCTTGATTAATAATATTATTTTCCTATATCAGTTCTCTCGTGTCATTTGTAAAGAGCAGACGTATTCACGCGAGAAAACAAACCAAAACAATTTAAAGACAACTAAGTTCAAGTACAACTAGGATGAACAGTGCAGAAAGAAGATGGGAGAATACGCTTCGTATTAGCTTTGCTGATATTGAAGTAAAACCATCGAAAGAAGAGATCTATGATCTAATCGTCAAGATGGTTCTCCCGACGGACAAGCTAATCCGAACTCACCTACATTTCATTCGGAGCACGGTGTATCTACAAATGGGCACACTAGAGCAAGCGCAAGCGGTAGTAGAGAGGAATAAAGGTAAACACGGGAGGAAGTGCGGAAACGTGTTTAAGCCATTTGACATCGAGATGGAGGATGGTGCGATCGATGTTTTCCTTCAGGACCTGCCCTACTACATAACCGACGATGAAGTTCGAGCAGAGATGGCTAAGTACGGGGAGATACTTAGCATACGCGAGCTACGGCATCCGGAAGGAAGCCGGCTTGCTGGTATCCTAATGGGAACACGGGCAGTGCGCATGATACGCAAACTACCGATAGCTTCATACATCACGATCGAAGGAGAGGTGACAGGTGTAACTTATCGCGGGCAAATCCGCACCTGTGCGCATTGTCAGCTGCCAGCACATCATGGTGTGGGTTGTGCAGTGAATAGGATGGAAAGAGCAGCACAGAATTCGTATGCGGATGCGCTTAAATCCAAACACACAACAAAAAAACACACACACCAACAACACAACCCATCGGTGCCTCATGTTAACCTTCAACAAAGGCTTGAAAAGGTTACTCAAGCAAACACACAAGGGAGTATAAAACCAACAAACGTGCCACAGGCCGCTACACAAACCGCGGCTTCAGCACAACACACACACGAACCGATAGTTCTTCTAACAAAAACAATACAAAAAAACGCAGGCGAAGGCATGGAAATAGTTCAAGCAGCGAACAGTGAGGATGTAATAATCTTCAAAACGCCGCTCGATATTCCTTCCGATCCTCTCTCAGAACCGACAGAAGAGAATAACACTGGTACAAAGCGACCCACAGATGATAGTCCGGAGAGTGATGCATCCTCTTCTTCCCAGGGCTCGCAAACCAAACGTAAACCCGGACGCCCACTCAAACATCCTAAAACGATGTAAGTACCATTTATATGTAAATCCACTGATATATATATATATATATGTTTAAAAAAAAAAAAAAAACTCAATTATAAATGGCTAATGAATGTAGTTATAACATTGGTTCAGTGAACTTGAATACCATATCCAACAAAACAAAAATAGACGCCTTGCAGACATTTATACGAACCAATGAATTAGACATTATATTCATGCAAGAAGTATATCAAACAAACTTAACAATCCCTGGCTATAATGTCGTGACAAATGTAAACGATACCATGAGAGGCACTGCAATTGCGTTACGCGAACAGCTTAAATACTCTCACGTAGAGCGCAGCTTAGATTCTCGTCTAATCTCCATCCGACTCGAGAACACTGGTACGCTCTGCAATATCTACGCTCCGTCAGGCAGTCAACGGAGAGCAGAGCGAGAAACATTTTTCAGCCACACATTGCCGTTCTACCTGCGAAACGCACAAGAGCCTGTAATTCTCGCGGGTGATTTTAATTGCGTATTAAAATCAAAGGACGCTACGGGTGGAGGGGATGTAAGTCTTGCGCTCCAGAACGTCATTAACAGTCTAGGATTATGCGATAGCTGGGAGGTGCTGAGAGGAAACTCTGTAGAGTTCTCTTTTATAGCTCGTGGATCGGGATCGCGCATCGATCGTTGCTATGTAACCAAAACTCTTAGCACAAAACTTAGAACGACAAATATGCAAGTAGTCTCCTTCTCAGATCACAAGGCACTAACAATCCGTCTCACCCTCCCGATTCCTCCAGCTTCGCGCAGAAACGGATACTGGCAACTTCGTGCTCACATACTTTCTAACGAAGTCCTAGAAGAATTTAAAATTCAATGGGAAAGATGGACAAGGCAAAAGAGATTTTACAACACATGGATAAAATGGTGGGTAGAATGTGCCAAACCCAAAATAAAATCTTTTTTTCGATGGAAAACTAATGAAAAATACAATGACTTTCGCTTGCATCAAAATGTTCTTCAAAAACAGCTAAGTTCATCCTACGAAAAATATTTACAACAACCAGCTGAACTAAAGAATATAAATTTATTGAAAGGAAAAATGCTTGCTCTACAAAGACGTTTTTCGCATCATTTTACACGTATAAATGAAACATTTATTGATGGAGAAAGTGTCTCCACATTTCATCTGCAGGAGCGGAGGAAGAGACAAAATATTATAACCAGTTTCCAAACAGGCGAAGGCATAAGCTTAGAATCAGTGGAGGAGATTAATAACTACATGTACAGAAAATATTCTGAATTATACGCTGAGAGGACACCTGACACTCAAAATAACCAATCAGTACAACACACGGAAACACCAAGTAACAATTTCTCCAGCAGTCAAGTAATACCAGACGATTGTGTTGAAAACAGGAGTTGCATGAATGATTTTAACAGGCAAGAAGTCCTCTTTGCAATAAAAAAATCTGCTTCACGTAAATCTCCTGGTCCCGATGGGATTCCAAAGGAGTTTTATATTCGCACTTTCGATATAATATCTCGAGAACTAACATACGTGCTGAATGATGCTCTTCAAGGCAATATACCTAGCTGCTTCGTGGATGGAATTATTGTGTTGGTGCAAAAGAAAGGAAGCACAGCGGGCCTCTCAAATTTTCGTCCAATTTCTTTATTAAATTTTGACTACAAACTTCTCTCAAGAATGCTTAAAATACGTATGCAGGGAATAATTGAAACATGGCACATCATTTCACCATCACAAAAATGTAGTAACAAACCGCATAATATTTTCGAAGCTGTTCTTGCTATCAAAGAGAAAATAATAGACTTCAAGAGAAAGAGAATCAGGGGCAAACTCGTCTCTTTCGATCTCACTCAAGCATTTGATCGTGTAGATAGGAGGTTCCTTTGGACAACGATGGCCTCCTTGGGATTCAACGCAAGATTAATAGAACTTTTAACGTATATTGGAAACCAATCCTCGTCACGGTTACTAGTAAATGGACACCTCTCCCCATCGTTTCCTATCCAACGATCCGTAAGGCAGGGTGATCCCTTGTCAATGATGTTGTTTGTTTTGTATCTTCACCCGCTCCTCACCACACTCGAAGGCCTTTGTAACAATCAGAATGACCTGATCAATGCTTATGCTGACGATATATCGGTAATTTCCACCTCCCTTAACAAAATCGAGCTAGTGCGACAAACAATAGAAACATTCGGGTACTATTCTGGTGCAATGCTAAGTATGGAAAAAACAACAGCACTAGACATAGGACACATCACCACCAATAACACAATAGAAACACCATGGCTTCGTACGGTAGAACGACTACGACTTCTCGGCATTCTATTCACCAATAACATCCGTGAAGCAATGAGCAACAATTGGGACATAGTCATAGAAAAATTCAGGTGGATGGTGTGGTACCACAGAAGAAGAAACCTTAATCTATGCCAAAAAATCACGCTGCTTAACACATTCATATTGCCCAAGGTTTGGTTTACAGCCTCGGTGTGTGGTGCTCGAGAAATGGACATAGCAAAAATAACGTCACTTATAGGCTTATTACTCTGGAGTGGAAGTGGATGTACTAGAGTTCCTCTACAACAACTTGCTCTTCCAAAACTGCGTGGAGGACTAAACCTTCACATTCCAGCCATAAAAGTTCCAGCACTGCTATGTAACCGATATATAACACACAGAGACAGCCTTTGCGTAAGCTCCGAGATAATTAATAACGTAAATGAAGCAAATATCCCAAGCAGCTATCCATGCCTAAAAACTGTAAAAAAACATATGGTGGGTATACCAATTGGATTAGATACCATAATAACGACAAAAAGTCTGACAAAAAAGATAACAAAGTCTCTACCAAATCCCAAAGTATGTTTGGAGACACCAACAAGAAATTGGCGCAGGGTCTGGCATAACATAAGCAGTCGAAAGCTAAATTCCGAACAAAGATCATACCTATATCTACTGGTGAACAATAAAATAAAAAATTGTGCCGATCTTTTTCGTCATCACCGCATTACATCACCAACATGCCCACACTGCCCAATGGATGAAACAATCAAACATAAGTTCTCGGTGTGTCACCGATCAAAACCAGCATGGGCAGTTTTACAAAGACGTCTTAACGATATCAGTCCCAACAGACAACTATCTTACGAAGATCTACACGTCCCTGAGTTAAGTGGTTTAAGTGCAGCAACTTGTAGTGAAATACTTCGCATATTTTCAAACTATATTATCCACATCATTGGAAACAATGATCCTGTGATTGATATAGATGTCCTTTCCTGTTGTCTATTGTAAATAATGTTAAGTAAATAAACACATGTAATAAATATTTTTATAAAAAAAAAAAAAAATATAATGGAGTGCAGTACTTTGCCAATAGTAATGAAGTATCATATCAATCAATTTTATAAATTTTTGATGCTCAATCGAACTCCTCTGTCTTTATGCTGAAAAAAAGTTCGTGGCAATTTTCTTTAATTTGTTTCGATTATTCTGAATTCCACGAGGGTTCTACAAAAAGTGGATCCTTTTCTTCAACATAGAATGGGACGAAATGTTTAATCCATTTCTTATGAATTAATTTCTATACCAAGCAAAGTAAGCGGAATAGCTGCTTGTAATATAGAATGTTAAAAGCTTCAGGGTAAAAAAAAAAATTGGTACGGGTCTAATTATCCGTAATTGAATCAATTACTCACATCCATCTCATGTTTTCCGGTGGCGCCAAACTAAACCGGTTCACAGGGAAGAGTGTGAAGGAAAAAATCATTTAAGCTAATAAAGTAAGCTCTTGAGCAAGGAGCGAGCGAGGTAAAAAAATAACTTTGATGGCGCTCGATCGTGCCGGTTAATGAGGGAAGGAAAGCTTACGTCGTGCCAAAGCGATGGCAAAACTCTTCGAGCTGAAATAACTCACCGGATAAAAGTGAGCTTGAGTATTGTTTAAACTGGGTCGTTCGTAAGCACTTCTTAGCACGAACTTCGTCACGGGATACTCTCCGGCGTGGGACTTTCATCGAATGCAGTCCATATTTAATCTTCCTCATCTTTCGCTGTTCGTTTCGTTCTATTGCTTTTTTGCCTGGAGAAGATTGCAGCGATCCTTCCCTCGGCTCGACCGACAACCATCCACATTAGACGGCGTGTGTCGAGAAATGGTGGCCGTAGTTCGCAGTAGTGCAAAACCGTCCACGAAATGGGGAGCTAAAAAATAGCCGAGTAATTAGTCTGGTGCTGTCTAGTGTGACCAAGGATTATTAGTGATGCCCGGCAGAGATTAAACCTATGAAAAGGTCGAGCAAAGAGTACCGAGGACCGAACGGGCACCCCAAGTCGGTTGGAAGACCAGTGAGCAGAAGCTGCACTCGTGCTAGAGGCGGTCAACGTTCTGCCGTATTAAAGCGTTCGTTGCCGCATACACACGCTTGGTTAAAGGTCGATGAAGCAACTAGGTCAGGACTCATTTGCATCCGAATGGATGTTGTCACGTTTGGGTGCTGAGGAGCTGAGTTGTTAACCCTTCAAGATGTGGATACATCAAAGGCACTACTAGCTACATTTAATTAAACGCTTATATGAAATTCTCTTTCAAGGCATATTCAGGAGGTAAAAAAATCCTGGACCTGGCGTCTGTTTATAAAAATGCTACCTCAAATAAATTTTAAGGCTGCATTTTTCGTTTTCTGCTGTTTGCGACAAGCTCAACCCATACCTTCTGTTAATTTGTGTATCAACTTAAAAAAAAAGAACATGCCACGTTGTGAAGCAGGAAATCATATGATCGAATGATTTCAACCTTGATTAGCAGAGTAAAATGTCCGTACGAATCGAACATCGATGATTTTATTTTTGTTGTCGGGTTGAGCAGCGTGAAAGTAATAAAGAATTTAAAATCATATCACGTTCTATCGTACCGTATCATCGGTGTGATGATTCCCTGCTGAACATAAGCGATGCGATAGAATTTCACCATCCATTATAGTTTGCTTCACACCTTTTCCACTGCACTCGAGCGGAGTTGATCTAGCATTCGATGTAAAACACCGCACTGAACGTGTTTAGACTCGCACATCGCTCGAATGGCAGGCCATCGAAATCGGTTTAAATCTCGTGGCAGATTCATCGCGCTATGAATTGCTAAGCATTGGATTATGGTAGTAGAGAAGGTGTGAGAAGCTATTGTAAACTTACGTCACCGATTTGTTCGACTCAGTTCTTCTCTGTTGCACTGTTGAACTTTTTCGATGCTATATGAGTGAACCTGTAGCATGTTTCTTTCTGGTACTTTATTTCGAAATAATCACTATATTAGAAGTTAAAATAATTGGTAGATCATCTAGCTTACCAGATTTTTTTATACAAGTTTTGCAATTTATCAATAATTACGAGATAAATAAGTCTTATATTATATTTAAAAAATCTGTTTTGCTTTAAAATATAAAGCAACTTAAACTGAATCCATAAAACTACTGCATCAATATATAGCAAATCTAGCTATCTCTCAGCACGGCTAATGTGTGCAATCTGGAAACCATCGTCATTAGCATTCATTATCCAGCGTCTTGTAAGTCAAATGTCGCCAGTTTGTTTGCTAACATGGTGCGGAAATGGCTGCAATCAGTACCACTGATGATTGCAGATGTTTGTGCAGCATTGCAGTCGCTGCAATATTTGCTGTACATTGCGATCGGATCTTTTGTGTTGATGTGGCTACAGCACGCACGCATACAGTGAAATAAAACGGCTATGTTCAATAATCATTTGCCAATGAGCCGTGGTAGCAACGGAGCAATGCTGTCATCGTGTTGAGTGAAACGTTGAAGTGCAAATATGTTTACGATGCAACCATGTCAATAATTAACAACGGCCTCCTCCAACCTTCCGCCCATTGTTTATTCGCATTGCCCGTCGCTCGTTGGCTGGCCGATGGTGGTGTCTTTGCGTTTTAGGATTTGACTGGATGCGACAGCTGCGGGAATCACATTCAAACCGCTGGAACGCAACCCGCAAGGAAATACCGTACCGGCCGGGTGGCATGTTTAGTTGAGCGGAAAATTACTCCTACTGTCGGGAGGCTCCTCAACCGCAGACACACGCTCGCATAAACTTGCTCATCCCTCAACAAAGTAAGTAATTCTGCGACTGCCAGGTGGTAAAGCTGAAAGCACTGCAGGGCGGGCCTGTCGTCGTCGTTGGGCACGAAGGAAGTGATTTTTACGATTACAAATGTACACTCGTATGGAGGATGGCACTTTGGTCATACATTTTTGTTTTGGTTGACTTTTTTACGAGCAATGCGCTTTCGCTGAAGTGATATTTTCTGGTTTACAAGCCAGAAGCCACTTTTAAAGTAAGTCTCCAATGTTGCTTTGTAAGATGTGACAGGCGCTATGCTTCCTGTCTGATACGGCTCCCTTAGAGATGTGAGAAGAAATGCTGTTAAAAAAGATACTGAGTTAGATCATTGTAAGTTTTTTTTAGTACCGGTCGATAAAATTGGACTACTCACAAAAATGTATCAATTGTCATAAAATTAAAAAAGGTTTCTCACAAAGACGACTTTGAAATGCCACGAGCAAAGCGGGGAGGATTACAGTTGCTGTCGCATACATAACTTAAGTGCAGGTCGCATTTAAGTCATAAAACTTATTAAAAAATAATATTGAATTTAAACTGTTACGTATATTGTACCGATGACCAAGTATAGTGTACTAAGTTCACCAAACTAATGTGTTGCAAACGAAGCTCCGAAAACATATGGCAGGGACTGAAGGGGAATATAAAAATGTAAAAAATGACAACATGACCTAGTCTACACGCTTCAACGCACAATCTCTCTGCAACAGGAACATGTCGATCATGTTATTATGAACGATTGACAATCACCAGAATATAGTCTAAAGTATAGCTTTAACTGAGTCGTCCGGAAATTGCTATATTATCTATTAATAATATCTCGGCGAGGCGCAAGCAATTATATATTGTGATTCGTAGAATGCTAGTGGCGCAAAACTTTGGTAGCAGTGTGGGTTACGTGTCGAAAAAGGATTAAAGCTGATAGAACACTATGGCGTTGGTTTAGGGTGGTATGTTGAATAAAATTAGCTGTGACACATCAATAAACATTTTAAATTCATAAATAACTTTGTTAAAATGACTTACACCTGACACTGAAGTGAAATAAATATGAATGTATTGCACCTGGCATTAAACATAAATATTCGTTCGTGCTCGAGATATTTAACATGATTTCACACACCTTGAATTCCATTCTAGGAAATTTGAGTGTATGATACGGCGTAGACTAGATAGACCAAAAGCTCTTTATTACCTGCAAACATTCCACCGTGTGGCTTAAAAATGGTTTCTATTTTACACCATGTTGTTGGTAAATTCTTTCATTTTACGTTCGTTCTACTTCCGTATCTACGTTCTACGATGAGCACAGGCCCAAAGTCTCAAGCCTTTAAATCGCTAAAACAGATGCTTTCTTCGTACACACTGTCCGACCGAAGTGGCCGAAGTGTGAGGTGCACAATAAATTGCTCAGTTTATTATCGTACCTGCTTTTCGTTTATACCTTTTTTCTGCCCATCCTACCGACGGATAGTTTAGCTTTAGTGCTGGGGACGATCATGGCGAGTGAATAAAGAGAAGTGATTTTCAATTCGTAGTAGCAGGGTCCTTGGCTGCTTCCGCTCCAGGGTTTTGGGTTCTGCTTTCTTTACGACATGTTTATCGTTTCGAGGTCGGTGGATTCTCGCTGAACCGGGCCAAGCCAAGGATAATCGTAAGATCCTTGCTCCCCGTCAAGATGGTCGAAAAAGTTACAATTTTTATTTTACTGCATCGTTATCACCGATTACGTTCAACAACCGTGCGCTATTTTTGAAAAGCGCCGCCTGCTGGATGATGTTGAAGCGCAGCGCAGTCTACGGGACGCCGGAGAAGTTTTCCAACTGGCACACCAGTAGACAGACAGTTTAGCTAGAGATTGGTAAAAACTTGGATAGTTGTACGGTGAATAGAACCGTAAAGCATTTTCAACGCTTAGGTTGGGTGAAAGAATGGGGCTTATATGCGCGACGGGAAATATAAACTTCCATGTGCATTCCAGGGTATGCAGACGGTTGCGTTCGGTGCAAGTTCTCATTTATTGGAAGTTTGATTTACTGCAGGGATGAAATATGTAGCTGAAAGAGCTTAATTGAACATTTAACTAAAAAAGCTTCTAGTGAGATTGTTTCAAAAAACTTAATCAGATATTTAGATCTACCGAACGTTCTAAAATACCTGCCAGCAATAGAAATCTTCATAAGAAAAAAACCCATCCGTGTCAGCTTCAAGCAATTTGGATTAAATGATCTACCTTGAAAAGCCTTCTCGACAGCCTTCTCGAAGGCTCTCGATCATATCATCTTCGTATTGAATTATCATATCTGAAAAATAAAGATGAACACATAGCTGGACAGAAGGTGCTTAGACAACCGACGTTTCACTGTAGCTCTCCTGTTTGAAACCTGTTTGAGTTTATTTGCTCTGTTTAAAGGCCTGTAATAATGCATGCAATGCGCTGTATTTTTCGACCCAAGATTTATTATGTCAAAATACAGACCGACAGATGAAAATTTCAATACATAGAAATGTACCAATATCTACAATGACTAGTGGTTATAATTTAGACTATGCTAATTTATAGAAGCAGTAGTTTGGCATTTAAGCTATTATTGTATATTATGTATCTATTTCTTTTTGAGTACTCTGCGGGCAAGAATGTACATGTAACTAAGTATGTAAATAAAAAATAGATACATAAATTAATTTATGTAATGTTTTTTTAAAAATAAAATAAATAAATAAATAAGTTAAAAATTGATTGAAAATAAATGAATAAATAACTAAAAAAAAATTAATAAATCAATAAAGAAATAAACAAATCAATGAATAAATAAATGAAAAATAAAAATATAAATGAATAAATAAATGAAAAGAGAAATCAATCAATAGATAAATCAATAACAAAATAATACAAATTAATAAACATATACATAAATATATACATAAATAAGAAAGCTTTCGACATTAAGCATCTTTGAAAGATTTAGTATGACATATGAAAGCGAAATGTATCAGATGGATGTGAACATATTTGCAATAAAACTGATTTTTTATAAATGGAATTCTCTTCAATTACATTCTCATTTAGATAAGTTTTAGCTTCAAGGCACGATTAAAGGCATGTCTAAACGTGCAGTTAAACAAAGGAAACGAGCAAACTGTGATATTGTGCTTGGTTTATGCTGAATTACTAAGATAAATAGCACCATAGTACTCACTAGAGTAGGTTCTTCATACGTTGGGGGGCTCCGTTTTGGATGCAGAAGATGTTCGGACTTCACGGGAGTTGGTGCGTCTACCATTAGACTAACCGGTCCTTTATCTCGCTAGTTTTAAACATGCTATACAACCAAAAGAAATTCTTTAAACAAGCGTTGGAATTTTGCATTGATTAACGTATGTGGTACTCTGAGTAAGGCACAAAGACACACTGATGAAAGGCCCTTACAAGTATCCCTTGATCGTTATCCGCTATAATCATGAATGGGCTAGATAATCCTTTCAACGGCAGGGCGATGTTATGTACGGTTAACTGCACCGTTACGACCACTAAGATGGTCATTGATGATGTTCGACGTAACATTAGCAGAAGTTAAGTACAATTTTCTGCTAAGCTCAGCTTAGTGGGTCTGTAATATGGGCAGGGGCAAGAAGAATTTTAGACATACCATCATTGCACGGTGGAGGTTGCCACACTACCGCCATCATCATTACCACGGCCACTACAATCCATTGCAGCCATCTCATACAGACAGGGCCGAGGCTAAGTGCTTGCCTGACGATGAAGTGTAACGTTAGCAAGTGGATCATTGATACGAGAATCAAGAACATGTCGGTAAAATCCGTGCATGCGATGATGGTTGGCGATGCTGTTGTACATTCAATAGAGTTAATTAATTTTGGAGAACGCCATATGAGCGCTTCTTTTGTTATAAATTAGCTCATTCTGGGTAATAATCTGCCATGTACTGGCATACATTAAGAAGTTGATTAACTGGGCTACTTCTAGGTACTTAAAGTATGTTTTTCTGATTTGATTGAATGTAATACAATCGGTTTTTTTATTAACGTATTTTACACAAAATAACGTTTTCAAAACCCCACGATAAGTTTTCGAGCTGTAAATGTGAAATAAAAAGTTCGATTGCAAACATTTTAATTAAACTGTTACGTGGTTAATCAGCACTTTTGACACAATCAATTCAAATTGAATTTCAATCAAACATTAACGTTCGAGGCGATTGTGACCAGAATATATTGATAGTCGCACATTCACCATTCAGATAGTAAACGCGTAATCGATCCGTATACCAAGACACACTGTTAGATGCAAAAGTTCTAATTTTATTCGATTCATCCTTCTCGCGTTTCTGTTACCACCGCCATAGCGATGACCATCGGTACAGAAGTGGCTGTTTGGGAAAATAATAGACCCACACCGAGGATGGGTGGGTAAGGTTTCGTTTTTCTCTAAAATGATCCGCTTTTCAGTCCTATTATTACATGCGTTCTAAAGATAAACGGACATGCCTTTTCGGCGCCGGAAAGACTTTAGCACCGGCGAAAACATGCAAACTGTGCCGGTGGGCATTATTTTGGGTGTATTGGCTGGAATTTATGATCCGATTACGACCCCGGCCCGTCGTGAAGTCGGAGGCGTCCTAGACGCCCGAGAGCATCGGTCACAATTTGCGGGCATAAAATGAACCATTGACAAATTGAAATGCTAGCACATCATAAATATTAATCAAAGTCCTGGACAAGCATAGCCAAGGGACAAATGACTTTTGTTTCTCTATCTGCACGCTGACTTTGCAGCCATCGAAATTGTTTTCGTCCCGCTGCGAGGGCATTCGGTAAGGTGTATGTTCCAGATAAAATTGATGTTTCTTCAGCTTTGAGCTGAGTCTTTTCAGGGATCCTAATCATTTTGTGAAGGTTGTGTGCATTTGTATGTGAGAAGGATTAAAACTGGACACCATGAATTATTGAACAATACATGCATTGCAACAACGATAAGGACAAACAAAACAGTTGCGAATAAATTTAGCCTTAATATTCAAATGTCATCAAATAAAAGCAAACATTTCAAAAAATGCCCCGTGACATCATTCTCCCTTTACTTGGAGTTGGTTTATTTACACCAACGATATCTACAAACCAGGACACCCGGCCCGGCCTGGTGACGTGTTGGAAATTGAAATAAATTGTTTCGCTCAAGTGCATAACGGGCGGGGTCGGTATGGGATTCGGCGGGTCTTACATCCATCTTGGCAGTGTTTGGGTTTGGTTGAAAAATCCTGTGAGGATTTGTTACTCGAGAACAAAGTGCCACCGGCAGATGGGCGCCCGAATCAAGCTGCGTCAGTGAAAGTGCCACTAGTTGTGCTGAATAATTTATCTTTGGCGCTACCTTTCAATAACTCACAGTACGCCAGGCAAATGTATGCACACTCTTTCGCACGTGTTTCACCAGTCCGACTGCTGCCCTCATAACTACGTTGTTACGAAAGACGACCCTGCACTACGCTGGTGTACCGTAAGACGGTTGGAGTTAAACAACTGTAGTGAAATCGGCTACAGTTCCAGCTCATCCAAATGCGGGGCGAGTGCAGGAGAAAGGTGAAAATTTGTGAACGCTGGTTGTAAATGAGTCTCATCCGGGGCTGTTACACAAGTGGTTTGAAAGAAGATTTTTTCTCTCCACCGTTTTGTTTCCCATCCAGGCAGCAGAAAGCGCACAGTTCTCGAACTTCAGCGCTTGAGGATTGGAGCACATTTGTCTTTGGTGCTGTTGCGTTTGATGCTCCCTGCGTGGCATCAGCTGACGTGAATTTATTTCTTAGAATTGAGCTTTGCTTTTTACGTGGAACGGAAGCCGTCTAAGCTTTGGTTTCATTAAAGCCAAACTTTGCATCGGAAATGAAAGTAGAAAAGTTTTAAAGTTGGTGACCAACGCAATGGAAAATCTATTTGTTGCGTGGTTATGTTTTAAAAGCTGTATATTACATTAACTATTTCTAAAATAAATGTCCTGCTTTGAATGACGAAAGCTTCGAAAACTTTTTTACAGTCATATAAAGATCACGTAAAAATGAAAGGCTCAATATGGTCTTTGTTAACGCTTGCAATGTATGCTTTTTAAAAAGCAAATTATTGTTTTCACATTTAATATCCTTCCCATCATGAGATCCTCGTTACACGTGACCCCCGTGATGGCGTGTGAAATAATGCACGTGTCGCTTTCAACAACTATGTTAAACCTACGGTCGCACCCTGGTTTTAATCAACACATGACATGGGTGTTGACACTGCAATGTGACGCACGAAAAGGGTCGATGGGTTCAATAGTGCAAGGTTTTTTTTTGGGGGGGATGAAATGTGTCGTTTCACGGTTGACTTACACTCTAATTGATTTGTAAGACGACATATCAATCACGGTTCGCTGGAAATCGATTGTTTCTTCGCTGGTACGTTTCTAATATACGTATATAAAATAGGATTAATGATATTTTTTGGCATGAACAAGAATGAAAAGAAACATTTAAGAACGTAACTAAAAGCAAGGTTTGGAAAAAAATACATTGAAAAAAAAAACTTACGCTTGGTTGAATTTTGGGGAGCAATACATAAAACTAAACTTAATCTTCAATTTGTAGAGTCCTTTTTTTATAATTAAATATGTGTAATTACAAATTCTTGACTTGAGAAGTAGAAGCAATTGCACATAATTTGCATTAAGTAAGCTAGCTGATTCAATAATAAGATTTTTTAAATGCTTTAAAAACATGAAGTATTATTATCAGCGCACTAAATTAAAGGACATCGTTAAAATGGAAGCATTTACAGTGTGCGTTCTGCCGTAAATGTGTTTCAGTCGACTATAAAGCACAACAAGAATATTACATTTTTGATAGCCTCAGTGTCCATGGGTCAATGTCAAAATCATAAAGTGTTCGGCGATAAACTAATTCACACGCTTCAACACACTTGCGACAGCCATTGGTACGAGGACAACTAGCTAAAATTTATGACCAGATAGTTTCGTTAGCGTGTGGATGAGCAAAATTTATAACCTAGACCTTCGACATAGATTGATAGAGCCGAGTGAAACATATTTTCATTACGTTCCTGGTTATGCATGCATGCTAAAAAGTAGCTCAATTTTCAACACTGATCCCGTGAGCTATGTTGTGAAGAGTTAAAACGAGATTTTTGATTTTTTTTAAATTTAATTCAATACAATGTGGTTATACATACTATAACTAAGAGCAACCCGGAATATGCAATGTAAATGGGAAACCATTTTTTCTCAAACACACCAAAAGCATAGCGTACATTGAAACAGTTAATGCATCATAACCATATAGTGTACATACAGTCATTAAAATCCAATACAGGAATTTGGTGACAAGAACTATCGTTCTTGTCAACAAGAGACAAACAGAACTAAATAAGTGAAAACAATAACTATTAAACATATAACTCGGAACCAAATATACGAAACCCATAATTTGTTTTGAGTATAAGTAAAATCTACTCCGATAGGACTATGCCCTTCGTACATCGATCGACTTCCCATTCAAAGAGTTTAGTTATGTCCCCCTACCCAAGGTAAAGTCTCTAAACTCCAATGTTTCCAGTAACGGATACCTCTTAAGGGTTTCTATGATCGTCTGGACGATCAACTGTCGATAAATCCGCTTCGAAACAGTATTCACCTCAGTTTTTCAAAACGATGATCTTCCTTAACGATGTTTGAAGGCCACCCTGGCCAGCGTGAGTTCAAAATTACTCCATGACGACTGCATCCATTATCAAACTTACTGTACAATATAAAATAATTATTGTTGGACCTGTTGCTGAAAATAAACGATGAAAAATATTTTACGATACACATCATTCAGTCAATGACAGGAAGATGAATGATGCATGGTAATTGCTGATTAGTTTAACGAATGTGATGTGCCAGGTTGCAGTTATTGAAATGTCACATTTTTATGGATGCATTGATCACGTAATCTATTTGTCTCTTCTTTTATTTTTCCAGTGTGTGAAATATACGGAATCGCACACATCGAATGTAACGGTGTATTGATGTAATGCAAAACAGTGCGACATGCAAATGCACCATGTTTCAGATTCCGGCACGTAGCACATTGATATTGCACGTACGAGATAATTGAATGGGCAAGAACTCTTGCGACGTTACCGCATACTCAGTATGCACCTGTTTACAATAGCATATTTTATCTCGAATTTATTTCAGAAAGATAATTATGACAATTATTTGTTTAGCACGAGAATGCTTCACAAATGCTGGAGAGGACATCGTTGTTAATCGCTTATACCTACATGTATTGCATCCGAATTGATTTGTCGATAAAATTGGATTGATTAAAAGTGTATTGGTAAATGGGCTAAAAATGCATGCAGATTTTGAGTTTTGAACATGTTTGCAAATCTTGTTAATGATTGTGTTTCTTTATAACATTAATATAATATATCTTATCTATGTATCTGATAATACTGTTTTTGATTATTGTTAAGCCGGCTTTAATAGATTTCTTAGAACTAATGGCCTCATTGACTTTCTCGACACAAATATTGTAAACATGTTTAAAAAAAATGTTTATAAAATAGCATGGAGACATATTGATTATTAGATTAGCTATGTAAAAATGCCCTGATAACCCTCAAAACCGAAAATCTGCCCAAAAATGTTATGGTGAATTGTAAAAGGTCTTTATCCAGCTGTTAATTGTTGAATCACAGAACCGTGAGAACATATCAAAGACTCTAGTCATCGAGATAGTCTAGATTTTGAACTGAATCAGGTGGATTGAAGCTAGATTATATTTCGATTGTGGGTAATGTTTTATAGCTTTTGTTCTTTTTGTATGTTTTATTTGGTCCTCTCTTTCACCTCTTTGTTTTATAGATGCTAATTGAATTGTTGATTTAAAGTGAATGGTTGAAATGAATTGTCTCCCCGTTGTCGTCAATAATGATGTAAGATTGCAAGTCTTCTAATTGAAAGTAAATTATGCTTCATAAAAATATCAACGAAATTATTAACATTCATAGCTATTGGAAGATTTTCTGAAAAAGGTTGGTTAAGATTTGTTTAGATTAGCCAATCTAAAAACCATAAACGTATCCTTCTAATAAGTCCTATATAAACTGATGTTTTACGATGTGACTTGAGAAACACGGTGAGTCTTTTTTATAAAACACTATTTGTTGCATAAAAGATATCAGAATAGCCGCCCGTCATTTGTTTTTTTTCCTGTTTTCTGAAAGGATCGTGCTTTTTTATAAGACTGATGATTTACTCCTGAATAAAAAAAATAAGACTGATGACATTATTAGTTTATGAAGCCTTATCTACACGGCGTTTTACAGTTTTTAGTAGTAATTACATGTTGTATAGTCGCTCAGCTATACCCAACAACAACTATGCATATTTTTACTTGTATAATTACATTAAAACACGATTTAATTGAAAAACAATGGAGGTTTGATATGAAACAAGAAACTACGCGGAATTCGATTGTCAAGTTTGATTATACATGTAGTACAAATTAGTTTATCTGTAACATAAGTTTCTTCGCAATCGTTTCTAGAAACAGGGAGTAGTTTAAAATATCAGTAGTTATTATGTGCAAATCTCTATTACTGAAAAAAACACGATTGACACATTATTAATAATTGATTTTCCATAATGTTGGCCCAATGAAGAAGCCACCCAAAGATTCCACAAGTATGCGAGCTTTAGCCTTGTTGATCTTTCCAACATAACCTGTAACATAGCAACATCTTTGAATTAGAAAATACCGCATCACTGTTATCTAAAATGCTCTCCTTAACTGAATGAAAAACAAAAAAAAACTCCAATAAACTGTTCTACTTTCGATAGGCATTGAAGATCCACCGGTGAAGTTCTGAGACTTTTGATAGCTCACGTTCCCGTCTGTCATGTGCCGTATGGTTGCAAATGAAGCAGACAGAGCTCTGTGGGCAGATAAGCAACGTGTGGCGAGGGGAGGGATGAAAATACTTGAGCTGTTGATACATATTTTATGTATGGCCTGGATTTTGATCACAAAGACGATGAAGAAAAAGCAAGTGCTTTGGCTGTGGAGATGTTGACAGCTCGTGCAAACAAATGAGCGTGTCGGGAGCCTTCGAACCCAAATCCAAATCCGACCGCCCATAAAAAGGTACAGACACACATACACAGAGGGTGCCAGCTCAAGGTTGAACATGTCAATGTGCCCAGACGTACGCTGTTTACCGTTTTGTGTGTGAGACATTGACGAGGACGAAGGATAATGAAGATCATCGGGGATGGGCGAACAAGGAGTACTAGCCAAAAAGTGAAAACAGTGTAACTGACCTAAGTAAGCAAGCAAGCGAGTACGCTAGCATGTGGCGTTAGATGTATGGCCAATAATATAGCTAAACTTTAAAACGCTTTGAGTTGAACAAGCCTTTGGCATTGCCAAAAGAACTCCGAATGCAGTTTTTATGCGCATTGCTTCAAAATAAATTTTATAGTTTGAGGAACACATTTACCAATAACACGCTTTACCGAAAAGTAGGATTGACAAAATATATTTTAATTAATTCTTTATTTATTATTCTATTTTATCTATATGAATTACATTTTTATACATGTTTATTATTGTTAAATTACTCCATCCGTGTGATCCATGTATCAAATTTAGTTTTTATACATAGCGGTGCTGATATGTAAATCATAAATATCATTACATAAATCATTACATTCGTTAATTTTCTTACATATGGTAGTCCGCTAACCGTTATTTACAGTTAATTGTCTTCTTTTCTTTATTTTATATTTGGTTATAACCTCGCCATCAACTGTCTTGTAGATTCGTACAATAGAAGCTACTCTATCAACTAAATTGTTGCATTTTCCTTTGGAAAGTTTGCATACCTTCTTCCACGTGAAAAACATCAAAGATGATACATTGCCTATAGAACAGATTGAACCATAGTATGGTAAATTTACTCTTTAATACAGTTACTCGTTTTACTCTTGCTAAGCCAGCGCCAGCATCGAGTATCGTACGACTACAAGCGAGAGCTTCTGTCAGTGCCGTTCCCCATATTGGATCCTTAACTTCTTCAAGAAGGTTTGGGTTTGTTGTGTATGCTCTTGCATTGTGTTAAAAGTCAATCAGCCTCCGGTGATGCAGTTCATTGCACGACGATTACTCCATCAGTAATTTTGTTGCAGCTGGCGTGAAACGCCCGGAAAGGTAGTAATGCAAACTATTGGTTGATGTATCTGCTGGAGAAGCGCTGGTGAGAGTTTCCAATTGAGTTGTTCTTACGGTGCCATACGGATGGTTTACCATACCATGCCATACCATACCATGCCATACGGATGGGATATTGAAATTTTCCCAGAGAGTTGGCAGAAGCACGTTAACCTGTGAATCATGTTGAAGCTCATTCAATTGACTATACACGTTTCATAGTAAATGTAAAGTAAATTGATTCGTATGGATACTTTACCAGTTATGGGAAATAGCATAGTTCTATTCTATTAGCATATCTATTTAGTTTTCTGTCGTGTATCACAAACATTTTGGGCCGGTCTGGTGGTACAGTCGTCAACTCGTACGACGGTAACAACATGCCCGTCATGGGTTCAAGTCCCGAATAGACCGCGTCCCCATACGTAGGACTGACTATCCTGCTATGGTAACAATAAGTCACTGAAAGTCAAGCTCACTTCTCACTAGTGGGTACAGGCAAGCCTTTACCGACAACGGTTGTTGTGTCAAAGAAGAAGAAAAATTAGGAATGGGTCAGTTTTATTAATCGGTAGATGAAAGTTCCTTCCCCAAAACCGAGCGTTTAGATATTCTGTTACAATTTAGCGCCATGAAGCGTCAAGAATTAGCCAAAATCAGTATGGCTATATCGTTTCAAGCTGAACATCATGTGTTTCATCTTCAGCTGAATATCATGTGTGTGATCATCTTGTGTTTTATTGCCACATTATAACATTGGGTGTACCTATTAGCCGTAAGACAGACTTATCATTAAATATTATTGATATTGCCTTCATGCTTTAAACGGATGTTAAACGAAGCGTGAACTTTTGCGTAAACAGGAATTGAGACTTTTACCTATAATTTTTCGACGTACGGTATACACTTGTCCATACAATGCAAATGTTATTTACTTGAATTTACGCTACGTGTGACGTACGAATAACTTGATTTTCAAGTTATTTTTTTAATTAATAGCATCTTTCATGTCATATTTTTTACTTTGGGAAGTACCCGTCGTTTTAGGCCAATTGTCAATTCTTAAAAAAAAACGATTATAAAATAACATATAACAATTCTCTACTCTTAAGCAATACGGCCTTTTCGGACCATTACTGCTGAATAATAAATAAAAAAATAAAAAATCATTATTTGCAACATTTTGACTTAAACACATAGTAGTTTCTTTATTATTACTCTATAATATTTAGTTTATGCAACTATCTGTCTGAGATGAAAGGGTATTTGGTACAAAAATACAAACATTCCCATTTGTATTTTTTCCTTAGAAGCAGGACTGGCTGACCTAGCCATTTGTTCAGTCTTAGAGAGCTCATAGGCATACATAAATTCCAATAAATCGCAATCAACTGTTTTAAACTTGTTGACAGGGCAAAAAAGACAGTTTAAGTTGTATATTTAAGTTGTACAATTGAGATGAGTTGATTGAATCGAAATTAACTGAAAACTATCAAATTATCAAATTATACACAACAGAACTTTTGTCTCTTTTTAAAAAAAAACGTGAGAAGCCACAACACCATGTAAAAAACATACAATAACAGAGAATTTTTAAGCAATCGCTAGAATAAAAAGAATATCACACCACGAATCTGATACAGTAAGGAGTAATACTCATGAATGGATTCCACATTTTCGCAACAAATTTGTATCCCCGTATCAGGCAGAATATTCTCCTATTCACCCACCACTAATCCCACAAATTTGCCACGTGTTGCCTAATTTTGAACAGAATATCTAAACAACCCGCACTTGATCCTAGCGCTTTGGTTCGTTCGCTTGCTCGGCGTCAAATGTATTTTTAACAATCTCCAGAGAGTGGTATTACGGTGCGCACCGGTGCACTTACACTTTTCGATCAGGCCTGAATGGAATAAATTAAAACTCTCCAGCGCACTACCGGGGCACCCCTCTCACCCGGAACATTTCCCGTACGCGTGTTACTAAGAATGTAAAACATCATGTGTCAAATCAAGAGAAGGTAATCTAATTAACATGTTCTTCGTTTTTCCGCTTCATTGCGCCGCCCGTTTCGCAATGATCTGTGCTGTTTCTTCTGTTTTGGGAAACTGTTGGATCTTTTGCAGCCCGTTGGCACCATAACAAGCGGTGAACAGTGCCAAGAGTTAAGAGTGTGGCCGTCGTTAGTCAGCCAAAGTGGAGAAGAAACGGGAAAAAAAGAAACAGGAGAACAATGGTGGTAAGAATGTTCTCCGTTTTCTCGTTATGACATTGCTTCTAAGCTTGTAAGCTTTGGGATCGGTCGGTGGGTGGATTGTTTTACTGGGTGGGCCGAGAGCGTGTGCTGTCACCATGCCGTGTCTTGCCATTATTGCTTATTCGCAAAACCGAGCAGCTTAGGATTGTTTTCGGAAATTGAATTTCTTGTGCCTTTTCTTACGCATCAGTACGGAACGACAACAAGCTCTAAAAGAGTGAGGGGAGGTCCGAACTTCGTTTGCAGCTAACACAATTTTTAGTCCGGCTCAAATCCGGCTCATGGTGAATCGTCATCGATGACAAGATTAGACCGGGCCCGCCGTAGGCTCGAAAAACAGCCGAAGCGAAGCGAACGAATGCAAATGGATATCGACGGTTTATCGGATTAAATCGGTTGGTTGCATCGATGAAAAAACTGTCATATTTTCAGAAACAGCAATAAATTCCGTATTTGGTTAGCTGGTCGTGCTTGGATTCGTTTTTCAAAACTTTCTAAAAGGCTTGGGGAGGAAGGGAAGTTGTAGAAGTTGAACAGTTTACATGCACAAGTGAAAATAATTTATTTTGTAAAATTGTGTAATGTCTTGGAGTTAAGTATATGCGTTATTGAAGGTCAATTATGATCGCTTGTAGGTATTGTATTTATTTTTTAACTTTTAAATTTCAATAAACAATGATCAAAATTAATAAATAAATTGATTATATAGTCATGTTTGTCGTACGGCGATACGAAAACATACGTTGCAATGATAAAAATACAGCTTCTCAAGAACTTATTTTCTATTCATGCTGAATCGTTCAATTAGCTGGAAAAGAAATCCTTTCTTTTAATTTGCCCTAAGACATGATGGAATGGAAATGAAATCGAGGAATATGAAATGTCCTACTTTGGCGTACGGTGCGCGCCATCGTTCCCGGAGTTCACCAAGCAGTGTGCGGCAAGGTAAAACATGTTTCCGAGCAGAGAAGAAAAGGTGAATGTTGTGCTAAATTAAAACGTCCGTGTAGCATAGATTCAACTGCGGTTCGCACGTGGTCGAATGCAGAATGCATTTTCATCAACATACCACCGGCAAGACGTGAACGTGTTCTAGTGCACGTACTCACCTATGCATTCGAATTTCATTTACCCATCGGCAGGCATGTACCGGCGTACTGGAAACGATAGGCCCCTGGTACCTACACCAGCAACATCATCCATGGCAAAAGGTTCGAGTTTGCCAACATTCATTTGAATATTATATGCAAATACTTTATTGTTTGTTCCTTCACCGCCGGTAAGATGTATTTCTCGCTCCGTCCTGTCTTCTGTCGTCCTAGCTCGGTTCGCTTTGGCCGTGTTTTGGTCCTCGGTAATGATGTTACTGAACAAAGTGAACAACACACTTTGCAGGATGTACCAAGAAGGTCCAAGATATTTCCTCTGACGATCCATTTTACCCAATGCTTCGCAATGGGGAAATTTTAAGCAGCTAATAAATGTTGTAGGGTTTGTTACGATGGTGTATGGGACGGAATGGTCGGTTGTATGCACATTTCCATAGTGCTGTGAAAGGCTGGTTCTAGGCTATGCAACTATTAACGCCATATTTGGTTGAAATGCACATGCGTCGAAAATTGTTTGCAGCTTGAAACATGGAACAGCAATTTTAGATGCGTTAATTGAGGCCCAGAAACTACGGTGAGGCAGGGTCTTACCAAGTTCTTTGGAGTCATTTGCCTGTTTCCATAGCATGTGGTTGCTGGAAGACAGTTTGGGTGGCAAGATATGTTTATATTTGGATGGAATGTTGTGCAAATATTTGTATGAGTTTCATGTCGCCGACATTAAGCACTGAGGAGTAAATATTTACTGTTTTTCCCTTGATGGATGAGCTGATTGCTCATATTAAATTGGGATCTTATTGTTATTGGTTTTAATTGCTGAATACAGTTTCTTCATTGACACTAGCTGTATGGAACTTGGATTTGACGGAAGTAAACTTTGAAGTGAAACAAAAAAAAAACCCTTTGATTTAACTCGATGCTCACTTCTTTTAAACTTATAATAACGTTTTGTGAGTTTGTAACAAAATTATAATTTTTCAAATACACATGTGATTAACCTATCTCTACGAAACCTGCCAGCTTGACTTGTTGGTTGGTTGGATTCACTATATTTACTTTAGTTATAGCAATTTATCTAAAAAAATATTTGAAAAAAAGAATTGAAAGGGAACGTTAAACCACCCATTACCACAAAAGGGTCTTTACAAGTGATGTAACTTAAGTAACCTCAAGCGAAATTGCTCACCAAATTATTACTCTTTTTCTTCGTAACTCAAGCTGGAATCGGGCAATCCGTTGCGTTGAAAAGAAATCGATTCATGTGTTGGTGATAGATGATAGATCATGTGTTGGTGAAACAATAACAATAACTACATTAACAATAAATTGGCAACAAGCAACGAATTAAAATGATTAATTTCATATATTTTCTGCAAATATTTTATTTTGCTAAATAAAATAAATAAGATAAATACTTGAACATGATTCATTTCATTTTATCAACTGGGCTATTTTGGAGAAATGCTTCTAGCGTACGATAAATAATGATAGATAGTACGATGGATAGGTAGATAATTGATTTTGTTATTTAATTTTTGCAAAAACTAATAACAAAGAAAACAAAGCATAAAGTATAAATATATGGCTAAAATATTCCTTGTACAGAATTGTTTTGGTGTATAACAAAAGATGATAAACTAATAAAGATGGTTCATGTAACACAATGTATTTCTTGTTGTTTTTTTTAATTAACTTTGGTGAATCAAGGACTAATGATTTCTGGCCATAGATTATGCACAAAAAAAAAACAAAACCCAAAACCCAAATCATACAGATGTAAAGAAAAATTGTACAAAGTTGAATTGAAATCCAGGTAAAATAGCCTACAATACACAGCTACTCATGCAGACTTAATCAATGCACTTAACTAATGCTGAGAGTTGCGATCAATTAATACTTTTAGCTAATGTGTTCTTTCCCAAATAAAATCGTCTGTGAAAAAGCAATCAGAAATTGTGGCAAGTTTTCGTCGTCCAGCTAATCTACCCGATTCCGTACAGACCGGTTGGACAGAGTGTCTATCGATCCAATTTGTGACTCGTTGGTAAATTGAATTTCCATTTGCACGTTACGGCGCTCGGTCGTTCGCGTTGGCCGACCAGACGAGATTAGTTCGAATTTTAATTCCAATTTCCGAAATTCCTACCTATCCTGGCATTCAGAATGCATCCCAGTATTGTGGGTATAGGATGGAGTAGCAACCCGCCAGAAGTTTATGCCGTTTAGAAACGGTGCGTGAAGGGGAGAATTCTTTTGGTCCAGGTCGGCAAAACTACAGCCCCGCTCCGTTCGAAAAGCATTGATCCGTAGCCGTGCTACATTTAGTTGAAATTCGTGAGGAAATAGGCCGTCTGGTTCCTATCGGACTGTGTGCTGCAAATGCGTTCACTGCCGGCGTGTGTTTTTGCAATGAGCTGAAAAATTGTTTAGACTAGCGTATTTCTCGAAACCATGCGATTGGGTGCTTTTTTCCGCAAAATTCACCGTACCATGCTGGCGATAAAAGGGCTACAAATTCCAGTCAAATTTATCTCCCGTTTGAACATATTTTATGAAGAATGAAATGGATGCACTCGTGCAGTGGAGCATAGCTAATCTTTACTGCGGTTCTTTGTACCATCGTTGAAAAAAAATAATGTAGGTTTTGCGTGCATAGTTTTAATAACTCAGCGATAAAATATTGTGCATTTATCGAATTTTTATACATTTGACACAATATTGACTTATGCTATTTTCCAGTAAATTAGAAACGCTTGTGAAAAGAACAATAATTACAATATATAAACATTCACATGTTTCACTGATCATGCCTTGTTTCACTGATCATCCAAACATTCTGCAACCTAATTGACCAGTAGGATCATCTTTCCACTCAAAGATTCGTGCCGGAAGAATAAACTTCGCTATGCCACGTACTGGCATGTCTCGTTCAAAGCCATTGTTTAGGATGGACGTCACGATTGCTTGGTCCGACGTTTGATTCATTTAGCACTGAAAGGATGCAATCGATGTTTGCATACAATCCAAAATGCATGCCACGCCAAGGTATGCACATCTACCTTTCGTTGTAATTTTCATTGCTTTACCCTTCGAGTAATTAGAGAAAACTTACACACATTTTTCGTGCTGGAAAAGGAGTGTTTGGCAGATGATGGAACGATGATGAGCTGTAACGAGGAATCTTGCAAACGGTGTTTGTATCGTGTTGTTCTACTACTATCTCAAGTTCATTGAGCAATGTAGCAATGTTTAATGTTTCTTTTGGATTTGATGAATAATGTTTGATAGTAGTATGATACATCTTATTTGATATAATGACCTATGCAATCATATAGGTCAGTATAGGTTTTCTACTATTAATTCATTAGTAACAGGCGACTAGATAGTAAATATACACAACAAGAGACTAGAGATAAATATACACAACAAGAGATCTAGATAGGAAATGAACGGTACAGTTAACGTGACGCCATGTAACGTTCTTCTTGTACGCAACCATGACGATTATGGTTTATTATTATACCGTACATTAAAATATACTGCGACCATTTCGCGCCATCAAGCCTACAAAAAATTCAAAATCGCTTTGTTTAAATAACTTCACGCGATCATATATGGTCTAGTGTTCAACAAATATCCTGCACAATTCGATGACATTTGATGAAATGCAAAATTTCCCGAAAATATATTTGCCATGTCACATTTTTTAATTGTTGGTACTAGTTAAATTTCGATGAATTAAATAAGCTTTAAAAACATATAGCTAACATAAGCTTGGGATAGAAAGAATGCAGGGAATTAAGCAAGAGCACCAAAAATTGCAGCATCATTATTTGATGAATGTAGATCGGTGATGTATTGCAGATATGGTTATGATGCTGAGCTGTTGGCAAGGTATATAATTTGTTGGTTGCATTTTTTCGGCAAGTCATCCGTTTTCTATTTAAGACCAACAAAACGGAAATTTCATCCTTTCTGAGAAACAATATTCATCATTCGGATTGCGACAATTGCGTTCCACCATATTGGAATTTACCATTTGTGTACAAATAAAGATGAATTTTAAAATCGATTTGATCAATCAATTCAATCAGTTATTAACATTTATAGCAAAATATTTATACTTTAGCCAAAAAACTCAATCCTTCATCAGCATTCCTCATCGAACCGGCCTCGATTCGGTATTTGTTTGCATATTTTTCAGGAAGAAATAATCTCTGGCTCTGAGAAAAATTTTTGAGGCTAGTTTGGCGTGTGGATTTGTATGGAGTGTTGCCAAATGTCAATGATCTAATGTTGATAGTATTGAGGATAGCGATATTGCTGGTTATGTAACTTACGCTGGTGGAGTTAATTTGACTACTACGGAAACTAAGCTTTAAAAATTCCAGCATTTATATTTTCTGCGGAGTTATTTTACATTTGTCAAGATCGCTAAGCACTCAACTGGTGAAGGAATGGCAATTCAATGAATAAAAAATCTTGTATTCTGTAGGTTATAGCATCATGACACTAACGTACCAAGACGCTGATGAGGCACCTCGCTAAACCCAATACCTGGGCTCGACTTGATCCAAGTGTTTTTCGATTTCATCTACTGGTAATGAGTAAACGTGGTATATTGTGATTAGAATATAAGGCCTTCGAGAATTGTATGCCATATGCATAGTGTTTAAAATTATATTTTTAAATAAAAATAGAAGTTTTGTATGCATGCTCAGTGGGTTCTGTTCTGCTCATTCGTTGACGTAACACCTACATTGTCATATCATACATTCATGGTACTTATAAATCTTATATAAATATCACATAACCGGATAGTTTAAATGCTTGTCATAGTTTGACAATCCAGACGAGAATCCATCCCATTCGGTCTTGTAGTATACGGCGAATCTTTCAATTAAACTAGAGGATTAGATAATTGAGAAAGGTTTAGTAAGTCTTACAAGCGGTAACGAAAAGCAAGTGATACATCCTTTCGCAAGAATTTAATTTCCAAACGGTAACATCAGACAACATTTAACTTGAGGAAAAGTCTTTCAGCCAGTATTCCGTAATTGGTACGTATCGTGATGCCACTTCAAAAGAAATTCCACCATAGCAAGCAGCGTGGTAATTACAGTGCAAGCGTTTTCGCAGGAAAAACAATCACCAGTACTTATCCCGGGCCTGTAAAAGATCACGAACCGACCGAGTTAAGAACGTCGAGAAATGGAATGATCAAAATGGTATTTTTTCACTCCATTTGAAAAGGAAACAATATCGCCGGTGAAAATGACGTCAAAAATGATGAAAAAAAGTCATTTCGCATACAATTTTTTTTTGTGCGCGCGCCCTGTGCGACCCAGTTTGGAGGCGTATTATCTGTAATTTTCCCATTTCCCAATCTACTCCGCTAAAAAGAAAATAATCTTTAGCACTCGTCTTACGGTTTGTGCTGTACCGAAAGCCCGACTGCGCTGCTATCAAGGTACGAAATCGAGAATCGTACCGTCGCAGACTGAACTGGAAATTCTTTATCGTACACTGTTTTATTTTATCCTTTTTTTTGGTGCGTCTGTTCTCCCTGGTACATCCTTTGCATAATGGAGTGGAAACAGGAAATAATCATTGTTCTGTGATGAGTTGGAACGGAAATCGAACATCTATTAAATATTACAGGCCGTTATTATTATCGATAGGATAGACATTATTTTGCTGGTCTTCCTTTGCACTCCATATTCCATTCTGCGTGAGCTTTATTTGTGACGCGATTAAAGCGTTCCGATGTAAACCATTGTATTGTTAAGAAAAGGGGCCACAATAACGACTATATAAACATTTACGACTTGAAATAAAGATTGAATAATGTTGGCAAATGTTTTAGTTCGCCTGCTGATAGTCAAATCGCCAGTATAGTCATCTATAAAAAGTGATTGGTGGAAAATCTTAAATGTAATATTCAACATCTTTAACAATATACATTTCAGAAAAAATGTCATAAGTCATATTTTGACGTAACTATTTTAAGCAAAAAAATATTCGTCAAAATTTGAAAAAAAAAATGAAAAAAGTTGAAAATCATGTTCTAAATCATTTAGTAAACAAAAGCTCTACACATGTTCTAGTAATTTAGAGAGCAATTAACGTACACTAGCAGTTTTCACGGGTTCACACTTTTGTGAATCGAATTAATCAAATGAACCCTTATTATTGAAATAAATTATGCGCTTGCTGAATTGATTATGAGATGAGAATAATTTAAAGCCGCCCGCAGTATGTAGGTGCTAGGACGCAAAATCTAGGGACCAGAACGCACGAGCTGCTGGTACATTCGGGCAGGAACTTTTCAGTTAAGCCAGCATTATACATTCCGCACTGGTGTGCCCAAGGAGCCATGGAAGCTAATCAGTGCCGGCTAGTGGCGCTGGATTTGGGACGGTTGGTCTCCATCCCACGCATCGTTCACGACGAAATTCTTCTTAGTAGGTTTCCTGGAACGAACGCACCAGTAAAGAGCGGATTGCCTGCTTTTACCGTGCAATACTTACCAAAACCGCTTACAGTTTGGCCAAGCTCACATTGATGGAAAATCGTTTTCCCTTCTTGTCCTGAGTCGACATTCGGGTGAAGACTCGTTACGCCCCAGAGCAGCTGGAACGTCTCAAATTCCCGCTTCCCTTGCTCCTACTTAGCAAACCTCCTCGTGAAAGGCCATTATGAAAGGCCCATTCAGGCAGATTCGTCCAGCAGTCCGGCAATCGCTCGTTGAAATGAACCCATCCGTGGCGATTAGTTACCAGCTGGTGAGCTTACTCTTCCGTCGACAAAATCTAATTTCGATGATGAGAAGTTCTACGCTGAGTCCCATCGATCCTTACCTGATTCGATCGCTGCGGCAAAGGGGGAATTTTGCCCCACCGACGATGCCCACACCGTACCGACCGGTCGGTGTAAGGTTGTTCACAGTTTTCCGGACTTATCGGACTTGTGGTAGAGCTTACGGTCCCGCACGAAGACTTAATTAGCTCCTGCAATAATAATCATCAGCATCCCATGGCGGCCGGGAACATCAACTGGCCAGGTGGTGCGTTCGAGTAGCCGATCGTCCTTCGTCTGTGATTTTGATGGTTACGCGCCAGGAATATTGAAGGAAAGTCAAAGTTTCTCACCCTTAAAGATTATCATTGTCGCTCGAAATAGTGATCCCGCCGAGCGAACCAGGTGATATTATGTCAAATTAATTAACACTTCCAATACTACACGGTACATTAGGCGATAACTTTGCCTCGAATGCTGGAACCATCAACCATCAACGCCCCTCTAATTTGTCCCGACACGGCCAAGTTGGCGCTGGGATGCCCCAGGTGAAGGTGGAAGAAGTGGTGGTGATAGTCTGTTTGATCAACCAGCTTTCAGATCTCCTTGCCTGTTGCTCGATGCAGGTGAAATTTAGTGGTAAACTAATTCACTTTCCCCGAATGCTGAGCCCAGTCAGCGAGGAAGAGATTTCGGCTGTGAAAGACTACAGTTAAGATAATGTTACGAGCTTGTCAACACTTTCGTGAGTTGTTTAATAATACTGAATCGTCTTTCTGCGCTCGTTTCTTATAGCTTTTCTTTCGCTTGGATTTTGTCAGTTTCACAGTTCTGGTCAGTGCCAGACAAACAAGGGCTGCAGTTGAAAGTTGTGTTTCAAATGTGTTTATTTCATCAAATGGCAAACTCCATCTAATTTTGTATACATATTTGGAGATGAATTTATCCTCTTTTATCTACCTAGAGTGTGAGTGTGCCTTTCATGGGTGCGTCTGTGTGTGTGTGTGTGTGTGTATGTGGTTGTGTTATTTTTGTTTTGTTTTGCTATCAAAGAAACGTATCGAACATATGCGCCGGTACCGGTCGAAGCGGTTGAAGAAAACTAGCGCATGTGTCTCGTGCATTGAATGATTCAATTCCGAACCGACACCGATTCAAACCAGGGCGATCGATCGGAAGCAAAAAAGCAACGCGCAAAGGAAAATGCAGTCCGGCTTCTATTGCCACGGTATGCTTCAGTTGTTTCGCCATCGGTTCCATACGTGCGATTCCCCGGTCGGCGGATCTTACGCTCGTTCGGTTGACGCTGGGAGGGGCATTATATTCCCAGCGCCCGGCAAAAGAGCGGGAAGAAAATTTAATCCAGGCTTGCCGTCGACTACACTCGGTTGATTTGTTCTCTTTCATATTACCGAACCATTCGTTTGCGGAGGCATGCATGTGTGTTGTGCAGAGCACTTGCCTAAGGTATGTATGATGAATCAGAATGCTCGCTATGAATGAAGATATTTTCGATTTTGTCTGTACGGTTTTATTTTTGTGAGCGTGTGTGTGTGCACTGCTCGCCTTTCTTTAAGCTGCTCCCAGGACACTTAGCGTCCTAGCTCCGTGTGGTGGATGCAACGATGGGGTAAAGGTGCAGTTCGAACGGAGGTGCCGTTTTGCAGCAAATGAAACAATAAATTTCCCCGCAACTGCAGGGCACTACTGCGCGGGGAGCGCGGAAAGGTTTCGCTGGACAGTGCGACGTGTGGCCGTGCCCGGGTGCATCATCATACGTGCGAGATTCCATTTGGCGCCCGGTATGCCAAATTGCGAAACTTTGTGCTAGCTGGGATGGGTGGAAAAAACGATCGTTTCACAACGCCGGCCCGGAGCAGCGCCACGGGCCGAACGATGGGATGCCGTTGGTCGCTGCAGGATATTTCTCTGTCCACCGGAACGCCGGGAGCAGCACCGATCGCTCAGCAGGTAGAGCAAAGTGGCCAGGTGCAATAATAATAGTATGCACATGCTGCGCCGTAACGTTCGGTGACCGACGGTGCTGGGGGCCGCATTGTGCTGCATTGCCGCTGGATGCTCACCTGCAAAAGAAGGGGAAGGGTGGTGGGCGATATTTTTTTGTTGTCTTTGTTGACGGCCATTGTATGGTTGGTGTATTTTCGCTCGCGCGAATGTTTACATCACGCTCGTAAAGGCTTACAAGGGACAGATTTATTCAGAAGGTGGTTTGTTTTTGTGCAAAACAATAAACGGTAGCTAAAACGGGATCCCTGCAAAGCAACTCAATTTAATGCTGCGAAGGCATTTGCGTTTCGAGAGTTTATAGAAATAGCTATTGCACGGGTTGTTTATAATTTATATAATGGAACAGATGTAGAAGGGAGGGCGTGCAAGATTGAAAATAATATCGCTTTAAACAAATGTGTTATCTGACTACTCGTTTTTTATAATATAAATTACACGATTCGAAATTCTCCGTAAGAGTACAAGCAATGACCCCAACACAAACACGAATGAGCGTTATCTGTTGAACTCCTTTCGTTAAAGCATGATTCAGAACGTTGGTCTTAAATTCATAACTTAAGCATATCTCTAAAGATGATCCCATATTGCAGTAGCCGGTGATGCAGTACACAAACATGTGGCCTAGAAAACGATCATGTATCAGGAAGCACAACGCCTTTACCGTTTCGGTCGGCATACCACTGTGATGCATATACGGGACATGCGTCCAACATAAATAGTCCTGGATTCTCAAGCTGTCCCATAAAAAAACGGTTCTCAAACAAAGCTGGATATAAATCGAATTTTACAAGTTCCTGCTCAGGGAACTGACTCGGAGCCCGGGTGTGTTGTGTTGATTTTTTAGCTCCGTTTCACTTCACCCGAAAAGATGCGACAGGAATACGTTGATACGTGTAATCCCAGGCGCTTAAAACCAACCCAATGTCCTTGCCGTCAATAATCCGGCCCACTGTGTGCCGGGGGAGGCACTGGGCACAGACGGAAACGACCCTTATGTAAATGAGACGATGCTATTTGGAGAATTAACTTCAACCGGGTGCCTCTGGTCGAAGAAACACGCACGAGCATACGTGGGGCAGAGGTGGATAAGAAAGTTGGAAATGAAAAGTATGTATAAAAAAGTACAAAAAAAACTGAATACAACAAAATACATGCAAACGATCCAAAACGAAGCACGATCCATTTTGCCGCTACGTGCCTGCACATTCATCCATGTGGTACTTTTGTGTCTTTGTGTGTTCTGCGAGTGTGTCCAGGAGAGAGCCTCCTCTTACACATATCATGGCATTATGACGCTTCTTTACACCCATTGCAATGAAAATTGTGGTGTTTTTTCCTTCTTGCTGCTGTACGTGTGCTTCCGTTTTTTCACCCCATGCATGGTGGTCTGTATTACACTTGCTTTGTGCATTCGCAGGCTTGGAGCAGGGTTCCGTATGCAAGTGACTATGGTTCTACCTCCTGTCTTCATCGCCATCCCTCCCCTATATGATCAAATACAATTCGTATGTTGGCTCAAGTCAACCATAACTTACCACTAATTACATGAGCATAGACGCTTGCAGAGCGGGCCATCGTCGGTACACAGGTGTAGTTTCCGGTATCGCCCTGAATAGCTCGCTTTATCTTTAATCTGTGTCCGCCCGTATCCGCCGGCAAAGCAGCCACAGCACACAGCCGAAGAAGAAGAAGAAATAACCGCAGGGTCCACAAAAACGGTGCAGTGCCGGCGCGCACATGTTGGTTTGGTTTGTGTTGCGGATGCGGATTGTGGCGGAGGTCCAACATCAATATTATCGTCCAATCCCCACCCCAGGTGTGCAGGAGAGAAAAAGAGGAGGATCGAGATTAACAACCAAAGCTATCACCGAAAACCACAATTCGGAACATATTCACCACCGTCGCCCGTGGTCGTCGTCTCGGTCCCGGGTCTGGCTAGCGCCGTCAAAGGTGGAATGCAATTGTCTAGTTACCTGAACCAGTGCAACCATTGCTGGCTGGGTGATATTTGCATACTCATGTATATTACGGAGCACTCATCTCACCCTTTTAGCAGACACCCACTGGCTGCCCTGCTTAGCTACACAGTACAAACCTCCTAATTCTGCACCCATAAAACCCTTCTTTACTCGCCGAAACACTCCACCCCCAGCGCACGGGTGTGAGCGCAATCCTGGAAGAATGCACCGTTGCGTGAAGCATAAAGTTCTGGGAGCGCCTTACAAAACCGAGCTCGGTGCAGCTTTTCATCCTTGCGGGAAGTCATCATTGGCCGGAGAGGAGCCGGAAAACAAAGGTGCCGGTTGGGTTGCGTTTGAGCTGTAAGGATTTTGTTTCTGTGAAGTTTGCTAGCTGCAATTGCAGCCATGATGCAATCGTACACTCGGATAGCCGAACGGGGTTTCGTAATTGCTTTCTCTGCTTCTCGCTGTTCCTGAGACGTTCGGAATAATAATGGTAAGTTTGAGGAAGATGGGTCGGCCATGGGGTTATTTTTATGATATAGTTTCATTTCCTATTGTAGCTCACCCTGCTGGGTACATCATTGCGACTATAATTGGAGAGATATCTACTTTAAAAAGGAACAGAGCTGGACAAGAAACTTTGGATCCGAACACAGACTTCAGGGTGATTTAACTTTATCTCTTACGAAATGGCAAAGGTTGATTAACGAAACCATGCATTGTTATTTAGCTTAAAACTTGTGTGCATTGTTCAGAAACATCCAACGCCACGGTTTAGGATTGCGCTTTATCTTGAAGGGATTTCACTGAAGGCTGATAATTACAAATGAAAGGAATCATTCATTAAATTCACAATCCCTCAGCCATTCCAATATTCACAATTGTCTTCGAAGCTAGCGAATTGACCTCAGATTTCAATCACAGCCCTAACACAACACCACCGTGACGAGCTGTAACCGTTCGTGACAAGCGCCGACTAAACGACCGAGACGACGCATATCGTACGGGGACGGGTGGATGGAACTGTGCAGAAGAGGCACAGCGGCATTCTTGTTCAATTATTTCGCTCTGCTACACTTTTATTATTACCTAGATGTCAGGGCATCTGTCCAATCTGTTTCGATGGTGATCCGTCCACGATCGCCCGAATGGATGTCGTTTTCCTGTGCGAGGGGCTCCACCAGCGTGTTTCCTGCAAAGGCAACAAAACCGTACCGGCACAGAATCACGTCAGATGAGAGCGAAATAAATTAAAGACATGTCTGCAGACAGTTAGTGCTGGCGGGCAGCTGATTTCGTGAGGCGACCTGGCAGTACCTACCCTTGTACCAGAAAACCGTGCCTAGTTCGTGTGGTCCTTGCTGGATGACGCAAACCATGGTTATCTCACTGCCCGATTTTATGAATATGTCCGACGGTCCCAATATTCGTGCACGCAGCTCTGCGGTGTGGCATGGCAGGAGAAGAAACGCATAACATATAAGCTTCCGATGGTACGATACGATAATTTCAAATAGAGGGTAAAGTAACCAATCGTAGGGTGAATTGTTCCCGTGTCTGTCCAACTACTAACCTAACCTACTGCATCATTGGCATCGTTTTGGTGGCTTCAAAAGTTAATTTAGTCGAACATTGATATTTTTGGTTACGTTTGCTCTACCTCACTAGCAAGCTTACCAGTTCTGTTTGAAAAGCAAATTCCCACGAGCATTTGGAACTGCGGAAACTGCTCGCACCCGGAAGAGTTCAACACGCTAAAGTAAACTAAACTGTGTTGCGTTAGCACCATAGTTGCTTCTTTTGCAAAATGCCACAAAAAGCCCGTATCCCGTTGGGGCCGACTCGAATGAAATCATTTTCCAAATTTAAATAAACACTTTTCCAACCTCTTTTGCCTGGGCGAAAAGCGAAAGAATAAAAGAGCTGGGGGAAAATATCCCCCCCCCCTTTTGGCTGGGTATGTATGTTGGGAAACAGAAAAAAAAAACACAAATCGCCCAACATCAACAGGAATGTGTTGACTTTTCTATCCCACCACCGTTCGCCGTACAGTGCGGCGAAGTGAAATTGCGTTCGAACAACGTTTGCGAACGCTGCAGCGAAAGGCGGCACACGGCAACACCGGAAGAGAGATTTCGCATCAGAAAAGTTCGGTTTTCCGACAAACTAGCCATTTTTTTCAGACTACGTGCGTCCTGTCTGTGCGTTTGTGGGTGTGTGTGTGTGTGTGTACTCACCACCAAAACGGCACAGTTTATGTGCAGCAAAAGTGCAAGAAAGGCATCGTCTTCGAGTCCTGGCGACACTGTGCCTTTGGCAGGGCAGGAAAGATAATGCCGGGGAAGACGTCGCGTTTGCCGTGCTGAGCCGGGATGTGCAAGCTGGGAACAGCAACGGGCGAGGCAACCGACAACCGGTACGGAGATGTCGGAACCCCTTGGGCAAATATTTAAATGAAACTTCGACCGGCCGAAGCTGTGCGCAAAGCGGTGCGTTTTTGGGAAACCATTTAGGCAGATGACAACTCCCGTCCTATGGTGTCGCTCGGTGTGTTGGTATGTGTGTGTGTACTTATAGCCAGCGCTCGGAGAAAGTTTGGTGTTCGGCGTGAATGTTGTTTGGTCGTGTTGTTTGTCAACTGCCGTGGAGCGAACAACGGCAGCAGGGCAGGTCGTGTGCAAGTTTTCCAATGATTTTTTTGCCCATCCGTTTGGCGAAAATTCATGAAGCGTGAGAAAAACTAAAGCCATAAACAAACAAATTGTTTTCCGTCTGCCCAAATTGACATCTGACGTGCTCGGTGGCTGTGGGGCATGTGTACGGGTCGCAATCGGTAAACAGGTTCATTTGCCTACCGGACAGATGCTGGTCCGCTCCGATCGGTATGTGGCGTCGGTGGCATGTGGGTATCCGCTGCACAGCAGACGGCTTAGACGCCCGCTGATGGATGGGAGTGTCTATGAGCATGTTATCAACACCGACCTACATCAAATTTAACACCACATTTCGACGCCTCCGGAGCCGAAAATGAGGGTTGCGCGCGATAGCGAACGGTCACGCGTGGAGCATATTACAATGGTCGGAAAATCAATTAACCCGTCCTCTACGTACTACGGCGCACTTGGTCTCGGGCGAAAGTAAAAGCTCAGCACTTTGGCCCTATAATCCGCCACTAACTCCTATCGTTCGGGGCTTATACGGCGGGCTTTCCGTCTACCGATCCGACTGGACTCGGGTGCATGCCTGTGAACCATTTCGCACCCTCCCTCTACTGCTTTGGACACACAATGGAGCTTTCATTACGAATCACGCCGAGAGCGGCAGGGCGTTGTTACGGCACCGTAGCCGTTAAAGTGTGGTACGGCCCAAGCGGTACCCAAGCCGTCAGGTTAATGGGCAGACAGAAAACATAGAGACAGTGAAGGCTTGAGACACACTACACACACCCAATGAGTGTCTTGCTCATTTAGCCAATCAGTGTTGCTCGTAAGCAGGTTATGGTAGGGGAGTAGTGATTAAACTTTTACGCTTAGCTCCAGCACTGGGTGGCTCTAATGTGGGCCGCAAAGCACGGCCGGGACATTAAGCGGCCCACCGTATTGTTGGGCAAGTGTTACAATAATTATAATATTTTTAATTCGAAGTTTTTGCGAACTCACGTTGAAAAAATCAAGTCGAGAAAATGAAGAAATTTTTTTTCTTAAAATTCAAATTCAAACCGAATGGAACGCAAGCTACGATTATTTGAGAGAGCAATATTTCAAGGCTTCAATGCTCAAACCTTTCTTTTTGTTTTGTTCCGAGCTTCAAATTCACGTGAAATCATTATTACAACAAAATATGTAATGATATTTAAATATATCTGCTTTTGGTTCGTTCCCTGTAACTCAAGGTGTCTTTGGATACGAAGAACATGGGAACAAAATCATACAGACCAAATTGTGCTACGACGTAATATCTGACGGTATTTTAATGTAACACGCATGCCAGAAGATGCGGCACCGGGGCCATACGTACGTCCTCCTTAAAAGGTTTCGGTAACCTTTGGTATGTACGTATGCGTTTTTGAGCATGATGAAGGTGTACCCCGTTAGTGCACACTCACACACGTACAGGCATGCATATACCACTCCATCCCCATCAGGACCATAGTCGGATAGCCGAAGGACAAAGTTATTAAATTTACGTCTCAGCAGTGAGCAGTGCAAAAAAGGAAAGAAGCCAAACACGACAAGGCCAATTACGCCCTGTGGCTTTGAGCTAAACCAGTACACACACACATACACTCACATACACGGGCACCTACTACTGAGGCTCGTGTTCGCTTTTTTCGCATGAAAACTGGTGCCCCATCCGGACATCCTCGCAATCCTCCATGGGGTATGAGTTGCCGCCTGCCGACCTGTACGTTGTGAATGAAATGTGAACAGTTGTGTGCGTGAGCGGGATGCTGCTGTGCTCCTTGTTTATTTCATGCCCGGGTGAGTTTTTAAATTAAATTAGATGATTTATTCTGCAAACTTGTGCTCTACTTTCAGGCTGAAATGCATCACCTCAAAAAAGTTTTTGCCACTGAAAGCCGAGGCGTTAGCCGTTGAAAGGAAAAGGTTACCCGAGGTGATGCTGCAACAATGTGAGAAGGGTGAAGCCCAAAAGTAAAAAAAAAAATGGAGGACGCAGGGTTTTTGAGGTACCAGTTATGGTTTCTGCTGCCAGCGTTTCGCTTCTCTGACCAATTACCAATCCCACAACATAATAACCTCCGCTTGTTGTAAACTCACCAATTACATTCAACACATATGACAGGGACATTTTCGGTTCGGTGTTGATTTGGCATTCGTACACGCCCGAGTCTCGAGTTTGGGGGTATTTTATCTGCAGCGTCCAGTTGACGGAACCTTCCGGCCGTATCACCTACGGTAGTAGTGGAAGAGAAAAAAAGTAATCGGCAAACGGAAAAGGGGTCAAAATTCCACTTAAACTTCTACGTAGGGTGTGCACTAATTGATTGGATTTTCCACACCGGCACCTGCGGCCAGCCAGCCGGGAGTTGGCGTATGAGTGGTGGAAGCTGAGCTTTTTTTGTACCTAATCAATTTTGACTGTGGAGAAAGTTGTGCCCAAAACGTACCTGAAATCGTTGGTCCGAGGTGTAGGTTGATGCTCCCATCGTAAGTATATGCAGATCACGCTGCCGAATCCACGCAACCTATGCAAACCGTAAAATTCCATCAATTTATTCAGGTTTTCAATTAACACTAGCGTTTAATGAAAGATTGATGATGTATAATTTAATTACATTGTGGTGTGGCTCTATTCACGACTGCTCCAGTATCTGGACGCAGTCATCGAATAGCAGCCGCATCAGGTTTGAAACTATTTGATTAGTGTTTCATTTGATGGAAACCATTTTTGGCACGGTATGTTAAACATCAAAGGCATTTGCTTTTAGGTGAACATACGCTTTTTGCTCTGTGTAGTAGTAAATAATTGATCGTTGTCTTGTATAATGATGTACATTTTTTGTAACAAGGTTTTATATACTCCCCAAGCGGTTGTTACATTGAATAAATGGTGCTGGATGGTTCATCCTTGCTAGAACACACGTCCCTGCTCATGCTTGATTGTAGCACGTTCAGGCAGTATTTTCCAAAATTAATTTAACTTCGTTTATCGATTTCAATGTGGTGTGAGAATCGATTCTCGAGGTATCGGAAATTACGCACACGGCACAAGGTATGCCTGGGCGCAATGCGTATGGGCGAGCAAGCAGTCATTGAGCGAGCGAGAGATACAACGAGATCAACTCTCGGAACATGTTCGAGAACAAACTGGCAGCAGTACTCACATCCTGATCGCCAAGACGCTCCACCCGGCAGTGCAGGAACCCGGTCTGGCCCACGGTTACGGTGAGATTGCGCGGCACGTCAAAGTCAAAGTACGGTTGCAATGCTTCCGACTCCTCGGTCGTGGTGGTCATTATAATGCTCGAGCTGACGGAAACTGTGCGTAAGGAAGAGAGGGAGAGAGAGAGAAAGAGAGAGAGAGAGAGAGAGAGGGAAAGGAGAGAGGGGAGAAAAAACGAACAGGGCATACGTTGAGACAAAGAAAATATATGAATATTCTATAAGCGATATAGCATCCATCAGGGCAGGGGCAGAGCGTGGTTCGCAACATGATACAGACGTGCAAAAGAACAATATTGAATAAACAGCACGTTAGCAGGGCACGGTTTGACGGAGGAACCGTCTCGTAAACACACACTGTACACCTTTGCATCTGCCATGTGCGGGCGGTAAAAAAAGGAAGTAGAAAAAACTGAAAAAAAGAAATAAAAGTTTTGCTGAGCGTGGGCCCAACGCTTTTTGAAGGTAGATCGGCGTAAACGAATGCTTTCTGTGGAATCTTATAAAAATTCAGTACTGTCAGCGATAGTGAGACAATAACAAAAGGGAGGTTTAAATGAGCAGAACACTGATCAAACGATAAGCGGGACACCATCGGTGATGGTTCGAAAAACGTTCTTGAAAACAATGTAAATATCGCCCGAATTTATATTGCACACGAATTGTTGTGTACGCTTCAATGTCTGGTGCTCATATTGGAATGATTTTTTTCTTCTGTGTATTTCGGTACGACTCTACAGCTGTGAGTTTATGTAAAACGATAAATATTTGTTCATGAAATGTGAGTCAGCATTAACTCAGATATATTGGTTTTTGAAAGCAACAAAACAAAATATAACTTATTCCTATACATACGGATGTACTAAGAACGTTATACATATTTCTATTCAGTCATTAAGCTCTTTTTCATTTTGTTTCACCTTAAAATACCCTATTTGAAATAAATATTAATTTTTCATCGTTATGAAGTTATAAAACAATCAAATTTGAACCGGAACCTGAGTATTGGTATTGAGAAATATTTTGGAGATATTATTGGATAAACATTGTCTTTTAAAAGTATTATTAGGAAAATACATAAACGAAAATTTTAAGAATGTTAAGAATTTAATTGCAATTGCTATTGTTCACAGCAATGAACGAAAAACTCATCCGTTGCAGTAACCAAGTACGATTTTAAAGGCATATTATTTTTAAAATATAAAATAATAACAGTGGTACAGATTGCAATCCAACAACAATATTACTAGATGTTGATAGTAGCAGATCAAGGAAAATAACAATAATAATCATAATACAGTAAGTTCTGTTGCTTTGAAATCAAAGTTGCTGGGGTTGCATATCTCTAATAAGAAAACAAAAAGACAGATACGTACCCCAAATGATACATGATGCTCGTAGAACATTTTCTATGTGCATTTTCGGTGTGCACGACTTGCTATTACGGTTTCTTGGCGCTTAGTTGTTGTGTCATGAACTTTACTTTGAGTTGCCAATGCCATGCTGATTGGGGGCCAATTGTATATTGTGACTAGATGTCGGCATTTCTTTCCGTCATCGCAGAGAGATTAGAACGATGTTGGATGTATATAGCTGTAAAAGAAAAACACAAAAAACATTTCCTTTAAGAGCTAAATCATGCAGTTGAGTTGATTATTAATCAAAAGATTTAAATTTTATCATTTATTTAATCACTTTTATGCTATTACATACTTAGTTACAATGTGTAGCTATGGTACTAATAGCCTTACTACTAATAACTACTTATATTAAATAGCTTAGCAGCTGAAACAATCCAGCAAAACCTTGATGTGTCCCCAAACGTCTGGGGCCATTTCCTGGAACGTTTTCGATTTCGAGGTTATGAAAACAATTAGAGCGTAACACTATAAGTGAAGCTTTTGCTCAGGTCACCAGAAGCGAGTGGAGTGAAAATAGCTGCAAAACGAGCAGAAAAGCAGCGACGATTCAATCTTCTATTTTCAGCTCCTGGTTGCCATTTTCTAGCCTGGGATCCAGTGTTAGCTATTTGGCACCGAACACATTCTGCCCAGGCGTCATTTAGCTTTACTGGAGAGCCCTTTTCCGGTTTCTGGGCCGGGCCAGTGATAGTGATCAAATTATTGTGCGACAGGCGGGAATGCTCTGGGCACCTATTTTAGCACCTTTCGTGTGAAAATTGGGAATAGAAGATGCTACCACCGACACGATTGTGCTTTTTGCCGGTGAACGGCCGCAAAGGTGTAGACGGAAAAAGTTGTTCGTGTCCGTTAGAAAGGGTGTCCGGTTGCGAAAGCGGGTACAGTTCTTAAACATTCTTTGCCAAATAATTTGCCAAAAATGTTTTTGTTGTGTGTGTGTTGTCAATGTTTGTCAATGTTTGCAACCAACTCGTTCTGATGGGTGTTGAAAATACTTTTACATTTTTTTTGAAAATCGTTCTCCATAAAATATCGCTGCAAAGCGCTGAACAATGGAAAATGAAAAGAAACCAATTATGGATGCACAAAACGAATCCGCTGGAAGCAATCAAACGTATTTTCGATGAAAGCATTCCCAACGCTAAACAGTGCACTACCATTTTACATCCCTAACGAGTGTAGGATGTGATTTCGAAGCAAACATGTTTACATAAGAATGCCACATCAAGGGAACAGAGCCGAGTGAACAAACAATTTTGACGAACAAAAAGCTGTCTCTGCATCGAACAACCGAACAGTAAGAGAAAAAAAACACACAATCCTCAGTGAAAACCTCAAAGCTGCTGCAGAAAGCTCGTCTATCCACTGGTTGTAACGAGTACGTCGATGTTGTACGGAATAAAGACACAATATACCGCTTGCCGCACCACGTTTTGCCTATCAAAGCCGGATATCTCATTGATGTACATCGAGTAATTGAGTTGGTCGCCACTTTGTCGCCTTCCGGACCATTTGAGAGCGTGTTACGGTGGGTTCGCAAAAAAAGCCCCTCACTTTGGTGAAGGATAGTCGAAGCGCATCGAACAGCGTACCGGCAAAGCTCTACCATCCGCTCCCCCGACAATGGCAGTTGTGGCAGATTTGCCGTACACACTGCGACGTATTGCATCACCAGCGATGTCTACAATTGTGCTGAATACACCCGCGGCCCAGGAGATGCGGGTCCGACATTTTGTTGGTTCGACATTGTATTGCGCGTTGCCGTACGCTCGTTTCGACTTTACCAATAAATAGCAATGTGCTCGGCAACTGCTCGATAAATAAAGCGTTTGCCTTGTACGAGTGCTCTTCGCCTTCGCTATTGCTTCGCCGGACGGATATCCCGGATGGCTTCGCGCCTATTATCTTCCGCGGCTGGGCCGTCCGGAAATTTATTGGCGCGCACGGAAATCGATATGTTACATTTGTTCGCTTGTTTTTATTTTATTTTTAACACTGTTGTTTTCGTGCGCTCCAACGATTCCCTGTATCTTAATGCGTTTATCAGTAGGGGTAGGTTGGTGTGTGTGTGTGTTTTTTGTGTTGTTCTGTACTCATTCTACACATTCTCCCCCTGTAGTTCAAGGCGAAAAGCAGTCAACAGCGGCCGGTTTTCTTCTCGCGGTTCGCTGCAGGTTTGTTTTGCAGCGTGGCGGCTAGAAATAAGATGGGCCTATAAAATTCATTGGAACCCAGCGGTGATAAAAGGCACGACCGTGAAGCAAGGATGGAACGGGCAGCTACACAACCTTGTATATGTCAGGGATGGCACGTGGGCAAGGACGAGAGCAGGACGGCATGTTTTATGATTTGTGAGTCGATCGTAACCTAGAGCCCAGCAGCACATCGTTGTGCGTTTGGGGCACAGTGTCAAACAACAAGGTTGTCAACGAATGTAACGGAAAGCAATGCGGGCGGCTTCCGATACGCACTGGATGTGATCAACAGGGTGGAAGATGATTGTAACGACACTATCAAAGATTTAGTGCTTTGCATCGGAATTGAATTGTATCGGTTCGTTGGTGAAAGCGGTACTTCCGATCGCTGACATGTCAAGTGATCGGAGAGATGAATAATTAGAAGCCGAATGTGCAAGCTTTCAATATCATTTCAAAGTACGCTATGTGCCATTGAAATTGAATAAAAATACATTGTTATCTTCAAAACTGGCTGCTGTGGAAAACAAGAACGTAAGTGTTTAGTGACATAATATAGGATTTAATACATCGACAATTTAAACAAAAAAAAAATTGTTTCGTAAATTGTTGAGGATTCATTTTTATTACTCTGGAAAACTGTTGCTATAGTTTTATATTTGGTTAAGGAAATAAAAAAAAAGTATTCTAAATCCAAAGTATATCTCTGAATCCCAGAATTATAAATGAAACTAAGAGAAAGATTAAGTATTGAGCAACAATAACCACGAGGAAGCTTAAAGCTTTCTGCGTGTAGTCAAGCCTTAAAATTGTGTAGGATTCTACGATTTATTAAAAAAAAATCAAACATCTCATAATGTGATAGTCATTATCATAGATCTTCTACAGACATTTGTTAATTTCACAAAGACGACTTCAGCTGTACATATATGTAGCTTAGCTGTGCATTGAGTTACATAAAACTTACTTAAAAGCTCATGCTAAACAAATCTAACATTTTCAGTGCAAAATTTTGATAGCCTAAAATTATCGTTTGATGTCCAATAGAAAAACTTAACTTGGATTGATGTTTTTGCATCCAAATCTGATGTATTAAAAAAAAGTCATGTTGTACTAATTGCTCCCTCACAATGCAAGTTGTGCAATTTTATTTATCTACTTCATATATGTTGGACATATTTAATAAAAATTCAACTAAATATTGGTATTAAACAGAGGTAATTATCACTTGAAACTATTATTTTTAGGAACGTATTCTTTTTTAACATAAATAACTCAGCCATATTTTTAGAATGCTAAAAGGCGCATTTAGTTTACTGATACTACAAGACAATCCTGGATATGGAACGTTGGACTTGCAGACGTTCCTTACCAGACATTTTATATGTTCTATAAATACCGTATCCAAGCAGCGACTACTTCAGCTGAAAAATGCTTGCTGTAAAGCTCAAAAAAGTTATTCCATAGCAATAAAAACCAACGCAAAAAAAGGTTCATTGTTCGAGGTGAATGAAATTTCGGACACAGCTCAGGTCATCCGTGGTTCTTACTTTCTCAAAAGTCACACATTCCTACTCTACGCGAATCAAACTGGATCCCATTTTCCATCAGTCTATTTTTATCCACTTTTATATTCTTCTTTCCCTCCCATCGTATATCCTCTCTTGGGTTTCTAACGCGATAGTACAAAACCATTATAGGAAAAAGATTTAATTTCAGATAAAAGAATCGCAACATTTTTACATGTTCCAGGTACTGGAAAAGCATATTTTTGCTTTTTGCCGTCCCTGCTCGCCAACATCCGTCATTTGCGGGAAGGCAGAACGCATCCTGCGCTTGGGCTATTAGCTAAAATTCTAGCGAACGGAAACGAGCGTTATGATGGACATTAAAAATTACGTTAATGTGATCCCCGACGGGTCAACCATGGTGTAGCGTTTGTCATATCCAGCCGGTTGGTAATGTGCTCATTTGCATGCGTAGCGTGCGGAAGAGTCCTCGCATACTCCATTAGTGGGCAAATTAAGTGAACCTAAAACATAAGTGCTTCCAGAAGCTCACGATGTAAACATCTTGCGTCTGTGAAAGCGACTGGACCGCTGGGTATGGGGCCGTAAATGGATTTTCGTTTTCATTTTATGCCGTGAAATCAGATAAGGTTTGCTAAATAAAACAGCTCATTTGTCTGCAATTGACGTTTATTATAAAAAAGCTCCTTTCGAAAAAAAAGTCTTACATTTCCTGCATTAAAGTTTACTTTATGCGTTAGAGCACAAATATTAGAAAATTACTGCTTTGTTCTATTGTTAAACTTATTTTAGTTCTTTTTATTGTTTTAAATATAATGTCAATTAAAAAACACACTAGTCCTTGCTCACGGCGATGTTAATACTAAAAAAACAAAAACAAACATTTCATGAAATACTTACTTCTCTTTACGATGTGTTTTATTTAAATTCTTCTTTTATTTTATTTCAATCTGAAAGGCTCTTAGTATGTTTTCTCAGGCATGATACAAGAACCAAACACTCCTTTGTTGTTTAATCCAGTATGAACTACACTTTATCCGATCACAATTACAACTCCGTTTCGCAAACAACACTAAAGAGATAGGTTTTGCTGTGTCGAATATATTGAATGCACTTCCCACAGTCACTTCCACTGTAATCCATTAGTTGATAATTACGACGATGCATTCCCATCTGACGCTATTTGCTGTCTCTTTCGATGTGGCAAAGATATTCTTGATTCTGTCACTCCCATATGCAACTCAATCAATATGGTATCGAGAAGTGCATCATGCTTGGTACGCTCCATTCAATGAAACAATCATCACAACGAAAATTTAATTATCCACCAACCAGTCGCACGATCTTGAGTGATTTGCTTTGCAGTGCTTGAGTACGATTTGGACACAAGTGACGTTTCGTTCAATATCACTACGAAAACTTTCAATAACCACACACTGCGTATTTCCATCCACTAGGTCACATTTTTAGTATTATTTTTCTACTTCTCTTAGCTCTTCTCACTACGAATAGCCATGCAGTTAGGATAGCAGAATTGGTATTTCAAAATCGATTCGAGCACGGTTCATATACGTGTCAACTTCTACCGACTACGGGCGCTACACTGAGCCGTAGCTGTCATCTGAGCAGTTTTCTTAGCCGCCCTATTACTTCGATGCCAATTTTCTGCTGAACGCTGGAAAATGATCAACAAACCTGCTCACCAAGCTCGCTCTCAGCTGCTCTCACGCCATTTGATTGTCATCTCTTGGAATTGTTCCTCTCGCAGCGCATCGTTTGCGAGAAAGCACTCATGAGTTGCCTTTTCGCTGCTCTTGTTGAGGTAGGCTAAATCCAAGAGGAGCAAAGAAGCTGCATGTTGTTCCCTATGCTACCCAGCTTCTTCAGTTGAATTTCCTAACACAAGCACTCAAACGCTCGTTGCATTTGAAGTGAGCACCAATGAAATGCTTGCAGCATCCGTTAACGTTCGGAAAACCTTGCCATCAGTTTTGACCTTTCTCACTGGTTGAAATCTAGAGCGAATGGAATATGGCTTTAATGATGTATGGATTATTCCTAAGGTTGGTGTAGGTTTGGGTTTACCTGCTTTGGTAAACACTTTTGTGAAGTCAACTTAAACAAGAGCAAATAATCGTGCAATCTTGAAATATTGAAATATCACAAAGATTGTTTTCTTTACTATATTTTAAATAAAAGAATAGTATTATTAAAAAAAATAATTTTAATTAAGAACTGATCTTTTTATAAATTATTCTTTTTACTTTCAGAAGTCGTAATTTAAGATTGTCGTATATATATTGTTCATTATTATTCTTCAGGCAAAGTTATTTGTAAAGATAAAAAAGTAAATTATATTAAGATCTTTTAGAGAGGTTTTAACACTGTTATAGTGTTCTTTAAAGCATGTTATTTCAGTCTACATTATGTATCATTAATATATACAAGGGTAATTCTTAATTTATCGTTATTGATTTAGGTTGAGCATGGTTTAGTATACCCTAATAATTTCTTTCAGCATAGTCTACTGATTTTATCTGCCCGAAGAACATCGAAGAAAAGGAACCAAATTTATGTTGGGTAAAATGTCAGGTTTGCAACACACTATGAATTTTCTCCAATATTATTTACTGTTGTTGACATAAGGAAACCCGATTACTGCGGGCCAAATCTTTAGGATTTACTGAAAATTTACTAGCACGGAAATGTAGGATTGATGAGTTGTCTTACTTCCTTCGAACCATTAACAGAAACTTGTTTTTGGTTGTGGACAGTTTTGGTGTTTTTTTACAGAATATGCTACTTTCAGAATGGTAGTGATGCTAGTATTTACCATACGATTAATTTATTTGTATTGGAATCATGAATGTTATATTTTTACGTAATTTCACGCATATTGTATTGCCAGATTATATGCATTGTCATGCATGTTTAAGAAGTAAATTAATTAAGCATAAAATCTCACATTTCAATGGGATGATTTACATTACAGAAGTAATGGAGGCGCATGGTCTTTTACTGAAACACCAATAATCTTTTCAGGTAAAGTTCATTCAAAGAATTTTCAGCCTTTTTTCATAGCATAATATTTTTCCGCTTTTTGCTACGAAAAACGGAACTTTTGCAATCATTATGACTATACACTCGTCCGGATCATTTTCACGAGTTATCATTGGTGCAATACCGTAGTTCTCGCACGAGCAGAGTGATGATTTAATCGGTTTAATAAGCTTATCACCAACTACCTATCAACAATGGGTGACAGTTGTTGCCGAACGTTGAAACGAAATCAATCAATTATAATATTTGCATGCATTATGGTAATTTTATCAATGATGATTGGCTTGGAGACTGAATTACAAATAATACAGGGAAAGGTAGTGAAATCTTGAGTAAAAAAAACTGCAAAATTGAATTTGTCATAAAAACTTGAAATACATCAATTGTGAGAAAAATACAGCCATTTCAAGATTTGTTTGTGTATAGTTGTTACGTTACTTATATGGTGTATTTTTAACTGGATTATTGTCATTGCAACAAATCTGATATAATCTGGTCGTGGAGCACTTAATGCAATTTTTCCGCACGACATGCAGTATGCAGCATGTGCTTTATTGTGTGATGGCATGCTTGATGAATGTATTCTCCGAGAATGCTGTCCCGAATGAGCATTTCGTGACCGGATGCTTCCCACCAGGCGGCTTTTGAAACGAATTGGGGGCACAAACAACGTTTCCGATGCCAAATTATTACACGTGGGTAATTGCAATCACCATAAATAAGCTTTTATCCAGCATCCTGACATCGGCCAATCGATACCAAGCTTTTCACTTTCGCAAAGGAGACGAAAATAATCTTGCACTTTCTCGTAGCGGCTGGTACAGCAGCTACAACGCGCAAAACGCAAGCAATGGGGTCGTTGAAAGAGGGTAGAGCGATGGACGATGAGAGCATAACTGTGTCGATGGTAAATGTGAGCAAATATTTGCATGCATTTGGGGCGAAATGACGTCGAATGTTGTGTTGTGGAAGCTTAAGGGTAAAAGCCAGACGAGCGATTGCCAAATAACGACTTATCTTATCGCACATAATACAACCGTGGTGGAGTGGACGGTACCCGCCAACACAAGGGCAATTCTTGTGCAAGGGGCGATGGGTGAGGATAGGCGGACAAATGGGTTCGATGGATGCCTTGGTTTGATTTAGAGTGCATGTATCGAGAGCATTTGGCAAGAGTCAATGTTATGAAAGCGATAATGTGTGCTTTGCAAGCATGGATATCGAAAATCGTTAGCATGAGGATGAGGGCATTCATGGGGAACATTTGAGGACAGCTGCTCGAAGTGAGAATGAGAGATGCTATTTTGTGGTGCCGGTGCATTACTTGCTACAAGTGCGTCGATGTATTTGGAAAACAGTTTTATCACACTCACAAATATATATTCATAATGTATAAAGTCATAGTTTTGTTTAAAAACCATTATCTTGATGAATCTATAGGTCGGTAACTTGCGAAATACTCGAAATAAAAATGGTACCATTACGCTAAACATGTTGAGGACCAAACAAAACACCGGTAAAATACAGGAAGCTTTCCACACGCTCGTTGATGTAAAATCGATTAACGTTCTGTCTACATCGTCATCATGTTCGGCTTAAATGTTGGTGGTCGTTTTTGAGCACCGCAAGCTTTCTTTAGTTCGCGGTTGCATTCTTATTCAAACTGTGCTCACACTCCTACCCCTCGTAGTTCCATACCCCTGTGGGAGCTTTTACCATTGATGTTCACCGAAGGTGTGGTGCCATATCGTTATGCTGGCTGTGGCGGTTTTGATACAGGTCTCTGTACGACCGCTTCGGCAATCAGCATTTTATGGTAGCTTCGAGTCACATTACTGTAAAAGTTTTCCTGATTCGTTTGGATGTGTTTTTGATCTGCTCCTTTCGTTTCGTTCCGTGTACGGCAGTTATGTGATACACCTTAAGGAAGAAGCACTTAGCATTATGCTCGTTATTTCGAAAGAATCTACTTCAAATGGTCTTTACAAAACGCATTCAATAATGTTTGAGAAAGCATCTCTCTTCCAGTTTATAGGGATTTATTGGAGCAAAAGAATAAAAATGAAAATTTTTACATTACGACATCGATACTACATTTGTGTGAATATGGCAACTGTTAACAAGCAGCTCTAATAGCAGAAATCAACATAGGTTCCATGCATAAAACAAGCATTGTCTTGATCGCTATCGCTTTACCACATCGAAATAGACAAGAAACAGTCCCATCACGCAGAACATGCCAATGTCTCGAAACACAGCGAGAAGCGTAAACTTCCAATTGCAATTCTTATCTGATCCAAGATTTTCTACCAAAGACGAAGATACATGAAGCCACTTCCATTAGCGTTGGCCAACGTTGGGTGCGCCTATAGCTTTTCCACTCCCACCAGCACCTATCTCGCCGTGCCATCGAGTGGATCGAAGCGCGCGCTAAAGGGAATCACTGCCGGAGCGAAAGTATTTGCATACAATCAACAATTTATGACGAAAATGGATTTCAATAATGCGAAATACATTGCAATTGACCCCCGGGGGCCCGTGGTGCTGCAAGCTGGGCAGGATCTCGGGGCTTTTATTTCCGATTCCCCCGAGAAGAACGCAAGTGAGTTAGTACTGCTACTTCTCGCCAGAAGCTTCGAACAGTGCCGGTGGGTTGAGCGAAAAGGATTAAAGGATCGGGCGCAAGGTCTGGGCGCACATGCGAAACCGAGAGACAGTTTGGTGAGCTTCCGCTCGAAGGCGGATGCTGCCGATGGTCTTTCGTCTGTTTTTCATTGCATACCGGGTGGGTTAGCTTCATCAGCTTCAGAGGATGGAAAGCTGTGTATCAATAAAACGTTATCTTTGAATTTCATTGCATTTCGTAGTTGTTGTTGCAGGGTTTTTTTTTATCGTTATGTGTGCGTTGATTTTGATTCAATTGAATCAATTGATTTAGCCGCTAAAAGTAGTATGAAATTTGATTACAAATATTCGCTAGTAAGATCTGTTTTCCTTTGCAATCGAGAACGAATACGACTGCTTAATGAGTATTTATAACTTTTTGCTTTGTTTAAAGAACATAAACGTACAATCTATTTTCTTTCAAATCCATCCATCAAAAACCAAATCAGCAAAGCTCTAGAATCGCCCATGCCTTACTTCATAGGCTATGGCAACAAGCAAATACTTTCTCTCAAACTAGGCTTCTCAAGCTATTTATGCCTTAATTGAACGTATCGGTACGAAAGCATGCGTTGAACAGCTGTCAACCTGTCTAGCGTGTTACTTCATCGACACGGAACAAATAATATTGTTCTCCATGTTACCTGAGTATAAGGCTGACATGTCTCGCAGAACGTTGTTTAAAAATGTCAAAGTCTGAGCTGTTTTATATAGAACCGTCGTGACAACATGCTAGCTTCATCTTGAGATATTTTTAATCCATACTCCGTAGGCGGGATTGTGGGTTTTTCGGATTGTGAGTGATAGACCATGTGTTGCTTAAGGGTGTTGAAAGGAAGGTTTAATATTATTTTTTAAACAAGAAGACGTCAACCAACCAAGGAAGTTTTTCCAATAATCGATGAAAAAAGTAAGTTCAAAAGTAACGATTTGATTACTGTTGGAGTAAAACAAAAGCCATCATACTTTAACTATAGAAATTTAGAACTTTAGAACACCTTTTGTGAAAAATCCAAAGAAAGCAAAATTTATCTCTTCATTCCACAGCTTTGACTAACTTACTGTAGCATTAGTTGCTGAAATCAACACCACGTGGTCGCGCCGCTCGTTAAGCTGAGATTCAAAATCGCAAACAGAACGAGTTTAAAGTTAATCGCCATACATCAATTGTTAAGTCTATCGAGTTATCCAATGAATGCATACGATTATGGAAATCAAACCTCATTTTGAATACCACATGTTCATCGAAATGGTATGGACACAGATTTGTGGATGTGGATGATTGTATGTTTTCGCTTTTTCTAAACATGCGAAAATCCGTTCGATGTCTGCCGGGATACCAAGCGCACCGTGTTGCTAGTAGGATCAAAGTAGCTTACCCAGCGAACACATTTTGTCGGTCGTCAATTGGAAGCTATCGCTATCCATCTTGGTATCGCTTTCGTCAGCTGTCCCATGCGGTACTGCTGCCATCGGCATGGTACACATGCTTGCTGAAGTTCTAATTAAACATCTCGATGCTCTTTTGACCATCAGCCATCAACGGTGGCACCGAACCATCACATTAGTAGTGTGAATGGACATTTGATCTACGATGGATCCCACGGGACGGGTAAGCGAGAACTCAATTAAAAGCACCAGCTCCTTCTTATGGCACTTTCAAAGGCAGCCGGATGATCTGACCGATTTCTAATCATGCACCCAACTTCCGTCTATGTGCTGACAAAGGAACATTGAAGCAAATTACCGGAAGTGCTTTGAATGGAATCGATTGTGTTAAACGGTTTTCCAATTTGAATTAAGTTCTTCGATGCAAAGCGTCAGCCAGGAGCAAACGAATTCAATACATTGCATAGGGGGAGGGGCAAGAAAGATCAAAGCATTTTTGTTTCTCTCCTCACCAAACTTGTCATCTGTCAACGACATTTGGATTCATTGTAAGTACAGTGTTTTTATTTAATTTTAATAATTTTTTATTCAAGAAGAACGGGCCAAAAGGCCGTATTGCTTTAAGCAAGGGGTTTATGTACATAAGTTTTTGTTGTTGTTTTTTCCCTAAAAAATATAGAAAGGGAAAGAGAGAGGTGCGAAAGCGAGAGAGACAGCGAGGAGGTCTCTTCCAAGGTGATATACGTTACTGTATTTGACCATGTCTAATAATTATAATAATCCATTCAACAAATAAGGCTTGTACAAGCTTCCAAATACGTGGTCCAGTCTAGTTTTACGTAAGTTCTACTTTTAATCACCCTCGGAAGTCACTACTTCCGGCTCCTAAACGCATAACAGCTAGGCACGTGTGCATATGCTAATAGACTTGTACTGTAAATACCTCCATTGGGAAAATTTGGTTGCACGCATGTCACGGTCCCTTGGTGGTGTCATTCACTAGCCGCCCGTATAATTGCTGCAATATCATGGTGAATTTACTTCAAATTAAACGACGGCTTTTGTTCGTCGCCTGGCACCGGTTCCTGGTTGAAGAATATCGGGGCTTAATTTGGGTTTGCCCGGACCGGGTAGCCAATCAGGTGCGGTTTGCTTAGGACACCGTCCATGTGTACGGTTACCTTGGCGTACATGCATAAATGTAAAGCTAAACCTCATCGTCGTATATGTGTGTTACGATCGGTCGATGTTGTTGTGTAACATAAATTGCAAACTTTTTGGTTGCCCGCGTCTGCCCGAGTATCAGCGGCCAGCGGCTGCGCTTACATCGGTACGATGGGGGCAGGAGTTTCCCTGCTTTCGAGCCGAAATATTAGAAACGATTAGAGCAGTTCCGGAGCAGTCGCTGTGTCGTTTATAAAGGACACGTTTCTCTTTGAATGGTTGGTACGTGCATACAGCGTCCATTAGGTGAAATCCGTTTCATTCCCTGCTAAATCAATCCCATAGCATTTGCGAGTGCCACTAGAGGGGTATTGGAATTGGCTGTATGAGAGGCCGTTCTGGTGGAACGTGTGTGAAGTTTTACCCTGGCTGTAGGCCAACGTTATCGTAGGTTTGTTTTGCATTGATATGCAAATAAACTGAACTGTTACAGCACCCGCAACAACTTCATACAAGAGTTGAGTATACGTTCACGTTTAAAACAAACTTTATCGACTTTTGCAAACTGTTTTGTATAATATAAGTCATTTTTGTTTAAAAGTTGGCTACATATTTGAGGTTGTTTCAATTTGCATTAAAATATAGCGTTGTAATCTTTGTAGGATGAGTGTGACTAGGGTGGAGAAGCAGGGACTCTTATTGAATAAAAATCATAATTTATAATTTAAACGAAAGTAAAACAGATCATGCGTAAAATGTTCCAGGTGGTCCGATATCACACGTGCAGCAAACCACCTATCCACACCTATACAAGTGAATGTGAGGTTTGCGTACGTACCGTTCTAAGGTCAGTACCATTACAACTCGAGCATTCGCTGTAGTGTATTTGTTTGAAGTTAAATATTTAACGATGAGGTTTTCCGCAAAAACCAAATCAGCATCCAGTGCTTGTAAGAGACACCACATTCGCTAGATTGGAAGGCATTGCGTATGGTAAATGATGAAGTAGAAGGGTTCATAATATTTACAACAAAACTCGTTGCGCCCGTTTCATTCAAATTCAAACACATCAAGCATGGTGCGGTGCTGCCACGAAAACGGATGTGTTGATGTAAATGCTTTTGAAGTGTACTGCATCTCTTGATGGCAAAATAATTGTACTGTAAATCAATGCAATACCAGCACAGTGATTATACTAGCGCGGCACCAGTATTGGATAGGTTGGTTCCATTTTTGTTGTTCTCCTTCCTACCGTGACCTTAATGATCGCCATTCTGTAACAAATGGCGATACAAACGCCTTTATGAATCGAGAACAATTCATGACGATACCTGCAGCAATCATCAAACTGAACGGTCTTATAAAATATGTGCACAAATTAAATCAATATTACTGCGACGATAAAATTTTAAATTGCATTAATATGTGCGCCACCGTGCTGGTGCGTGCGGAACCGAGCAAACCATACAACACACACACACATACACACCAACAAATACTGTTTCATCCCTTTCCTGTGACCTTCACCATGTGGCATATTTTCCGATACGCTCAGCTCAAGGCGGCCAATTGTGTGTGTGTGTGTGTTTTTTTTTTTGGTTTGTTATTGTGTTGCTGTACTTTTGTTGCTGTTGCTTCAGTCGCCATCTGTTTTACCTCTGAAACGTTTTACCTCTACGTTTGGTACGATCTCGTCCGAGGCGCATGAATTGTATAAACTGCATCCGAAATTGGCACCACAGAAGCGATGGCGAGTACGGCCCCTTCCGGAAAATAAAATACAGAACATGAAAGTGCAACAAAAACCCACAAGTTAAACGATGGAAGTACAGAGCAGAGGACAAAAAGAGGTGCGAAAGAGTAAGCAAGAGAGATCTAAAAAAACGCTTCCATTTGCTTGCATAAAAACCAACTCCCCGATATGGATAAACGAAGACTACACGTAAAAAACGTCCGAAATATGTTGCGAAATGTGGCCGAGAGCTTTCGGGACTGTAGGCAGGAAAACGCAAGGCCATAAATTTGGTTCATGAAAAGTGAAGCGATACATTGTGTGTTTCATAAATTAAATTGAAACATAAAATATGCAATGATAGACGGAACGCTCAACCGTTCTGCCCAGCGCGGTGCGACGAGTGGCCGGTCCCCGGAACGGAAGCGGTCGCTTTGTTAGTTCGCTCGCGCTTCCGCCGAAGGTGCCGCAGTGTAACAATTTTGTTTTATTAGGTTCCTTGGGTGGGTTGTGTTTTTGGACGTTCCGGGGGAGTTTTTTTTGTTTTCTTACTCAGCACTTGTATGGTGCTAGTTTGCTCTAAGTGGAATGGAAAACGGTATGTTTCGACTGGAAAGTCTGTTTGTAATGAGTTATAGACAAATCAAACACATGGTACCAGTTTATATTGATATTCGATAAAAATGAAGGTTTAAATGGATATGAAACTAACGGTTTTTTTTTACGATTTTGTGGTGAAATGAACAAATACGACATAGAAAAATGAAGGTATATTTGCATCGGCATGTGGTTACTTGTATAAATTGCAATAAATAAATCATAAAATTCCGTTTCTCTATTTACGGACAGTTCTCGCAGTAGTTTTAGCGAATGCAAACATAATCCAACAAAGCATTGACCGTATAGCAAAGTCGCTGAAAAATGGATACAAAAACTATCATTGATGCTAAACCAAAACACCGTTATGGAGTAATAAACAAACAGACCATTATCTATAAAAGAGCTTATACTGATAACTATTACGCAACCGAAAAATAGCTATTATTTATTAAACATTGTTGTGTACACATAGTTGGCGCGTATGGTCCATTTAATTATTTACTGAAAGTAAAAGATAAAGATATAATTGCTTAACAAACTGCAGGTGCACTCAACTTTTTTGCATTCATTTACTAATATCTTAACCAGTTTTCAAGTTAGACTTAAAGTTTTGATGCTATTCCAACTTTTTTAGCACCGATTTGGTTTCTAAAGAGCAAGATTTTCATAATTCTTCAGTCATTTTTGGTCAAAATGTAAAAAAGACACTTTAACTCGAAGTCAAACAATTTATGGTACACCTATGATTAAATGGATAAAACCGCTACCGTTGAGGCCATACTTAAGTTTTCTTGAGCAGTGGAATGCTCTTGGCCTTCTCAGGCTACGTGTAAGCCAAAGGACGAGGCTGGTTAAACATATTACATTTTATCGATAGTATAAATTATGAAAATCATGAAAATTATACGCAGTTATACCATCAACTTATTGAGCAATTTGTAGTAGTTAGATGCAGTGGCAGATTAAGTGTATCGGGGGCCCTAGGCGATAAGACGAGTTGATGCCCCTGTAAATGGTAACTGATGACCGGGAGGAGGGGGTACTGGCACACAGCTGTTGCCGGCAAGGGGGAGAGGGGGGGGGGGGGGGTGCAAATGGTTCTCCAACCACGGGGCCCCAACGACCATCTTTCCGGGGGCCCTTGTCGCTAATACTCTGTCCACTTGTAGACATTCGCCATACTACAGACTAGAGATCTTCGGGGCCCCTAAATCGGCGGGGCCCCAGGCGACCACCTAGTCCGTTAGATTCACCGCTGGTTAGATGACTCCCCTAAAATACTTATCAAAATACAGAGTTTGATATAATAAATGAATTAAAAACTTTTACTTCATCTATTTGCAATATTTTCCTAAATGAAATGTAAAATATAGAGCGAATTTGGGTATTTCCATACATTGGTAATATGAAAATAGTTTAAGAAAGTAAAACAATGAAAAATTTCATACAATGCAGAGAACTAATTATTGAAATGCGTTAGATTAGTATGTGTTACGTATTGTTACAATCGATCAGATTGGATGATACGGTTTTTCAATTTAGAGATATAGTCGCAAAACTCTAATTTTCTATTTTTTTGCAAAGTAATTCAAATTAAAGAAATAATGAGGAAAAAATATCATTAATAGCTATAGACATATCTGCAGTGGTAGAAACAGCTTATATTACCAACAACAACAATACATTTAAAAAAACATATTTCATATAACCCTGCGAAAGTGGGACCCTCTCATCAAACACTTCTCAATGTCATCCCTGTGAACCATCGCCTAACTGATCGAATACTGTTTGAAGTTTTGATTGTTTTCCAGTAAATCCATATGTCACAAGCCCTGCGTGTGTGGCATTTACTTTGACATGGATGCCCTTTGACGAATTGCGACCTTTACATCCTTGGCTTGATTTTGGAAGAGAAAAAGAAAGCCCTATAATCTGTCCGATATATTGGTGTCATATGGCGTCACAAAAAGCGCTACGCACGGTCTCAATCGGTACTCGGTTCTAGAATGTCCTTGGTCGTTGTCGTCGCCATCATATTTGTCCTTACGACCGTTGTCGTCTTTG